>NW_009264666.1:0-283 GCF_000687185.1 Egretta garzetta | reverse complement strand
CCGAACCTCATTCCGGTGGCGCCGCCGCCGCCGCCGGCATCGCCGCTTTCCTTCCCGCCTTGGCTGGAGGATCTTCTCCGGGTCTTCTACGCCCCAAAAATATCGGGGGGGATTCGGGGACCCCCCGGCACGAATGCGGATTTTGCGGGAAAGCTTTCGGCAGCGACAGCGCCCGGCAAATCCATCTCCGGTCTCACACGGGCGAAAGACCCTACAAATGTAACGTTTGCGGCAACCGTTTCACCACCCGGGGCAACTTGAAGGTTCATTTCCACCGGCACCG
>NW_009264665.1:0-283 GCF_000687185.1 Egretta garzetta | reverse complement strand
CAACACAATATATTATTTATTGAAGTGAAATAGAGACACATACGTATTAAGCAGATAAGAAGCGAGGATGGAGTTGGTGGATGCCTGATCAGGATTTTGGCATTGCTACTGCTGTCTTTAAAAAAATCTGAGTAATGATGAGCAGGGAATGCCATTGTATCACCTCAAACCCTCAGAGAAGACTGTGTCATTTTCTGGTTCTCACTTTTTTAAAAAGCAAAACACATTTTCTACCCCCTTAGCAGACCTTTAACAGGGAGCAAACTCTGCAGTTGAGGGGAAA
>NW_009264664.1:0-283 GCF_000687185.1 Egretta garzetta | reverse complement strand
ACACTCGGCAGCTCCCTCTTCTCCCTTGCTGCTCAATAGTTAACCGTTACGTTTTCCCTGGCAGAAAGGGGAAGGACTAGGGAATTATAAAGGTTTCTGGCCTGCAAGGACCAGCGTGAGACACGCTCACCCTCCCCAGGCTGTTCCCAAGACTCCAGGGACAGGAGCAGGCAAGCCCTGCCCAGCACCCCAGCTGCAGAACCCCCCATCTCTGCATTAAAGGCACCATTTTCCTCCTTGTTTTGCCTGCGTTTTGCCTTAAAGCGTATGATTGAGTGGTTAG
>NW_009264663.1:0-283 GCF_000687185.1 Egretta garzetta | reverse complement strand
TGATAATCTTCCTTTTTATCACTCACTAAAGTAACAACAAAGGGATGAGCACTTGGAAGCTGCGTGACAAAAAGCTGTACTGTGACATAGGTACACAAAGGTGAGCACAGCTTAGGCGAATGAGGACACAGCCCTAACCAGTACAAAGAGAAACAAATAAAAATATCTGCTCACGGTGTGTATGCAAAGTAACCTACTCTTTATTCCCTACTATTGACGAGATTGCAAATAAAAAATATGGAAGCGACTGAGAGGTTCACATTTTGTGCAGCCCTCAGGTCAC
>NW_009264662.1:0-283 GCF_000687185.1 Egretta garzetta | reverse complement strand
GGAACCTCGGAGGGCTGGCACGCACACAACCTGCCCGATTCTGCAGCCAAACAGGCTGAGCACAGTGCTCAAACGTGTAAACAAGGGAAGGTTTGTGTCTCCTGTGACTTTCTGGTGTCAGCGGCATTTGTAAGGCCAGGATAGAATGCGTCTTCATTTGGTAAAAGATACTAGAAAATAGAAGATTCCAGGTGGATTTTTGGTAACAAGCATTGCAAAACCCTCTACCTTACTGAATTTAGTGATGAAAGAACATGTCCAGAGGAAAGCAACGAAGCTGGTG
>NW_009264661.1:0-283 GCF_000687185.1 Egretta garzetta | reverse complement strand
TCCTCATGCCTGGCACTGGGGGGGTGAGCTGGCATCGCCCCCAGGCACCCCCACAGGGGATTTAGCCCCCTCCCCAGAGGGAGCCCTCAGGGCAGGGCTGGCACGGCAAAGGGGGGCTGGCACAGTGGCCAAGGGGTGCTGCCGGGCTGGGGGCCCCCCAGGCACAGATAGCAAAGCAGGGGGCCTTGCCCAGGGTGCCCTGGGAGGAGTTGGCACCCTGAGTCTGGGCACAGCCCCCATGTTAGGGGCAGATGGGGTGGGCTGTGGCTCCTGGGGGGTTCTC
>NW_009264660.1:0-282 GCF_000687185.1 Egretta garzetta | reverse complement strand
AGGGGTGTCTCAGGGGAGTTCCTCGTGGTCCCAGGGGGTCCTGGTGGCCCCCAAGGGTTTCTCAGAGGGGTTCTGGGGTGACCTGGAGGTACCTGGGGGTCCTGGTGGCACCCAAGGGTGGCCCAGGGGGGTTCTGGGCTGACCTGGGGGGACCTGGGGGTTCTGGTGGCCCCCAAGGGTGTCTCAGGGCGGGTTCTGGGGTGATCTGGTGGTCCCGGGGGGGATCTGATGGTACCCAAGGGTGTCTCTGGGGTCCCAAGGAGGTTCTGGAGTGACCCAGAG
>NW_009264659.1:0-282 GCF_000687185.1 Egretta garzetta | reverse complement strand
CCAGTATCTGCTGGACCTGGCACGGTACCGGCACTGGGGCCGCTCCGTCCTCATCGTCGATGTGTGAGTGCGGGCAGGAGGGGCCACGCGGGGACCCCCAGGGGGCTTTGGGGGTGCGCACACACCCCACACCCCCCCAATTTCACCCATTTCTCTCCAGCAACGAAATGCCGGAGAACATCGGAACCGCAGCAGCCGGCCTGAAAACCATCAACCTGATCCCGGCGTTAGGTGAGAGCTCCGTGGTGACCGTGGCTGCTGTCCCCAGTGACCCCCCCAAAA
>NW_009264658.1:0-282 GCF_000687185.1 Egretta garzetta | reverse complement strand
GAGAGGGCTGCCATCCCTTGCAAGAAAGGGATCAAGGAGGAAGGACGAAGAAAGAGAAGAGCTCTTGAAGTGCAAGGAAAAATAGGGTAAAAAACACAAAACAGGTGAGGAGTTCTTTCCAAGACGAAGACCTCCCCCTAAACACTGCAGTACCAAACGTCCCTTGGTGCATTGGGAGGGAATGGTGAGGAAATCATGCGTGCTCCTTACGCCACTGCCAAGGTCGTGCAGAGGGAAGCAAAGCCCTGGCTTTCACCTCTGGCATCCCCACAACCAAAGGAA
>NW_009264657.1:0-282 GCF_000687185.1 Egretta garzetta | reverse complement strand
GGGACACTGGGGATGCACTGGGGACAGGCTGGGACCACCCTGGGGACACTGGGGACATGGGGCACACGGGGGACACTGGGGATGCAGTGTGGATGGGGTGGGGGACACTGGGGGCACGCAGGAGACGGGTTGGGGACACTAGGGACATGGTGGGGGCACTGGGAATGCACTGGAGACATGGTGGGGGCACGTTGGAGACACTGGAGATGTGGTGGGGACAAGGTGGGGGCACTGAGAATGCACTGGGGACAGGCTGGGAGCAGGTTGGGGACACTGGGGACA
>NW_009264656.1:0-282 GCF_000687185.1 Egretta garzetta | reverse complement strand
TTGCTTTCCAGAGATTGTGAGAATTTGGGATGGCGTTTCCCAGTACGTCCTCCGGCAGCTTGCGCTGAGCAAGGTGGGCTTTGCCGTCTCCTCATCTCCTCCTAGCCTGCTTGTCCTACACCCAGGGCTGTGGGGGTCTCCCCTCAGCATTTCCGGGCCGATTTTGTGTCCCCCGCTGAGCACCGGTGGCGGCCGGGACTCCCTCCCGCGTGCCTGAGCGGGTCCCTGTCGGGGGGCAGGCTCTTGGGGGGACCCCTGTCAGGTGGGGTCCAGCAGCCACCC
>NW_009264655.1:0-282 GCF_000687185.1 Egretta garzetta | reverse complement strand
ACACGGGGCCATGGGGACACAAGGGCCATGGGGCCATGGTGACACGGTGACATGGGGACAGGGGTGGTGGCCTCACCCGGGTGTTGTTGCGCTCGGCCTTGAGCTCGGCGATCTCCTCCTCCCGCTCCAGCAGCTGCTCCCGGCAGACGTTGAGCTCCTTGGTCAGCGCCGCAAACTCCTGGGGACATGGGGGACATTGGGGACATCGGAGACATGGGGACACAGGGTGATGTTGGGGACATCGGGGATATGGGGACACAGGGGGACGTTGGGGACATCGGG
>NW_009264654.1:0-282 GCF_000687185.1 Egretta garzetta | reverse complement strand
ATTCTGTGATTAAGCAAATGGAGCCAGATCCCCAGGAGTTCCCTTAGTCATAGACTCATATTAAGAATTTTTTTTGGTGTCATGTAACAATTCCAGCCACTCCTAACACTACAGGCAAGAATTCCATCCTCTGTACTTTCAAAAGGCAAAGGATATTTTATACTGTACTGGTTTGGGCTGTTAATTTTCTGCATAATACCTTGTACAGTGCTGTGGTTTGGATTTGTGACCAAACCAGTGTTGACAACTTAGGGATGTTTTAGCTATTGCTGAGCAGTGCTT
>NW_009264653.1:0-282 GCF_000687185.1 Egretta garzetta | reverse complement strand
TGTTATTTAATCCATCATGGTCTCTTAAACGAGTAGAACTATTGATGCAGCTTAACATCTCTACAATCAAACCGACCTGTTCACCATTCTTAGGTATGTCCTATGCAGGATGGTTAGCATGGTTACATGGACGAACACTTATCTCTCCAAGACGAACCAGGAGAGATGTGACTGGTATCATAGGGACAGGATTGGGAGTCTTAAATAGCATAGATGCTGAAGTACTTGTAAATAAACTGAGCACAACAACAAGTGATTTAAACAAATTAGAACACCCATTGC
>NW_009264652.1:0-282 GCF_000687185.1 Egretta garzetta | reverse complement strand
TTCTTGTTAAGCCATGAGAGAAGATGGAAAGGGGCTCAGCAGTAATGATTTCTTCCTGGTTGGTTCTGCTCCGCACCCCAACCAGCATGGCCAGCAATGGAAGCAATCAGGAACAGTCAACCAGGCCAGCTTGGACACGCTCACCTGCAGAAAGGCTCTCCGGGGAGCAGGGATGTCCCTAGAGAAGAGCAAGGAGCCTTTCTTTTCTTGCAGGGAAGACTCAATGAAAAAAAGAAGCTCATTTCTTTGGGCACCCACTTGGGCAGGCTGCTCTGCTGCTGG
>NW_009264651.1:0-282 GCF_000687185.1 Egretta garzetta | reverse complement strand
TCGATTAACAAAGGGATTGGACAAAATTTGTTTGACTCAAAACAGTGACAGTTAAAGGTTTAGAAATGGCAAGGTTCACTCTATTGCTGCCTGGAAGAAGAAGACAAAGGAAAATTAATTTCCACTTGATTCAGCATGGCTCACAGAGAGAGCGTGGTTGCAGAGAATGAGGACCCTCTCGTTGCGTCACAAGTTTCAGAGCAGGCCCCCTCACTTTCTAAACTCCTTCTCAGAGAGGAGCCTGTGTGCAGCTGGGTCCAGTCTTAGTCTCAGACTCGGTCA
>NW_009264650.1:0-282 GCF_000687185.1 Egretta garzetta | reverse complement strand
GCTCTGTGCCCCCCCCCGCCTGTCCCTCCCCGGCCAACACAGCCGGGTTCACCTAGGGACTAGTGCCTGTGGGGCGAGACTGCTGCGGGTCTGCTCCTTCCCCTCTCCTCGCCCCATCCCAAAGCTCCTCCGACCCCAGTGCCGCTTACCGTGAATATGTTGGAGCGCCGCTTCGACTGCTTGCGGATGGGAGTGGGCGTGTTGGAGGCAGCGATGGTCTCGATCCGCAGCTCCCGCTGGCTGATGCTGGGTGTGGAGGGCACAGAGGAGGAGAAGGCACTG
>NW_009264649.1:0-282 GCF_000687185.1 Egretta garzetta | reverse complement strand
GCGCCGAGGCCCCAAGCCCCGAGGAGATCAGGGTGCAGCGCCGGGGGGGGGTCCCCAATACTCACCCTCCTCGGGACACCACCAGCTTCACCTTCACCTTGTAGGAGACGATGATGCCCAGGATCTCCTTGTTGGCTCCGTCTCTTAACCTGGCGGAAGGTGGGGCTCAGCGAGGGGGATGCCCACGGGGACCGGCCCCCCGCTCTCCTCAAGGTCCCCCCACCAGGTCTCCTCCAGCCCAAGCAGCACCTCTGGAGCAGGAGCTGGATGCCCACCAGGGCT
>NW_009264648.1:0-282 GCF_000687185.1 Egretta garzetta | reverse complement strand
CTGGGTCAGTTGGCAAATTCATCTCCCATCAGCTCCAGGCTCTGGGCTCAGTGAGGATCTATTGGGTTAATTCAGCAGCAAAACGCTTTGGTGTTCCAGGGAAACAAGCTGAGCTGGTTCAATGAAATCGGTGTAACGTCTGGGGGTACCGGGAAACTCCCCGCAGGAAAGTTAAACTGATTTCAGGGAGCGGCAAATTGATTTAAATGCATCTGCACTCGCTGCTTGCTCGGGGTAATTTAAAGACATCTCAAAGATGCAATTTCACCCAAGGGCTTTTGC
>NW_009264647.1:0-282 GCF_000687185.1 Egretta garzetta | reverse complement strand
ACGATCACGTATACTTTTCTAATTCGTACATACCACTGTCTATCCGATGAGCATATAAGCCTGCAGCTCACTCATTGGTTATTTCATTCTGATCATATTGCCCTACTTACAGTTACTGATTCTCCATTCTAGCAACTAAGTTCCATATACTAGCTTAGCATTTCCCCTTTAATAGCATTGCAACCTTATCAGGACCTGATATCCTTATTCTACTAGGAATGTATATCCATCATACCCACGGCATCAGATCCTAATTTCTGTCTCCTTGGATTTACAAGTGAG
>NW_009264646.1:0-282 GCF_000687185.1 Egretta garzetta | reverse complement strand
GCTCGCCCCCATCCCATGGAGATGCTGAAAAGCCCCAGGGGGGCCCAGGGCTCCAGGAACAGCATTGCAGATTCCAGTCCCATAAATATTTATGCAGTGAAATGCTTTTAATGCTTACGAGTAGTTCTTCTGCATAGCGTGTGTTCACAAGATTTATCAACCTGAATGGACAATGTCGGGTAGTGTTCCTTCAGCTGGTATTTCTGACTGTTTTAAAGCAGGGAAAAATGCAGAGTTTTCCAGATCAGTATCATAGAATCCTAGAATCCCAGGTTGGAAGGG
>NW_009264645.1:0-282 GCF_000687185.1 Egretta garzetta | reverse complement strand
AGGTCACCTGACCCCGTCCCCCGGCCTCCCCCCTCCAGGCCTCGACTTTAACCTCACGTGACCCTGGGGGGGGTCACATGACATCCCCTCTCTTCCCCCGGTCTGGGCCTAGACTTCGACGTCACGTGACCTAAGTGGGGGTCACTTGACCACCACCCCCCCGCCCCGACCGGTCTGGACCCTGAATTTGACCTCGGGTGATCCCGTAGTGGGGGACGTTACGTGACTACCCCCCACCCTGGGGGGCGTCACATGACACAGACACCCCCTGACTTTGACCTC
>NW_009264644.1:0-282 GCF_000687185.1 Egretta garzetta | reverse complement strand
GGGGGGCCCTGGGGCCCCAGTTGTGAGAAGAGGCTGGTCCCAGTGGAGTCCTCGCCTCCCCAGCTGGAATTGCCGGCTCTTCTGCACACCCACTGCTGGGCCATTTGGGAGGTCAGGAGTTTCTTCTCCATGGAGGTTCCACATCATCCTCCAGGGTCCTCTGCTCTCTGGGAACATGGCTATTTCTTCTGGGAACAGAAGTCTCTTCCGTTGCTCTCACTTCTCTCCTTTCTTTCCTCAGCTGCCTGGGAACAAGGCCTTTCCCCCAGATGCCCAGAAAGA
>NW_009264643.1:0-282 GCF_000687185.1 Egretta garzetta | reverse complement strand
GTTTATAGCCCCCCCGGGGAGCCCTGCGGCCGGCTCAGCCTGGTGAAACGAGGCCCATGGCTTAAAAATGCACCGGGAGGATGGCAAAACAGAAGCAAATTTGGGGTTTTTTTATAGGTTTTTCCCAACCAAGCATTTTTCCCAAAGTTTCTAATTGGAACAACGCTCCCAAAAAGTTGATACGAAGTGACCGGCGGCAACTTAAAAGCGAGTTGGTTGGAGGGGGAGAGGAGATGATCCAAAAAATTGGGCGAGAAACGATGGCCAAAGAGGGAAAATGTG
>NW_009264642.1:0-282 GCF_000687185.1 Egretta garzetta | reverse complement strand
TCTTGATGATACTGTGAACATTTAAACTTGACTATAGTTCAATCACTTAATCTGAATAAAAACCTTGTTGATGTTTGGTAGTGAAAAACTGAACTGAAAAACTGCAAATCGGATCCTCCAGATTTTGTGAGTAGCCAACTAAAACAAAGTTAGGCTTGCATGTTGTGACCTTTTTTTTGTTTAAAACTTAGCCTTCGATTTTTGACCTATTTACAATAAATATTTATAAAAATTGGGCGTTATGTTAGGTGTTTCATGATAGAATGTCTGCATGATCTCTTA
>NW_009264641.1:0-282 GCF_000687185.1 Egretta garzetta | reverse complement strand
GGGGAACTCTAGGTTGCCTTTAGGCAACAGTGTACACACCCAACAATCAGAAAGGTTGAAGCTGTCAGTCACTGTCTGGGTAAGTTTCACATAAGTATTGTGCTCCCACTGTTCAGTTTCTTTCACCAATAACATTATCAAGATCGTGAAAAGTGTAACTTTCCTGGTTGCACCTGAGTAACCCTCCATGGAGTTTTGGGTACTTTTTTCACTCTGGTGTGATGAATCCAAGCATTCTGTTCCTTAATCCTGATCGCGGTAAAGGAGGTAAGGAGTACCTGG
>NW_009264640.1:0-282 GCF_000687185.1 Egretta garzetta | reverse complement strand
GTCCTTTGGGTGCCCCCTGCTTGCACCCCTGGGTGCCCAATTCCCTTTTTTGGGGGAGTTTTGGAGGCTTTTAAGGGGTTTCCCCATGGTGGGGGGCACCCAGTGGGTGCTGGGGGTGGGGGGCAGCAGCACCTTGGGGCGCCCTTGGGTGCCCCCCAGCTATGGCCAAAGGTGCCAAATTATGACTTTTAACAGGAATTTTGGGGCTTTAAGGTGTCACCCAAGTGGGTGGGGGGCACCCAGTGGGTGCTGGGGGGGCGGTGGCAGCTGGGGGTGGCCCTG
>NW_009264639.1:0-282 GCF_000687185.1 Egretta garzetta | reverse complement strand
GGGGAACTCTAGGTTGCCTTTAGGCAACAGTGTGCACACCCAACAATCAGAAAGGTTGAAGCTATCACTCACTGCCTGGGTAAGTTTCACATAAGTATTGTGTTCCCACTGTTCAGTTTCTTTCACCAATGACATTATCAAGATTGTGAAAAGTGTGACTTTTTCGGTTGCACCTGAGTAACCCTCCATGGGGTTTTGGGTGCCTTTTTCACTCTGGTGTGATGAATCCAAGTGTTCTGTTCCTTAATTCTGATCGCGGTAAAGGAGGTAAGGAGTACCTGG
>NW_009264638.1:0-279 GCF_000687185.1 Egretta garzetta | reverse complement strand
AAGGCATGGTATATAACGTCACTGGTCCTGAGATCACATTAATGCTCCTTCTCCTGTACCAGCTCCACCTTCCAGCATTCCTTCCCACCATTTTCCCTCTGTGTGTGTGCACAGGGCTTTGTGTAAAAATCCATGTGTTTAGGCAAAAGGAGAGCAGTCGTTGTCCAGAGCTTGCAGGAAACTGTCAGTTTGTAACTTCACATTTGGCTTAAGTTGCTGTCTGCCATGCAGCTACCAAAGGCACACTGATGTTAGAATCATAGAATGTTTTGGGTTGGA
>NW_009264637.1:0-282 GCF_000687185.1 Egretta garzetta | reverse complement strand
TTAGCTGTTTCTCCTGTTTGAACTGTGGCCCATATGGCATGTGAATATGTATCAATACTGACGTGCACATATTTTTGTCGGCCAAATTCAGGAACATGAGTGACATCCATTTGCCATAATTGTAATGCACCTAATCCTTGAGGATTTACTCCAAGTCCTAACCCAAATCCTGATTTTTGACATGCAGGACACGACTGTACCATGCCCTGTGTGTCAGCTAATTTTAAGTTGAATTGTTTTGCTAATACTTTTGCAGATTGATGTAAAAAATCATGTGACACG
>NW_009264636.1:0-282 GCF_000687185.1 Egretta garzetta | reverse complement strand
GCAGGAGCCAGCAGCAAGCCCCGGCAGCAGGGACCACCAGCGGCATCGGGGGCTGCATCAGCAGGAGCGCCCCCAGGAGCTCGGGCAGGGGGTGTCCCCTCCACCCAGCACTTGTCAGACCCCACCTGGATACCCTGGCCAGTTGGTGCCCCCAGTGCAGGAGAGAGGCCGATAACCTGGAGTGAGTTCAGCCCCGCGGCGCTCGGGGCTGGAGGGTGTCCCCGTGAGCAGAGGCTGGGGCAGCAGGGCTGGTCCTGCCTGGGGCAGAGGCAGCAGCGGGGG
>NW_009264635.1:0-282 GCF_000687185.1 Egretta garzetta | reverse complement strand
CAGCCAGTGGGAGAGGGGGCGAAGCTCCAGCGGCAGGCTGCAGGCTTTGCATGCTCCTCGGAGAGCTGGCTCCCTGCGTGCATCCTTCTCCCCAGCTGCCCTGCCATGGGGGTGGAGAATGCCAACAGCCCCGTCCTCAGCGGGTACACGCCTGTGATGTGCTCCTCAGCCTCTTGGGAGCATCTTCCAGCATGACCCCGCAGCCCCGCGCATGCACTCGGTGGCCATAGGAAGGGGGCTGGAGCAAGGGTACGGAGGTGTTGGGGGTACAGAGGTGTCAGG
>NW_009264634.1:0-281 GCF_000687185.1 Egretta garzetta | reverse complement strand
CACATCCCATGACTGATGTCTGTCTTGGCTTCTGTGCTGTGGAGAAGGAGGATGAACTCCAGGGCAGGGCTTCCCTGCTGCATCTTCAGAGGGACAGCTCATGATAGTTAATCCCCCCTTCTCCTAGAGATGACTGCAAAGGTGAGAAGCTGGGCGTGCAGCCAAGGGGTGTCCTTCAGAGCAGCGTCCGTGCACCCCAGGGGGGCTGTGTGCTGGGCTAGGGAATCTGCCACCTGCCAGGGTGAGCACAGCCTGCCTGGGGAGCTCCCCACAGCACTGTG
>NW_009264633.1:0-282 GCF_000687185.1 Egretta garzetta | reverse complement strand
CTCTTGGGTGCTTGGTGTCACTGTTCACCATAACAAGTCTGAGCTTGGCCCTGGACCTACAACTTAAGGGCTGCAACCCAGATGTGAAACACTCTGCTTGGAGCAGGAACAGGCAGGAGGAGCTGGACCCCTGTGGTCTGTCACAAGTTGTGACATTGATGGAATAACAGCGGAGGCACAGTGGGACCTCTGAGACAGCCTGCATGCTGCAATGACTGGAGAAAGGTTCTTTAAATAACATAGGCTCGCAGCATCAGAAGAGGAATACTTTCTGTGTGAAGG
>NW_009264632.1:0-281 GCF_000687185.1 Egretta garzetta | reverse complement strand
TGGGCTGTAGGGACCATGAAATAGGGGGGATAATAAACACAGGTTATGTGGGGCCACTTCTGAACTCAGTGAGAGGAGATGCAGAGAGGTATGACCTACTCTGCATCTTCTTTCTCTCCGTCTTTCCCAGCAAGGTTTTCAAGGCCGTTGTAGCTTGAGGCAGACCCAAAGGGTGTCACTCATCCTCCTCTTTGAAATGTCAAGGAGATGAGGGGAACTCCCTGAAGACTGACAAAAAGCAAAAGTGCCGAGTGTCTTTCAAGAAGTCCCAAGAGATGAGC
>NW_009264631.1:0-281 GCF_000687185.1 Egretta garzetta | reverse complement strand
AACCAGAACTGGCTTCAGCATGCAACAGTCCAATACCACGCACCACCTCTCCTGCCCTGAAAGCATGTTACAGCAGATGGAGCCCAAAGTCATGGGCTAAATGCACCCAACGGACATTTTAGAGGGATGGCCCGCAGACCAAGGGAATGATGTCTGTGTGTATGTATTAAAAGACAGGAAAAGCAGCGCTGATTAATTGAAGTGTATTGGAGAGTATGGGACCTGGGCATGATGTAGGTGGTATAGAAAAAGGGGTGGATTCTGTCCTGGTTTTGGCTGGG
>NW_009264630.1:0-281 GCF_000687185.1 Egretta garzetta | reverse complement strand
TTGTGTCATCAGCAAACTTGCTGAGGGTACGCTGTCCCCTCGTCCAGGTCATTGATAAATAAGTTGAACAATACAGTGGGTGTGCCTTGCAGTGACAAATTGCTGGGCCATCTCTTGAGAAGTGGCCAAGGATAAGCAGTCACTCACAACATCTAGTCCCTGCCCTTGATGTCATCTCCCTGCAATGACTTCATGGTCAAACAAACCTCTTTAGGACCAGGTTGTTCCTGATGTGTCTCAGCCATGAGTTTGGAGTTCTTTTTGTGAACTAGTAGTCTAGT
>NW_009264629.1:0-281 GCF_000687185.1 Egretta garzetta | reverse complement strand
ATGGAGAGGGGCCGTTTTTTCCTTATTTATAAATGTAAAAAGTGCTGCTGCACGCTTCTGAAACCCTGACCCCTTTTTGCTGGCTTGGCCTCTGGTTTTCACGTTCAGTCCAGCCGCTGGCCAGATCGGTGCGGTTATCGCTTCAGGATCACAGTGCTGCGCTGCCGCCGGGGACCAGCGTGCTCCAGTTACTGGAGTGTCTCTGAACCACATGCTCCGGGCTGGATTTTTTGGCCAAGATGACCAAAAAGCAAAAGCCACTGAGAAGGCGCGATTGGCAC
>NW_009264628.1:0-281 GCF_000687185.1 Egretta garzetta | reverse complement strand
CCCCGGGGGGTCCCTTGGGGGGCCCAGAAACCGTCCTGCTGCTTCCAGCATCTCTATTCCCCCTGGGCTGCGCAGCCCCCGCCGTCCCCTCTGCCCCGGCCTCCGCGGCAGGACAGCATCCTACCGCAGACCTCCGCTCTGCCTCCAGCTCTTATTGGTAATGATGTGCAGATTGGCTTAGGGCACGGCGATCAATCAGGGGCTCAGCGCCTCGGTGGGGGGACCTGGGGGCTGCTCATCCAGGGGCAGGAGCTGCCCGGCCGGGCTGGCTGGGGCGAGGA
>NW_009264627.1:0-281 GCF_000687185.1 Egretta garzetta | reverse complement strand
GTATCCAAATTGGGCTTTGTCATGGAAAAAAAAAAAGTATTAATTGACCAACCATTCCATTTTGTGAAGTTGTATAAGTTACATTATCACATGCACATGTTACTTGAGACAAATTAGACTGATCATGTCTGCTACCTACATACATGCTCACAAATTAGCTAACGTCTTCCTTCTGCAGGCCAGTAAATGGAAATAATGCCAAGGAACAACTTCATTTCTCCGTGTTCCTTATCCAACATAAGAATACCGCAGAAGGCATCAATGAGATCTTTTTGTAAATT
>NW_009264626.1:0-281 GCF_000687185.1 Egretta garzetta | reverse complement strand
CCATCTTTCACTCCAAATTGGCCGAGGGGTTTGGAGGCAAACTTCCAGGGAATAGAAACGCAAATATTTCCACCCAGTGCTATAATTATGAATTAGAGCAAAGCTCTGTCTTTATTAGGTGCTAATAGAGATAAAGGGGGGTTTGAAATGCAAGGCACAGCTCTATAAATGCTAATTCACCCGGAGACCTCCCTCGCCCCAGACCGCCAAGAACCCAGGTTTCGAGGCAACTTCCTGCCAAAAAAAAACCCCAAACCCCGCCGAGCAAAGTCCAAGGCACC
>NW_009264625.1:0-281 GCF_000687185.1 Egretta garzetta | reverse complement strand
AGGTTACAGACGAAAGACTAGTTTAAAGCTTCGCTGCGGTTTTCTTTTCTTCTTTCTTACAAAACCCCTTTTCTGGCTCTTTCTCTCCCTTCCCCCCTCCCCCCGACCCCTTCATTTCTCCCAAGTTTGCCAACACGCGAGATATGGGCCTGGAACCGGTATTTTAATATCTGGGTTGGGAGCTATAATCTGATTGCTGCAGAAAGCTGCTCGTCAAGGTAACTTCATGGCCTGGAGAGAAAAATTATGTAAACCGGCAGCATTAGGGCCTTTCATCAACG
>NW_009264624.1:0-281 GCF_000687185.1 Egretta garzetta | reverse complement strand
ATTGAGAGAGATTATAGTTTGTTTTGTTTTATTCTTAATGAGGATGGAATAAACTCCAGTATTTTGCTGGATTAGGCATGAAGGAAAAATAAGACTGAAGCTAAGAACCTGAAGCCTTCCAGGGCACAAAGCACTTTACTCAGCACCTGCAGTTGTGCTGTGTGTACAGCTTTAGCCAATTATCTACACATTTACTAGGACCTTCACTGCTGTGCTATAGAAGCTTGAAGTTACATTGACATACTGAATTGCTTGCTTTTGGTTTAAAAAAAAAAAAAAAA
>NW_009264623.1:0-281 GCF_000687185.1 Egretta garzetta | reverse complement strand
CAGAGTCTGGCCTTCAGCCCTGACTCAGGGGAGGTGTGGAAAGCCCGTAGAAAGCTGGCCCAGAACGCCCTGAAGACCTTCTCCATCGCCCCCAGCCCCACCTCCTCCACCTGCCTCCTGGAGGAGCATGTCTCCAAGGAGGCCGACTACCTGGTCACCAAGTTCCTGCAGCTGATGGATGAGGAGAAGAGCTTTGACCCTTACCGCTACCTGGTGGTCTCTGTGGCCAATGTCATTTGCGCCATCTGCTTTGGCAAGCGCTACGACCACAATGACCAAGA
>NW_009264622.1:0-281 GCF_000687185.1 Egretta garzetta | reverse complement strand
TGACTCGACATACCCATCTCCATTGTCCGGGTACTCTGACGGAGGAGCCAGGTCTTCGTTTTCGCGACTGACAGGCGAGAACAAACTGCTAGGGCTGAGGTTCTTCAAAACCAACTTTTTGATGCTCTTCCTAAAAAGAACCAAAAACACCCCAATAACACCACCACACATAAAACACCACCAATGAGAAATTTGCATATACCCCCTGCCTAACTATGTATTTCATGCTTAATCCCTGTGCTCCAAGGACCAGCTGTGTAAGACCTGTTCCCACACTCAGG
>NW_009264621.1:0-281 GCF_000687185.1 Egretta garzetta | reverse complement strand
AAAAGCAAAATTCACTTCCTGCTTCTTGAAAAAGCAGAATAGTACGGTCCTGAAAACAAAGATCAACCGTCCTACAACAAGCACACAAACACTGAGAAGTACAAACACAGAGAAATCATAAGTACACACAGATAAAATGGTATTACAGATCAACACTAAGTTACCCCCTCTGGGTCAACAGGCTTTGTAAATGCTCAGAAACGTCTGTCAGTGACAAGTCTGTTAGTCACATTCCTTAAGAAAATCCAAAGTTCACGCAACATATCCTCCTCCTGCCTCTC
>NW_009264620.1:0-281 GCF_000687185.1 Egretta garzetta | reverse complement strand
GGACCAGGGGAGGTGGGGACGTGGGATGTGGGGACATCAAGGACCAAAGGAGGTGGGGATGTGGGGACCTCAGGGACAGAGGGAGGTGGGGACCTCAGGGACCTTGGGGACCAGGGGAGGGGGGGACGTGGGATGTGAAGTGCTCCTGGAGGTGGGGACATGGGCACCTCAAGGACCAGGGGATGTGGGGACCTCAGGGACCAGGAGAGGTGGGGACGTGGGATGTGGGCACATCAGGGACCAGGGGAGGTGGGGGCATCAGGGACCAGGGGAGGTGGGGA
>NW_009264619.1:0-281 GCF_000687185.1 Egretta garzetta | reverse complement strand
TGTGAGTGAACTAAAAATTCAGGAAATGTTTTTAAATTAGGAGGAATTCTATGGGTTTATATGATTGCTCCTGTGTTATGCTATCTGAAACTAAAAAATAAACTTTCAAAAACTGAATGTAATCTGGGATCAAATTTATACTATAAGGACATTTGAATTATAGTCCATCTTCTCTCCTTGAAATTCTATTACTGCAGCATGAGATGTTTGTTCTGGACTGAAAGCAAAACTTAAACTGTCAGTTATTTTACCCATATCTATTTGGTTTTGTTGTTTTTTGG
>NW_009264618.1:0-281 GCF_000687185.1 Egretta garzetta | reverse complement strand
CCTGGCATCCAGCCAAGGTCAAACCACAACAGCACCCAAGAGCCTGTGTATGCAAAAGTTTTGCTTCATGGCACAGACATGCTGGAGGGGGTGGCAGAGAGGATGGCCACAGACTTAAGATGAAAGAGAGAAAGAGGGCTGGTCTGTGTAGCCCTGGCATGACAGAGCATGGCTGTCTGGAGTGTCTCTGCATCCCTGCAGGGCCTTTGGTGGAGACAGGCACTGATCTCTTGGAAGGACAAGTGTGACGGTGTGCTCCCCCCTCCTCTCTGACTCCCCCT
>NW_009264617.1:0-281 GCF_000687185.1 Egretta garzetta | reverse complement strand
AAGGCTGGAGGTGCCTTTTGGCGGTGCTGTCCATCCCGTTTTCCCTCCCGGGGCCCGGCCACAGCATCACGTTCCCTTTGCGCGGGGCTCCCTGCCAGGAACCCACAGCTTCCCCGAGCAGGCAGCGGGGGCCGGAGTCGGCCTGCCCACAAATCCAGGACCGACGAGGCCGAGTATTTCCCTGGCTCCGGATCAGGTGGCGGAGTCCTGCACCACCTCACCGGGCCCAGCAGTGTCCCCAGCTTCTCCCGCTCCGGGCAGCGTTGTCCTGGCAGGACTCG
>NW_009264616.1:0-280 GCF_000687185.1 Egretta garzetta | reverse complement strand
GTATCAATACAGGCTGGGGGATGAAGAGATTGGGAGCAGCCCTGTGGGAAAGGACTCAGGGGTAACTGGTGGAAGAAAAGCTGGACGCACTTCTATGATTTCTGGTCTCTGGGAATGCCAGCCTAAACAGACCTAGCCTCTTTGCTCCATGTATGAAAAATTTCCGCACAAGCACTACAGGCTAGATAGCCTTCAATCTATCCTTTTTAGACTTACACTAAAAGATGGACATTAGATAAAATCTCTGATTTTATCTTCTTCCTCTTGTAGATCTCTGCCG
>NW_009264615.1:0-280 GCF_000687185.1 Egretta garzetta | reverse complement strand
CATCTCCTGCTCCCTGCTTCCCTGGGGATTTTCCCTCGCGGGAACGTGCTTGCGGGGAGGAAGCGGGGAAAGGTCGGAGAGCCACGTCTGGAAAACATTTCCCCGAGCTGAGCGATTGCTGGAGAGTTTCCCTTTAACCACGTCGTTAATCTTGTTGCTTCACAGGGCTCGGGGAGGCCTTTTCTCCCGCTCAATCTTGCCTTTTTCTTTTTTTTTTTTTAAATAAACATATCTCCGAGCCGAGGGCAGTACATACCCATGGAAAAGGTCAGGCTGGCAC
>NW_009264614.1:0-280 GCF_000687185.1 Egretta garzetta | reverse complement strand
TTTTTTATTATTATTATTTTTTTTTTTAGGAGGGAGACGAGAGCGGGATCGCCCCCATCCTCACGCAAGGACCTCGGCACAAAACCCTTGGGATCGCCTCTCGGCAAAGCTGAGCCCAACGGGAGGACGTCGGAATTTAGGATGGGATGATTTTACCGAGTCTAAACTCCGGAGTCTTTGGGAAAACGGGCTGCGGCTCTCGGAGGGTTTAAAGGAGGGAGTTTGAAACTGTCCCCGCCGTGAAGCTTTCCCGTAGGGATACGGGGAAAAGGCTCCCCCC
>NW_009264613.1:0-280 GCF_000687185.1 Egretta garzetta | reverse complement strand
TTCCCGATGCCGGGCCAAGCCGGAGCAGTGTCCGATGAAAACCGCTGCATCTCCTGGGACGCTGCAGCTGCAAACAAACCTCTGGACAGGACTAAGAAGGACCTGATGACAGCAAAGGGCTTGGAGAGGGAAGAGGGAATCCGAGACGCTGTATTATTTGGACTCATTAGCAAGCAAGACTTCCATGCGGTTAACACCCGCCCCGCTCCAGTGCCAGGACCAGTGTGCCAGACGAATCCGTTCCTGACCTAAAAAAAAAAAGGGTCTGGGAAAATGGCAG
>NW_009264612.1:0-280 GCF_000687185.1 Egretta garzetta | reverse complement strand
CCCACTCAAACCAGTGCATGGTTCTATGAAAATCCAAAGGGGCTTCACGTGCAGGGGCTCAGCAGACCCTCGTCTCCAAACCCTCATCCTCTCTGCTAGGCAGGCAGCTGCCTGCAGCCTGGCTCGGTGCAATTTGAATTTAGCCAGCCGCATTTCCCCTGGTGCCTCCCCATCCCGCCTGCCCTCTCCCATGAAGGAGCAGAGCCACGGGGTGGGCAGGGGTGCAGGAGGGGGCATGGCAGGGGTGCAGGCAGGGGTGCAGGCAGGGCCGGCCTGGCTG
>NW_009264611.1:0-280 GCF_000687185.1 Egretta garzetta | reverse complement strand
GCTGGTGAAGGCTGCTGGATCACGTGAAAGCTAATCCTTTCGGGTATATACAACGCACAAATCATGTGCACACCACACTCAGTACAATGAAATTAAAACTTGGGTTAGTGCTTTGAAAAAACATTACCAGAACAGGCAATCAGAAATCCAGACGTGCAGAGATGCTATCCAGAAATAGCAGTGGTCTTTCTCTTTATTTTTGCTTGAAACCATGTTTTCCAGATACCAGTTACATTCAATTTAATGAAAACCCCCTCAAGGCCCCTGCAGACTGGCTCCT
>NW_009264610.1:0-280 GCF_000687185.1 Egretta garzetta | reverse complement strand
GAGGGCACCCAAGGGGGTCAGGGGGGCACCCAAAGGTGATGGTGGGCACCCAAAGGTGATGGCCACCACCCAACAATGACTGATGGCACCCAAGGGTGGCAAATGGCACCCAGTGGTGATGGATGGCACCCATGGGTGATGGATGGCACCCAAGAGCCATGGGATGGTACCCAAGGGTGACGGCCACCAAGCAACGGTGACGGGGGCACCCAAGGGGGATGGGATGGCACCCAAGGGTGACGCCCCTCACCCAACCCTGACCCATGGCACCCAAGGGTGA
>NW_009264609.1:0-280 GCF_000687185.1 Egretta garzetta | reverse complement strand
ACCGGCAAAGCCACCGCCCGGGGCAGGCGGAGCGGGAAGCGCCCCTCCGGAGAGGGGTTTCTGGATATGGGCTTGCAGGTACGGGAAGCCCCATCAGCCCCGGAAGGAAGGACCACGCGCCTGCCACGTGTCACCAGAACACTTAATTACAAGACCCAGGTTCAGACACCGACGTCCCCAGTGTCCCCAGTGCCACACCAGTCCGGCTCTGCTCCCCCACCAGCGCCTGTCCCCAGTGCGGTGCCGGCTGAGCTCTGACCCGCAGCCCCCACGCACCCAG
>NW_009264608.1:0-280 GCF_000687185.1 Egretta garzetta | reverse complement strand
CAGCAGCCAGCTGCAGTCCCCCCCAGCCAGCCAGAGGGGGATGCTGGGGGGAATCTCCAGCTAACAAGGCAAAAAGAGCCAGCTTGGGGGCTCGCTGGGGCTGGGACGGCCACCGTGGGATGCAGTGGGCATGCTGCAAACCCCCGAGCAAGGTGGGAGACCTGGGGACCACGGGATGGGGTGGCATCGTGTCCCATGACGCCCCATGGCTGCAGGACCGGAGGTCATGAGGTGGCCCTCAGGCCAGTGGGTCCCCCCTCGGGGGTCTCCCCGTGTGTGC
>NW_009264607.1:0-280 GCF_000687185.1 Egretta garzetta | reverse complement strand
GAAAAACACAGACAATCGCCCCCTCGCTCATCGAGCCCGCCGTGGCCAGCGGGTTTAATTTCACCCGCTCAGAGCAGATTTATTCTTTTCCCGTCCCCGACCCCCTGTGTCAGGAGGTAGATATTGGGCACAAATACGCAGAAATCCACTTCCCGAGCTGCGGAATTTGTTTCGGTCCGTCAGTCGCACCCTAACCGCCCGCCCCGGCCGTGGGACGGACCCTCCGAGTTTCCCCCTTGGATCCAAACCCCTTGTTGGGAGGGAGGAAGGGACCTGGTGA
>NW_009264606.1:0-280 GCF_000687185.1 Egretta garzetta | reverse complement strand
CCCCCCCCATGCACACACACACGTGCACACACATCCCTTATGAACACACACGCGCACACCCCCATGCACACACACGTGTACACCTGCACACACACATGTGCACCCCCCCATACACGTGTGCACGCCCCCATGCGCACACACATGTACGCACACATGCACATGCACCCGCGCACACACACGTGCACACACACCCTACACACACGTACACACACGTGCACACATGCACACCCACACGTGCACACACACGTGCATGCACATGCACACACACACATGCACACAC
>NW_009264605.1:0-280 GCF_000687185.1 Egretta garzetta | reverse complement strand
TCAGCTTTCATCGCTTCGCGCATCCCGCCGAGCCTGCATCCATCAGTTAGAGGCTCTCAAAGTGCAGGGGAATAAAACTCCTCATTTATAACAGCCCCCAAAATGCTTTTTGGCAGCTTTATTGCCTGTCATGCGCAGGGAAAGGAGCAGATGTGGTTTAAGAACCAGGAACTGCTTCGCTAACTCCAGTAATAACCAACAAAAGGTAAGGCGAGGGGGGCTTGGTCTTCACCGGGGAGGGGAGCGCAGCCCGGGCGTGGGAGCGCTGGCACGGATCTGC
>NW_009264604.1:0-280 GCF_000687185.1 Egretta garzetta | reverse complement strand
GCCCTGCTCTGCAGCAGTGAGCTCATGGGAATGATGGGGGTCAGTCTTGTTGTTTGACTGTCAGACGAAACTCCTCTTAATCTAGAAAGTTTTGTCAGCATCTGCACCCCCAGTGCTAAGGAATGGAGATGGCAGATGGGAGTTGGAGAGGTTTGAACTTTTTAAAGCTCCCCTCATCTTACCTGGGATGCTTTCTTGTATGTCAGAAACCTTCAGCATTTCTGCTGCACTCAGGGAGAATAGATCAAGTCCAGCAAGGCAAAAGGATTGCCTGTGGCTT
>NW_009264603.1:0-280 GCF_000687185.1 Egretta garzetta | reverse complement strand
CTTAAGCTGTTAAAATACGTTCCTTGCAGGAGGGGATTAAAAATGCAGTTAGCAATCCAGATAGAAACACACTTTAAATGAAGTGCTGACTTTCAGGAAGCTGGAGGTAGCTTGTTTTACTTTAATCTGCTGAACGGGACAAGTCTGGCTGCTTCTACACCACCCGGGCACCTGCTCTAGGGAGAAAAGGATCTTTGTAGCAATTCCTCTTGTGAAGCGGACGAACGGCCCTGAAGGCGAAGTAAGGCCCTGCCCCGCTCCTCAGCACAGCGATGCTGGT
>NW_009264602.1:0-280 GCF_000687185.1 Egretta garzetta | reverse complement strand
ACCCCCCCACGCAACCGAACAACATGAGCGCTCCCCGAAATGGCTTTCAAAGGGAAAGCTCCCCTTCCACCGGGCTGCTCCTTGCCAGGGCGCTGGCTCAGCCCTGTCCCATGCAGAAGCGCCCCGTGCCCGGCTCACCCTGGGCAAAGCAGTCGCCAAAATTGCCCTGTGCCAGCTGCTCCAGGAGCCGTGCCAGCAGGGTGCCCACGCAGGCGAACCCAAAGTGACGGCAAATCCCAGCCACGGGGATGACACCCCTCCATGCATCCCCATGTCCCCC
>NW_009264601.1:0-280 GCF_000687185.1 Egretta garzetta | reverse complement strand
TGTGCAAGGGGGGTGTAGGTTGCACCGTGTGTGTGCAAGCGGGGTGTACGTTGTGCTGAGTGTGCAAGCGGGGTGTAGGCTGCACTGTGAGTGTGCAAGTGGGGTGTAGGCTGCACCACGTGTGTAGGTTGTAGATTGCACTGAGTGTGTGCAAGCAGGGTGTAGGCTGCCCTGTGCATGTGCACGTGGATTGTAGGTTGTCCTGTGAGTGTGCAAGCGGGGTGTAGGTTGCCCTGTGCATGTGCACGTGGGTTGTAGGTTGTGCTGTGAGTGTGCAAGC
>NW_009264600.1:0-280 GCF_000687185.1 Egretta garzetta | reverse complement strand
GATGTGTGGGGTGCAGGATGGTGGGAGTGGGGTGCAGGGCACAGGGTGCAGCATGCAGGGTGTGGGGTGCAGGTTGCAGGGTGCTGGGAGTGGGATGCAGGGTGTGGGGTGCAGGATGGTGGGTGCAGGGTGCAGGGAGTGGGGTGCAAGGTGCAGGGTTTGGGGCGCAGGCTGCAGGGCATGGGGTGCGTCAGGGTGTAGGATGCAGCGTGTGAGGTGTGGGGTGCATCATGAAGGGTGCACGGTGTGGGGTGCAGGCTGCAGGGTGTGGGGTGCAGGT
>NW_009264599.1:0-280 GCF_000687185.1 Egretta garzetta | reverse complement strand
CCCTGCACCTCACCCAGCAGGAAACCCTCTGTAGCTGCAGCATCAAAGTCTGTTTGGTTCTGCAGCTGCTGTCATGCACGAAGTGCTCCTGTGGCTGCTCAGCAGCTGGCTGAGCATCACCCAAAGCGCACCCAGCAGGGGTAAAGACCAACTGACCAGAAAGAGGAAAAGCAACCCAGCTCACCTCAGTGCCCCAAACTGGTATTCTTCTTCCCCCAAGTTGCTGCTAATTTGTGTCAGTAAAAAACACGCACTGGCTACAGCCAGCATTGCCTAAAAC
>NW_009264598.1:0-280 GCF_000687185.1 Egretta garzetta | reverse complement strand
TTCAACTAGTAACAGGTCAAGGAAAATGTATAGGTACAGTGCCCGAAAAGTATCAGTCTTTGTGCAATCGAACAGTCACTAACACCAACATAGAGAAACACAAGAATCAAAATGACAAATGGGCTATCCCGACACCAGGAGCTAAATGGGTTTGTTCAGACATCGGAATAACGCCTTGCCTATCCCTAAATGTGTTTAATCAATCTCAGTTTTGTGTACAAGTAATTATTGTTCCTCGTCTGATCTATCACACTTCTGAAGAAGTATTACGCCACTTTGA
>NW_009264597.1:0-280 GCF_000687185.1 Egretta garzetta | reverse complement strand
GGGGAGAGGAGAGCTATGAGATCAACAAAACCCCTTACCCTGGAAAGCGGGGGAGATGCAATCTGATGGTAACAACTGGGAACCGGCTCTGTCACGGACTTAGTAGGTGACCTCAGAAAGTCCTTTCCCTCAGTCTGCCCTCTGCAAAACCAGAGCATGGTAACCCTATTTTCAAAGGTCTGAGACCCAGCATCCTGCACAAGATGTGGAGAACTAGGGACACCCAGCTGATGGTCCCTTGCTCTGTCTCCCTGCAGCCTCTGACAGGCACAAGGACAGA
>NW_009264596.1:0-280 GCF_000687185.1 Egretta garzetta | reverse complement strand
TCATCCTCCAACAGCTCGGCTTCTTAGCTTAAGCTTTTTGGCACACCAGTTTGAGGCAGGAGCAGCAGAGATGGTCCACAAAAGGGGACATGGTAGCATGAGGATGAAGTGACAGTGATGACAGTAGGGCAGGACTATGGGCCAGGCTCAGTAGGAACAAAATAGCAGAAGCTATAGGGTTACACCACAACACCGGACATTGGGCATATCATCAAATGGCTTTCATCACTGTCTGGGTTGTAACAGCAGTAAATTCGTTACACCTTTGACAAAAAATTCT
>NW_009264595.1:0-280 GCF_000687185.1 Egretta garzetta | reverse complement strand
CTAATGAGCACAAAATATTTCCATGTTGCCAATTACTTGGTTCATTTGTGCTGCTGCGGGCAGCGCTGGCACAGGGAAAATCCCCTTGGAGCTCCCCCAGCACCCAGGGAGCACGGGGAGCCCTGGCAGGGTCCCCTCAGCCCTTCCAGGGCCAAGCACCCCCGTCCTCACCGCGCTCCCCCAACACCCCGGGCCCCTCTTGCCCCCGGAGCCACGTTCATTAGCAGCCGGCTAACGGTGTTCCCATGTCCCCAGCGTGACACTGATGCGGCGGGAAAGC
>NW_009264594.1:0-280 GCF_000687185.1 Egretta garzetta | reverse complement strand
GCTGAGGGTGCACTCAATCCCCTCGTCCAGGTCTTCGAAAAATCTTGGCACTGTCATCTTATATTTCTGCATTGTGGGACACGTTATTTTCAAAACGTAAGTCGCTATAGCTACTTCTGTGCACAGGATCCTGAAAGTTAACAGAACATTTCCTGGGGTTTGAGCTGGCTTCAGAAGACCACAGCCGAGCAAGTCTTCCAAATTGATTGCTTTGCCTCGAAGAAGATCAATTTTGGCTGTAATCTGGAACCCCTGGGTTTTTGTGCCCCACTGCTTAAGA
>NW_009264593.1:0-280 GCF_000687185.1 Egretta garzetta | reverse complement strand
ATGGGCAACCAACAGCCAGCCAGGAAGATCTGGTAGCCCAGGAGTGACCAGGGTCAGCAGCGCCAGGGTGCTGAGCACCCATGGGTGCTCCTGGCGGGGGTGTGTGTGTGTGTGTGTGTCACCCAGATGGTTTGGTAGCCCAGAACACCCAATAAATGGTGGCCACCGTGGGGTTTTGGTAGCCCAAGCAGGGCTCAGCCATGCGCTGCCCAGCACCCACGGGTGCCCTGAACATGGTGGCCATCAGCTGACGGTTGGTAGCCCAGTCAGGGCTCAGCCA
>NW_009264592.1:0-280 GCF_000687185.1 Egretta garzetta | reverse complement strand
CTCTGAGTAATAATTTACTTCAAATGAGATGTTGGCTCAAAAGTACTTTTGGGGTATTGGAGCTCTAGATTTTGCTTTTAGAACTACAGGCAAGTTTTCTGTTCTCTGGGTGATACTGACAGTGTCTTTAGACCGACCATGGAAATTTCAGACAGTTTTTAAGATAGCACCTGAAGCAACCAGCAGGAGAGAAGGAGAGGTCAAAGCTGTGCACTAGAATTTGTTTCTGATATTCTTGGAGTTCTTTGGGGCAACCCCCGGCATCAGTACAGGCTGGGGG
>NW_009264591.1:0-280 GCF_000687185.1 Egretta garzetta | reverse complement strand
AGGAGAGAGACCCAGGAACCCGTGTGCAGGGCGCAGGGAGGCCCAGGGAATGGCCCGTTTCCCAAGAAGAAGCCCCAGAGAAGGCGCTTGCCTTTCCCCGTTCTGCTCAACCTGCTGGCAAGCCCAGCCCAGCCAGAGCAGCCCCGAGCTGCGGCAGCCTCCCCCCGTCAGCAGGAGGCTCAGCAAAGCAGAAGAGCCCGAGCCCTTTCTGGAGGAGCTCCGAGCACAGCAGAGCCAGAGGAGGCACGGCGAGGCCTGCCGTGCAGCCAGGAGCAGTGGG
>NW_009264590.1:0-280 GCF_000687185.1 Egretta garzetta | reverse complement strand
GCTTGGCCGCAAGCCAGAGCAGCTTGTTTACCGGGAGAGCTCCATAGGGATCAGTCTGTCTACGCCTGATTTGGAAGACAAAATTGCATGAAATTTATAGCACTGTGCACAGTGGAAGTGAAACGGCGCAGAGAAAAATCATGCGATTAATCTCCGAGGCTTCCTATGGAAGTGGCGTCATTTTTACTGTCGCCTGTTTAATGCAGAAGAAGCGCGCCCAGAATAAGGAGGTTCCCCCAAAGTCTTTAAGTGACAACGCAATATGAGAATACAAGTAAAG
>NW_009264589.1:0-280 GCF_000687185.1 Egretta garzetta | reverse complement strand
CCAGTCTTCCTTTCCAAGAAGTGCTGGCATCTCATTCCAGCCTCAAAACAAACATCCTGTGGCTGTGCGTTTCCTCCCGCACTCAAAACCAAAGCGGAGGCGAGTCCCCATGGTGCAGCCGCCCCACTCGCTGCAGGCTGATGGCCTCCAGCTGCTTCGGTGGAGGGCAGCACCAGCACAGGGGCACCCCAGGCACTTTGGCGTGCCGCAGCTGGGTGACTAAGCTGAAGCAGCAGAAGGAGCTCCCTGACGGCAGGGGGGAACGCCTCCCACCCCATCA
>NW_009264588.1:0-279 GCF_000687185.1 Egretta garzetta | reverse complement strand
GGAGAAGCGCAGAGATGTTACAACTGAGGAAATTTCAGGGTAAGACAGGACTGTGATTGCCCTCTGTTGTGCAAAGATGCAAGAGCAGGGCACTTGGGAACAAGCCCATCCAGCTCCCTTCACCTTGCCCTAAGCTACAGTCAATCCTTTTGCCTCTCAGGTCTTACAGTCACTAACTCTGAGTGTAGTAGAAATGCAGGGGACTTCTGAGTTCAGAGAACCTAGCATGACATGTAGGTAGGGAAAATTCTCTAAAATTCCTTTCTGCCACCCACATGC
>NW_009264587.1:0-279 GCF_000687185.1 Egretta garzetta | reverse complement strand
TCCCAATCCATCGTCCTGGCGGCGCGAGCACTGAAAATCCCCGGATTCGGGCGGGAGCAGGCAGTCGCCGTTAGCCGGTCCGTGTGGAAAATGGGTTTTTCCCAACCAAAGCGGCTCCACGCCGGCTCGGGGAGTGGATTTTTTTCCGTGGCGCAGACGTCGAGGTCGATTTCAAGCCGTCCCGCTCCAGCTTCCGGCGAGCCTAACTCCGGAGAGGCGGGATGAGCCAAGCTATCCCGCTGGGAGCGGGCAGGGAAGCATCGAAATCCAGCGCCGAAG
>NW_009264586.1:0-279 GCF_000687185.1 Egretta garzetta | reverse complement strand
ACACAAGTCTCTTGTTGAATTCTGATTCTGCCCGATAAAGCAGCAGCTATATAGTCACTAACCCTGACTTACTTTTAACAAGGAATTTTTTATGTTCCTGTAGTTAATTCTTAATAATGGCATCTACTCATAGCAAGGATAAGTATAAGGCTGAATTACGAGTTGCATTTTGTCTGGGGCAATACTACATGCCCCAAATTCTGTGTGCTTTTAATACTGGTCAATAATAAAGTGCCTTGATGATCTGCAAAGTTTTGTAGGAAACATCATGAACAGCAC
>NW_009264585.1:0-279 GCF_000687185.1 Egretta garzetta | reverse complement strand
CCCCCCCACCCCAGGGCTATCCTTGGGGTGGTGGCAGGGCTGTGCCGTGTCCTCCGGTGTTTGCCACATGGGGAGACCGGTGTGGGTGCTGTAGGTCACCTCTGTCACTGTGGGAGACCCCGTGCCTGGAGAGTGGGATGCTCATGGGGGCACACTGGGACCCAGGCACCCAGGGAGCCCCCTTGGCTCTGGGCTGGGGGGAGGCAGAGCTGGGGGGGACACCACGCTTCCTCACTGTGCTTTTCCCCTCCTGCAGCGGGGTGATCGGCAGCGGCCTCT
>NW_009264584.1:0-279 GCF_000687185.1 Egretta garzetta | reverse complement strand
GCGGTTTGTGAGCCCGGGCAGTTTTTGGCCTTTCCTTCTTCTCTCCCGGAGCGGGGAGGAGATGGACCCTCGAGACCTCTCTTTTTGGAGGGGAAGCAGCCCTCTGAGGGGCAGGCAGTGGGCCTTGCCTGGGGATGGGCCCACCAATGCCTGTGCTCTGAGGGACTTGCATGGCCTTTCTGACTGCGGTGGTGAGACCCAGCAGGCACTTGGGCCCGGCAAGGGGCAGGCAGCGGCTGGCAGGAGTCACCTCGCAGCCAGGAGAGAGACTTGGAGCCG
>NW_009264583.1:0-279 GCF_000687185.1 Egretta garzetta | reverse complement strand
AGGTCCAGGGGCAGCCCCAGTGCCTCCCAGTGCCCTCCCAGTACCCTCCAAGTGCCATACTGGGCCATACTGGTCTATACTGGTTTGACCCAGAGGGGCACCGTGTGGTGCAGCAGCGTGTCCCCCTAGGGTGCCGGGGTCCAGGGGCGGCCCCAGTGCCTCCCAGTACCCTCCCAGTACCCTTCACTACCCTCCCAATACCCCCCAGTACCCTCCCAGTGCCATACTGGTCCCCACTGGTCTATACTGGTCTGACCTGGAGGGGCGCCAGGCGGCGCA
>NW_009264582.1:0-279 GCF_000687185.1 Egretta garzetta | reverse complement strand
TCCCTACAACCCCTGGGGTCCCCAAGGTCCCCAGCACCCACGGTGTCCCCACCGCCCATGGTGTCCCTCGTGTCCCCAGCACCCCGGTGTCCCCACTGTGCACAGGGTCCCCAGCACCCCCGGGGTCCCCACAGCCCACGGTGTCCACAGTGCCATAGGGTCCCCACCGCCCACGGTGTCCCCTGCATCCCCACCACCCACGGTGTCCCCGGTGTCCCCACCACCCATGGTGTCCCTGGTGTCCCCAGTGTCCCCAGCCATCCCCAGTCCCTCTGCTGG
>NW_009264581.1:0-279 GCF_000687185.1 Egretta garzetta | reverse complement strand
ACCCAGCCCCGCACCCCCCCCAGGCGGAGGAGCCCTCCCTACCTTCATCTCCTCCTCATCCAGGATCTCCATGAAGCCATCATCTTCCTCCTCAGACATGGAGGAGGTCAAGGAGCACCGGCGCAGTACAATGGGGCTCTCGCCCTCGGAGACGTTTTCCTTCTCGGGGGTGTCGAACTGGGGAGGACACGGCCCACGGCTCAGGAGCGGGGCCAGCCCCATGCCAGCCCGGTTTGGAGACGGGGTGTCCCAACACCCCCCCTGCCCCCCCAGCTCCCG
>NW_009264580.1:0-279 GCF_000687185.1 Egretta garzetta | reverse complement strand
ACTTAAGACAGGGGCTTCCACCAGCCTGTCTTTCATTTCCTCCCACTGTTCCTCGTCCTCAGAGGACCATTTGATTAACCCATCCTTGGTTAATTTCTCATACAAAAACTTTACCCTACTACTATAATTCTCTATCCATTGCCTACAATAGCCTAATAACCCCAGGAGTTGCCTAATCTGTCTTTTGTTCCTAGGGGCCGTCAGGGACAGAATCCCCTTAACCCTTTCGGGGTCCAGTTTCTTATATCCTTTTGTGAGCCAATGTCCCAAATATTTTAC
>NW_009264579.1:0-279 GCF_000687185.1 Egretta garzetta | reverse complement strand
CACCTTCGGGGGACTCACACCGGGAGCAGCCCCTGCCCCCCGGCAGCCCCATCCTCGCCCAGGGCAGAGCCTTCTCCTCAGTAATGCAAACAAAAGCAAACGTCCTGCACGTCCACGGCGTCGCTTCCAGGGATCGCCTTGGAAAACCAGAACTTTTTCAGAGTGAGCAAAACCTCCCCCTGTGCATGAAAACCTCTCCCGCCCCACGAAATGCCCCCAGCCCTTGCTGGGCTATTTGCTCTGATAGGATTTTTTCTGGCCTTGGGGGCCGAGTTGCAC
>NW_009264578.1:0-279 GCF_000687185.1 Egretta garzetta | reverse complement strand
CCTCCAAGGACTGGTATGACTAGAGCAGAATATCACACTATTCCAAGGCAAAAAGTAAAATGTGGCCAAAGGTGTCAGCAACAAGTCAGACAAGAACAAAAGCCAGGAGAGCTGGCATGAAACAAAAGGAGAAGGGAATCTTTGGAAGTAGGACTAGCTCCACTTTGAAAGTCAAGACTCCTGCTTGTGTACAATTCTGCTGGGAAAACTTGCCTAGAAATACGGCTGAGCATGCCACACAGAATGTGAGCAGTCGCATGTCTTCAAGTAATAAAAAAA
>NW_009264577.1:0-279 GCF_000687185.1 Egretta garzetta | reverse complement strand
GGGAGGCCCGGGTTCGATTCCCGGCCAATGCAAAAACCGTAATTTTTCCCTCTTACACTTTTTTTCCCTTCTTTCACCCCATTTTTCCAGGTCCCGGCCAATGCAAAAAACCATCATTTTCCCTCTTACATATTTTTTCCCTTTTTTCACCCCATTTTTCCAGCCCCCTTTTTCCACCTGGAACACAAAAAAAACCCGATCGTGCCGCAAACTCAAGGGTCCACGCGTGGAAAAAATTCCTCCGTGGCGTCCCTGGGTGGGCTCGAACCACCAACCTTT
>NW_009264576.1:0-279 GCF_000687185.1 Egretta garzetta | reverse complement strand
ATTCCGGCGCGGCGGGCAGTTGGGAGTCGCGGTTTCTGGCTGCGTTTAACCACCAGCCCATCCTGCCCGGCGCTCCGGCCTGGACTGGGACCTCTCCCAGTTTGTCCCTTCCCACCTCTCGGTGGCAAGCCAGAGGAAACCCAAAGGTAAAAGACTCGTCAGGCCTAATTAAGCCCTGGGGGTATTCCCAGGGACTGGTGCAAACTGGTGGCTGGGATGCTTTAGTTCCGTGGGCTGGAGAAATGGAGAAACTTTTTATTTATTTATTTTGGGGCTATT
>NW_009264575.1:0-279 GCF_000687185.1 Egretta garzetta | reverse complement strand
GGAGGGGATGTGGGGATGGAGGCCCACCAGGACATATGGACATGGGGGGGACATGAGGACGGAGGCCCACCGGGCTGTACAGACACAGGGGGGGATGTGGGGACGTGGGGATGGAGGCCCACCAGAACATATGGACACAGGGAGGACATGGGGACATGGGGACGGAGGCCCACCAGGCTGTGGGGACACAGGGGGGGATGTGAGGACAGAGACCCACCAGGATGTACAGACATGGGGGGGGGACATGGAGGGGATGTGGGGATGGAGGCCCACCAGGAC
>NW_009264574.1:0-279 GCF_000687185.1 Egretta garzetta | reverse complement strand
CTCCCCCCAATTTCCTCCAAATCCTCCCAAATTTCATCAAAATTTCCCCAAATCACCCTAAAATCCCCCAAGTCCCACCAAATTTTCCCCAAACGCCTCCGATTTCTCTCAAATGCCCCAAATTTCACCAAAACTCCCCAAATTTCCTCAAATCCCCCCCGAATTTCACCAAAATTTCCCCAAAATCGCTCTAAACCGGCCCAAGTCCCACCAAATTTCCCCCAAATGCCCCAAATTTCACCCAATCGCCTGATATTTCACCAAAATCCCCCAAATATC
>NW_009264573.1:0-279 GCF_000687185.1 Egretta garzetta | reverse complement strand
CTCTACCGTCACCCAGCAGTGAGGGAAAGGCACCTCGGGGGGACAGCCCAGGGCCACAACAGCCCCCGAAGAGCCGTGCCCCAGCACAACCCCCCTGGGGCAGAGCTGCCCACCGAGCTGGGAAGCAGCAGCAGGGAGCTCCCGTGCACCCACCCCCTTGTCTCGCTGCCTGCGGAAGCCCGAGGCACTGACCTGCGAGAATCAGGCTCTGCTCCACCACGCTCATGTCCAGGGGCTCGGGTGCCTGCGGGGCAGGCGGGGAGGGCAGCGAGGGCCCAG
>NW_009264572.1:0-279 GCF_000687185.1 Egretta garzetta | reverse complement strand
TGCTTTCTTCTGGTCCCCAGAGGAGCTGTGGGCTGGCAGCAGTCTCGGGGGGTGTATAAAGCATTTCTGTGGTCACACGCAGCGGTGCAGCATTGCTGCTTTCCCTCGGCGCCTCCGACGTGCGCTGTTTGCTGGGAGGACGGGGCTCGGGGCACGCAGCCGTCCTGCAGATGGGGCAGTTTGCAGCAAACAGAGACTTCTGGTGTGTTTGCAGGCCTGTGCATTAGACAAATGCTGTACTCCCCAGTGCAGCTTCAAACGAGGAATGAAGTGCTCCTC
>NW_009264571.1:0-279 GCF_000687185.1 Egretta garzetta | reverse complement strand
TGCAGTGTTGTATGGGGATGCCTAAACTCAGTCTGTTTCATTCTCTTTAGCCTTTAAACACAGCACACCAATCAAAAGAGTCAATGCCCTGGTATAAAAGCAAAGTATCCAAACTGTGCTTTTGCTTTGGTTGTCCCACGTTTTTGAGCAGAAATCTTGCCCTCATCTTCTCCGATATTTATCTCTTTCAACACCCAGCCTTTCCTGAGCCCACAGGCTGTTCCATATCTTCCTAAGAGATGCTTGATTTTAAATACGCTATATGGACCTAAGGGTAGG
>NW_009264570.1:0-279 GCF_000687185.1 Egretta garzetta | reverse complement strand
GGGGGTGCTCTAGGGCAGCTTGGTGGAACTTGGTGGGTGCCTGGAGAGGGGTTCCCAGATCGGGGTGAACCTCGGGGTGGGTGAAGTGGGTGCTGTGGCCCCTTGGGGTGGCTGGAGGACCACAAAGGTCACCTCCAGGGTGGTTGGGTGAACCATGATGGCAGGGGTGGGATGTTGGAGATTTGGGGTGGGGGGTTGACACCCCCTTTTTGTAGGTGATCGTGGAGAACGGGGAGCTGATCATGGGCATCCTCTGCAAAAAGTCCTTGGGCACCTCAG
>NW_009264569.1:0-279 GCF_000687185.1 Egretta garzetta | reverse complement strand
CTCAGCTGCCAACCACTCAGCCAGCTCTGGCATCCTGGCCAGTCATGGAGCCAGTCGGGTGCGTGGTGAGGGTCCCAATGTCCCTGTGCTTTGCCAGCAGCTCTGGGGAGAGCCAGCAGCTTCCAGCTCAGCCCAGTAAGGACCTTCCCCCCAAACCCCATCACCCTGGTGGGAGGAAGGCGCTGCCTCCTCCTCCTCTTCCCATTTCCCCACCCGCACCATGACGCCGGGCCAGCTTGCCGGGAGGCGTGGGAGAGGCCGGGCCAGGTCTATCCGGAG
>NW_009264568.1:0-279 GCF_000687185.1 Egretta garzetta | reverse complement strand
GACCCCCCATCTCTCCCATCCAGACACCCAATCCCCATTTCCCCCCACACAAGCGTGCCCTCCCGTGCCCAGATCCCAGCCCACCTGACAACCCCACGGGTCCAGTGGGCCAGCACAAGGCTTGCTGCCAAGCCCCAGCACACACACCCTCATCCCACGGGCACCTCACGCTTCCTGCGTCCCCCCTTGTCACCCCAGCCTGCCCCTAAGGACCCCTCCTCGCTGCCTGCTCCAGCTTGACGTTTGGTGGTGGGGAAGGCACAGACGTTTGCCCCCCCC
>NW_009264567.1:0-279 GCF_000687185.1 Egretta garzetta | reverse complement strand
CCACGACACAGTTTTGACTGTAGCTGGATGAAGCAGCAGGGCCAACGCATTCTGTAGAAGCGACAGATGGGGCGTATTGAGATCTATACATACGCTCATGCAACATCAATATTCCAAAGTTTCTTAAGAAAGGGGGAATGTGTCTTTAAATAAACTCAGGGGATTGACTAAGGGAACACCTGATACAGAACAAAATTTCAAATCATAATTTCTCACTGAAGATGTTACAGCACCGCTACCAAAAATGCTTCTAACGCTTCATCCCCTGGTATTCGCTAA
>NW_009264566.1:0-279 GCF_000687185.1 Egretta garzetta | reverse complement strand
ACCTGGTACTGCTTGAGGACGCCGTTGACCATCAGCGTGGACTGCTTGTCCACCCTCTCGGTGACGGCGTGGGCCACGGCGTAGTACGACTGCAGGCCCCTCGCCAGCGCCTGGGACACCCCGTACTCGTCATCCACGTCCTGCTTCGCGTTCCTGCGCGGGGGGAAGAGTAAAATCGGGGATCAGAAAGATGATTCCGTTGGAGGAAACTCCCCGGGGGGAGCCCCGCAGCGGCGCAGTGGTCAATTTTCCCCAATAAATGCCCAAGAGCTTTCCCCA
>NW_009264565.1:0-279 GCF_000687185.1 Egretta garzetta | reverse complement strand
CCAGACCCACCCAAAAAGCCCTTCTCTTCCCAGCGGGGATCTAAAGGACCAATGAGCTGGGAAGAAACAGTCCCCTTGCTGGCCCAGAGCAGCCTTGCGGTTAGTTAGGCCTTCCAACCATGGCCAAAGAGCATGGCCTTGTGTGTTTCCTGAGGCTACAGAAGAGAGGATGCCATTGGAAAAGGAGTACCTCGCCCCTGGGGATGGAAGAGCCCAAGGTGGGGACTTAGCCACCCCATCAAGCCAAACTGAGGGCTCTTTGAAGAGTCCCCAGTGTCC
>NW_009264564.1:0-279 GCF_000687185.1 Egretta garzetta | reverse complement strand
GAAGAGGCAAAGGCCTGAGCCGTAGCCGGGCCGTGAACCCCTCTAGTTCCAGTCTGTTCCCTGAAAACCCACAAAGGAGGGGAGTGACACAGTGAGCATCGATGCACCTGAGCTTGGAACACCAACCACGCGATTAACACCCGAATAGCAGGTGGCTTTTCCAAGACTCACCTACCAAGGAACAAAGTTAGTTCTGGGTACAAGGAGTCTCCTGCGAACCTTTCCCATCGCATGTAATTTCACTGCGAGCCAACCACTTTATTCCATAAATACAACAGC
>NW_009264563.1:0-279 GCF_000687185.1 Egretta garzetta | reverse complement strand
AAATTCCCCCAAAATTCAGCGCCCGCGCTGCGCTCCAAAATGGCCCAAACCGCCCCAAAATTCAGCGCCCGCCCTGTGCCCCGAAACGGCCCAAATTACCCCAAAATTCAGCGCCCGCCCTGCGTCCCGAAATGCCCCAAACTGCCCCAAAATGCGGTGCCTGCGCCCCAAAATGCCCCAAATTCCCCCAAAATTCAGCGCCCGCCCTGCGCCTTGAAATGCCTGAAATTCCCCCAAAACCTGGTCCCCGCGCTGCGCCCCAAAATGCCCCAAATTGCC
>NW_009264562.1:0-279 GCF_000687185.1 Egretta garzetta | reverse complement strand
GCCACGTCCCGTCGTAGAGCCGAGAGTTCCACTTGCGGAATTTCCGGGATTGGAGAGCGTCCGGGGTGAGGTTACAGATTTCCAAGCGGGTGAATTCCCGGAGGAAATCGCGGAAGGACATCCTGGAGGGAAGAGGAAGCGCCGAAGAGTCGGGAGGCGGAACGGTCGCGGCGCGAAACGGGCGGAAAAAGGGAATTTTTGGGTTGTTTTAACCGGTCTTCGCTTACCAAAATTCACCGTCCTCCATCTTGACCATCAGCTGCTGCCTCAGCTCCTGCT
>NW_009264561.1:0-279 GCF_000687185.1 Egretta garzetta | reverse complement strand
CTGACACTTTATCATAAAAATAAACTGAGGTTTGTATGAGCAGAATACAATGCAAGAACTACTAAAATAAGAAAATAAGCATGCAGAAAAATAGCTGAATAGACCTACGCTATAGCAGTGAACATAAGAGACATAGTAGTCAAGTCTCGATTCCCCAGTGTTATTCATCTTCGCAGAGCCCATCTTCTAACGCTGAAGCTGAGTGCACAGCTCTACAACTACACATAAGCTCCGTGTTTTCAGTCAAACCCAGACTCCCTTCAAGCTAAGCCTTTCTGT
>NW_009264560.1:0-279 GCF_000687185.1 Egretta garzetta | reverse complement strand
TGTATATCTCCGGTTTATGAGAGCACCAAGCTGTCCCAGCAGGCGTTTTCAATTCCGTTTATCTGTGTTTCCCCATTGAGTTCGTTTTATTTCCCCTGATTTTTGTTTCCTGGAAGATTTATTGATCCTGATTTTCTCAGTTTATGACAGGTAACAGGCCATAAAGCATGCGGAGCAGCCGGCCCGTCACCGGCCCCCTCCCTTCCGCAGGGAGGACGCAGCACCAATGTCAGCGGTGGGGAGAGGGATGGTGCTGGGTGATGGGGGGCTGGGGGGAGT
>NW_009264559.1:0-279 GCF_000687185.1 Egretta garzetta | reverse complement strand
CCATGAGTAGGATGGAATCTTAACAATTCAGTGCTTTGCCTGTACTGATCATCATAGGCTTGTCATGCTGAAGTAACTGCTGGCCAGGATCTCTCATTAAGGAAATGGGAGTCACTTCAGATTACTTTGGAGGACAATTTGAAGATGACCAATACAAGGCAATGCAAACAATAACAAACAGAAGGAAAGCAAAAAACTTTCAATAATCCCTTTCTTCCTGTCCCCTGCCCCATTTCTTCCCCAAAGTGGGTCTTACTAATTTTTTCTTTTTTTTTTTTT
>NW_009264558.1:0-279 GCF_000687185.1 Egretta garzetta | reverse complement strand
AAGCCATAATGACCATCTCCTGTCCTTTTTCTCTGCCTCTAGTTGTGTTTGTGGACTACAACCCTGGGTTTAGGACTACTGAAATTTCTGTAATCTAAGAACCGTTTGACAACTAAACAGTGGAAACATCGGTGTCTGTAAAGTAGATACGGTGAAGTACTGATTTTGTACATCCTACCAGACTGGATGTATTAGATGATCTCTGCCTAAAAGAAGAATAGGATGCATTGGCATCAGAAGCAAGCCCAGGACAGTTTAAGAATCTTTTGGTAGAGAAAG
>NW_009264557.1:0-279 GCF_000687185.1 Egretta garzetta | reverse complement strand
CCATGGTGTGCAATGGGAGTGGGGCTTGGCGTTGTGGCACTGTCATTTCAGGCGCTGTTTGGGCGCAGCCGTGCAGGCTTTCTTCCCTTTCTTCTCTTGCGTTGCCTCTGTGGCCATTGCTGCCACTCACCTTCAGTTCTGGCTGTAGGAAGGTTTTCCCCGGCAGGGTTTGGGGGAAGGATTCAGGCCACGGGTTTCCCCTTGCTATGGACCAAAGCTCTGGGCAGCTGAGTTCTCCTAGTGCACCCATGAGTGTTGTTCTCCAGCTGTCTGTGCGCT
>NW_009264556.1:0-278 GCF_000687185.1 Egretta garzetta | reverse complement strand
TGGCCTCGTGGCCTTTTCTCCTTGCACGCCATTGAGATGTCAAGTCACGGTGGCAGGATAACCACCATGAAAAAGGCAGAAGATGGCTTCTGCATGCTTAGCAGAAGCAGAAGGCCCACCTGCCCACAAGACTGATCTTGGGTTTTACTGGGAGAGCTTCTTGAAGAGAAGCCAAAAAAGTTCCATTTTGTGGTACAGCAGCACTTTGGTGCTGGTTTCTAAAGAGCAGGGATGCAGTGTGCGTGCCTGCATGTGTCCCAAGAGGCGTCCATCAAACC
>NW_009264555.1:0-279 GCF_000687185.1 Egretta garzetta | reverse complement strand
TAAATCTAGCATGAGACTTTTCCTCTGATTTTTAAAATGCCCTTTTGAGAGATAAGTCCCATGAGTAGTCATCATCTAATCCAAGCTTATTGCTCTTATAGCTTGGATAGCTGGGCATCTTTCTGAAGGCTGGCATGCTTTTGATACAGGCTGCAGCTCAGAGGCCTGTTCAACAGAAGATGTTGGGAGACCTTCAAAATGTTTCCTGGAAAAGAGCAATGTAGCTAACTTAGTCCTGGTTTCAGCTGGGATGGAGTTACTTTTCTTCCTAGTAGCTGG
>NW_009264554.1:0-278 GCF_000687185.1 Egretta garzetta | reverse complement strand
GCGGCTGGAGGATATCATGCAATACCTGCGCTGCTGCCTGGAGGAGAAACGCCTCAACCACTTCTTCTTTGGCAATGAGAACGTGCCTGAGAAGATAATCTTGCCCCCAGACTTCAAAACGGCTGAGCCACTCAACCTCTTCCAGTGCCTGGCACAGGATCCGGCCGCCCATGCCGAGGCACTGCAGGAGTTCATGGAGATGCGAGATCGGCTCACAAGACTTCTGATCTACGGACACTGAAAGAGGAAAAGGAGCCGACAGGCAGCCAGCAGCAGTG
>NW_009264553.1:0-278 GCF_000687185.1 Egretta garzetta | reverse complement strand
TCTGTAACAGCTGTGAACTCTTCACCCTGCTCTGGGAGACTGGGTCTGTCTTAAACTCTGTTTATTCTTCAGCTTATGAAAGTGGCCATCAACCAAGCCTCTGGAAACTGAGCTTAGTATAAAGAGTGCGTGAACAATATTAGTGCAAGAACTTATCCCGTGGAGAGGCTCCTTCTTCCAAATCATTGCTGAACTGGTAATGCTTACAGGAAAAGACCGCCCAGCCTAGTTTTTGGTGGTGGAGCCAGTAGGGATGATGGCGAGTTCTGTGATGCGGG
>NW_009264552.1:0-278 GCF_000687185.1 Egretta garzetta | reverse complement strand
CTTGCACGCCCCTCCAGCTGCCTCCTTCCCCCCTGTTCCCCCTTCTTGTGTCCCCCTCTGTGAGTGCCCCCCGTGTCCCCTCCAGCCCACCCAGAAGAAGAGCTGCCCCGAGGACGCCGAACCGGAGCGGGAGCCGGAGGGCGACGGGGAGAAGAAGGGCAACGCGGAGGGCAGCAGCGATGAGGAGGGGAAGCTGGTGATCGACGAGCAGTCCAAGGAGAAAAACGAGAAAGCCGGGATCAAGAGGAAAGCGGAAGATGCTTTGGAGGTAGGGGGAT
>NW_009264551.1:0-278 GCF_000687185.1 Egretta garzetta | reverse complement strand
TGAGTAGACCCAGGCCTGTGCTGTGCTGTGCTCGACTCCATGTACAGCTTGGCCTGCAGGCTGTGTTGTGCTGTGCATATCCATGGATTGCAGACTAAATTCGATTGTAATGAGAAGTCTGCAGGAAGCTGCCAGCTGGTACCAGGGATTAGGTCACCTGCATGTCCTTACCCATATCTAAAACTGCTGAAAGCAATTCCCATGTGAAGAGCCTCTTGTGGGGACAGTAGAAATGATGCATGGGAAGGAGGACTTTGGGGGTTAGGTGTTCAGGTTTG
>NW_009264550.1:0-278 GCF_000687185.1 Egretta garzetta | reverse complement strand
CGACCATTTGAAGGTGAAACGTGCCCGAAATACTTGCCCAGCGCGACAACGCTGTTTATAGCAAGGCAAGCCTTAAATATTGAAGAGGCAGGGAGCATTTAGGGCTGACTCACAGCCCAAATCTACCTTTTAAGCTCAGCTCAGCTGCGGTTTTTAGCCCTGCCCCCCACGCATGGTGGGTGAACCCCCCCAATTCTGCAGAGGGGCATGAGACAGGGGGTTGCTTTTCGTCGGGAGCGGCTCTCCCAGGCTTTGCGATGGAGCCCTCTCTGTGCTTT
>NW_009264549.1:0-278 GCF_000687185.1 Egretta garzetta | reverse complement strand
ATGCTGGAGGGAAGTAGTTTTTCTGTGACCTTGAAGTGTTAGCTCTCCCTTACCAGGTGGGGCTGCTAACAGTCGCTAGCCTTTCCTCAGCGGGCTGCGTGTGTTTTGGGCTTTGCATGTTCCTATATAGTCATGCATGTGGCTGTGTCATGTGTAACTGCAGAACGAATACTTCTGACTGTATATTCTGCGTGTTAGGTATTCCAGCAGTGTGTGGGACGTCTGTATCTTGAAATTAGAACAGCTGTTGTGCACACACAACTACTGTAGTGAAAGGG
>NW_009264548.1:0-278 GCF_000687185.1 Egretta garzetta | reverse complement strand
AGGGAGGGCATCCCTCCACCCCGACCTCGTGGCGCAAGGGTAGCGCGTCTGACTCCAGATCAGAAGGTTGTGTGTTCAAATCACACCGGGGTCAGCCTTGGGACACCGCTCCCCACCCTCTGTATTGCCCCTGCTTTTCTGTGGAGCTGGTCTGCGTGAGGGGTGGGGCTCTGCAAGGCATTGGCCAACTATAGGGGGCACTTCAGGAACCCGCTATGGGGGAGATGTGATGCCCAGAGCTTTCCTTTCAGCCAGGCAATGGATCATGGATCATGACC
>NW_009264547.1:0-278 GCF_000687185.1 Egretta garzetta | reverse complement strand
TGCTTTTCCCCAGTTTGGGATCTGTCTCAACTTTTTTTTTGTAAAACAATAAACTTCTCACACGCAAACACACTTGAAAGAACAATGAAAGATAGAGAGCAGAAATGAATTTGAGGTAATATTTTCTGAGAGCTGTTACCATGAAATGATAATAAAGATCTAACAATGAGAGAAAATGCACTTTTCTAAAAACTTCATGCCAGAATCTAATGTTGTTAAGTTATAGCTATGTTAATCTTAATGTTAAGTAAGACTGAATGACAAGTATAAAATTAAGG
>NW_009264546.1:0-278 GCF_000687185.1 Egretta garzetta | reverse complement strand
TGAGGTCTAAACTGTACCTTTCGTAACAGTACTCCAAACCCTGCAGGAAAAAGAAAGGAAGAGAGAAAAGGTCATTTTGAGATAAACACATCCATTAGACCTAAATAGGAAAGAACGTAGAGAACTAATAGAATATGTATATTATACTGTCTATTTCCCACAAGCTTACTTCTGACAGCAAACAGAAACTACATCTAACATGCAAGAGGATTAAGAGTCACATCGTAACGGCTACGTTTGGCTGGAAAGGCTTTGCACGCTTTCCAAATTTTGCCTTT
>NW_009264545.1:0-278 GCF_000687185.1 Egretta garzetta | reverse complement strand
TAAAGAGCAGGGTTCTGTACGAGACGGAGCTGTTTTTCTCTGAGCGAGTTGTGTGCAGGAAAAGTTGAGTTTCAGTAACACCAGAACGAAGCCGTCCTAACATGAAGCACAACACCGACCACTCCCAACTTCCATCACCAAAGGCAAGAGCCAGAACAGCCCACTCCTTCCAGGCAGCGCATACAGAATAAATACGCTTAGATCCACGCGGTCCCTTTTGTGCAAAACCCGCGCGTTTTATTGCTATGGAGGACATTAAGGGCCACTGGGGAAAAAAA
>NW_009264544.1:0-278 GCF_000687185.1 Egretta garzetta | reverse complement strand
GGGAATGGGACTGGAGTGAGCTTTCACTGGTGGTCTCTTTAATTGCCCATGTTTAGCACTGACTGCTCTCCACAGGTTTATGGCTGTGTTTGGCTGCATGGCCATTTCCCTCCTGCTGCGGGCTCAGTGCCTGCACTGAGGGAATGGGCAGCCCTGTATGACCTCTCTTCTTGTCCAGAGCCTGGCAAGCTCCAGAGCAGAGATATCTGAAAAATGCTGCATGGCATGTGGATAGGGTTAGGGGCTTCCAGGACCTGGTGGAGGCTGAGTCAAGTAAG
>NW_009264543.1:0-278 GCF_000687185.1 Egretta garzetta | reverse complement strand
CTCTTGCAGGAGCCTTTCTCCTCCTCATCTTGGGGAGAAAGGAAGCTCCCCCGCAAGCCTCTGTGTCCTCCTTCCGCCGCAGGAGGGTTGCCTGCCCAGGGGAGGCCGCTTGGGCGAGAGCCCCAAACCGCTTGCCGGGAGGAGAACGCCTGCCACGGGCACACGGCCACCAGGACACGGCGAGCTCCTTCCAGGCGGGAGGTTGTGGCCCACAGTGCCGCGGTGCAGGGCAGCCAGCTTGACTTCACAGAGGCCTGGCCCCGCCCGGTGTGAGGTCA
>NW_009264542.1:0-278 GCF_000687185.1 Egretta garzetta | reverse complement strand
CGGGAAGCGCTGTGCTCCGGGTTCCCTCGGGGGTTGGGGAGGGCGCTTTGCTCCGGGCTCCCTGCGGGGTTCGGGGAGCCCTTTGCTCGCTCCAGCACCGAGCTCCCGTGAAGCACGCAGCGAGCAAGCGGGAGCAGCGGGCAGGGTCCTTCAGGCTGCAGCCCCCCCAGCGAGCCTGTCCTAAGCGTTTGGGTCCGATTTTATTTATCAAGATGGAATTTAGTCAAGCAAGCAAGCAGGCAAACCAGCGCTGGGCGGCCGGGGAGTCTCCGCTCCAC
>NW_009264541.1:0-278 GCF_000687185.1 Egretta garzetta | reverse complement strand
ACATTTCTGGGAGAGAAATGGGGAGGGAAATAGCTTGGCTAGCAGCTCTAGAAAGCTGTGCAATTAGTTTATAAAATGCTGAAATGCTGAAATGCTGTTGCAATTGGAAGGAAAACCATTGCAGAACCAAGGAAAGCGTGAAGAGATATTGTGCTGCCAGTGACCTCTGCTTTTCAAAGGGCTCTCAAGGTTCTTCGGAAAGCAGGAGGGAGGGAGCTTTGGGGTAGCACATTTTGTTTTGTGGGGGCCTCAGCTTTGTCTCAGCACTAAAACCCCCC
>NW_009264540.1:0-278 GCF_000687185.1 Egretta garzetta | reverse complement strand
AGTCAGGGGCTCTATATCTTAGGGGACCGGAGTCATCATGAGCCCTTGATAAAATTAAAAATAGGTCCCCATAAACAAGAGTTCACCTTTTTAGTAGACACTGGGGCTGAAAAATCGACTATTAGGCAAATACCTGAGGGATGTAAAATTTCCCCTGAAAAAGTACAAGTAATTGGGGCAAAAGGAGAACCCTTTAAAGTAAGCAAAATCAAAAATGTGGTATTCGAAACTGAAAATAAATTTGGAATGGGTGAACTCTTGCTCGTCCCTGAAGCAGA
>NW_009264539.1:0-278 GCF_000687185.1 Egretta garzetta | reverse complement strand
TGAAACGGCTCAAAATTAATTAATTGTGAAGTTTATCTGTTGGTAATTAAAGCCCCGTTCCCGGCGTTTCTTAGGAAAAAACACATTTTAAAAAAATCAGATTAAAAAAAAAGGGTTGGGGGGGGTTAATTTTTGCTTCTTTCTCTGCCCAGAGCCGCCCCCAGGGCTGAAGTTTTTGGGGTTGATTTTGGGTCGGATCCTCCCGCTTCGCCCCTGCTTTGCTCCGCCGCCCTCGAGGCCCCCACGCGGGTTGTGAAGGGGAATCACAAAGCGCCCCT
>NW_009264538.1:0-277 GCF_000687185.1 Egretta garzetta | reverse complement strand
TCCTTCTTGAACTGGGCAGCCCAGAACTGGACATGACTGGATGGCATGGTATGGGGTTGCAGAAAACTGTTCTTGGCCAAATCAGCTCTGTTGGGGCTGAGCACGCGCTCGTCTTCCCACGGGATGACTCATCTCCCGGGAGGGGACCATGGAAAACCCAACTTGACCAGCTCGTGAAAGACCACGCTGCTTTGGGGAATCTCCTGCGGCTCTGGGAAGAGAAAGCTGCCTTCTACTGCGTACGCACCTTGGTGATCTTCCTGCCCGTGAAATCGTC
>NW_009264537.1:0-278 GCF_000687185.1 Egretta garzetta | reverse complement strand
ACAAAACAAAACAAAACAAAAAAACCAAAAAAACCCCAGAAAACAGCACAAAACACCTGAATTAAATCTGGGGAAATCTGAAAAAATTATGTAAACATTTGTTGTGCAACAATAAAAATTAAAACGACAAGTTATTCATGATGAGCCTCATGTTTTGCTCTAATCTGAATATAAAGAAGTCCTATTAAAAAATGTCGCAACCACTTATTTCAACTTCTTCGTCCAAGTATACCCTTTAGTTATTCAGTAGTACAGGAATTTGTCTGTTCTTCTTTATC
>NW_009264536.1:0-278 GCF_000687185.1 Egretta garzetta | reverse complement strand
GTGCTCCAGTCCCTGGCTGTCCTGAGGGCCCTTGTTAAACTCACTCCAGTTTGCCAGTAGCGCTCCTGAATTTGGGATGTGAAATCTGGATGGAGCATTCCAGAGAATCCCTTCCCTTGACCTCCTGGGTGTGCTCCTGGTCATCCAGCCCAGGATGCTGGTGGCCTCCCTTCCTGCCAGGGAACATGGCTGCCTCCTGTCCAGCTCATTGACCACCCTGACCTTTCCCACAGAGCTGCTCCCACCCAGGCAGCTCCCAGCCTGTGCCATTGCCAGGG
>NW_009264535.1:0-278 GCF_000687185.1 Egretta garzetta | reverse complement strand
GGTGGTTGAACAAGTCACATTGACAAATATCATATCAATGTTTCACCCAGGATTTCCCCGCACACGACACCTAGAGCCTAGCGTCAAACAGTAATTGGTTTTAGCACAACACTGGGGGTTTTTCCTACCAGTCAGTGCTACCAGAATGAGATCCTGAGCTGTATCTGCTTGGAGCAGAAGAAAGGGAGAGTCTCTCTGCCTGGTTCCCAAGGGACTGGAACTCCCTGGTCTTCCAAAATTGGTTCTTTGTCAGCTGGTTGGTGGTGTGGTTTAACCCC
>NW_009264534.1:0-278 GCF_000687185.1 Egretta garzetta | reverse complement strand
TCAGACCTGCCTTTGTACAGCAGATTTCACTGGAGATTGACCCAATTATGCCATTGTGCAGGAAAGGAAACTCAGCCACGTGTCACTTAAGTGACTAGTAGATTTTTTTTTTCTTCCCAGCCTCTCATGACAAGACTGCAGTACAGTAAGTAAACAGCTTTACTCCTGTTCTGATCTAGGACCAGTTTTACATCATGAAAGCTCCATTGACCTAACTCAAGATACCTTCAGAGTTATCTGGAGCTGAAGAAAACTTCAAAGATAACTTTCAGTGTTCT
>NW_009264533.1:0-278 GCF_000687185.1 Egretta garzetta | reverse complement strand
CGGCCGCCCCGGCCCTGTGGGTGCTGCTTCCCACCCCACTGCATCCCTGAGCAGGAGCTGCTCGTTCCAAATCCCTCCCACAGGGATGGGAGCTGGAGCTGAAGCCGCTGCTCCCCATCGCTTGCCCCAGGATATGGAAAAACCCAGTGACGAGCCCTCTCCGCTGGTGCTTGGGCAGCAGTGACCCTGCTAGCGATCGTTGGGACACAGGGACTGCGGATGCTTAAAATCAGCACTGCGCTCGCTGGTTTAAAAATGGGTTTTATAAAAGGGTGCCC
>NW_009264532.1:0-277 GCF_000687185.1 Egretta garzetta | reverse complement strand
CCCCCCTGCATTTTGGAGGGAACAGACCTGCGTTGCCCACCCAGGAACAGGCCGACAGCTCTAATGAAGGAGAGTTGGGGGGTCTGGGCGTGAGAGGGCACCTGCGAAGGCCTTGCCTCGCCCCCTCTGCTGATCAGGGTCCTTCGCCTGGGGGACGAGCAGGGGCCGGAGCTGCGCCAGGAGCATGCGGAGCAGCACGGGGCGGTGGGTGGGAGGGTGCTGGGCATGGGGTGCTGGTGCTGGGCATGGGGTGCTGGGTGCTGGGCATGGGGTGCTG
>NW_009264531.1:0-277 GCF_000687185.1 Egretta garzetta | reverse complement strand
CTCACCCTGCCTCTGCTGCCAGGGCCGAGGGGGGCTGGGCTCCATCTTCGTCTGGGCGTCCGGGAACGGGGGCCGCGAGCACGACAGCTGCAACTGTGACGGTTACACCAACAGCATCTACACGCTGTCCATCAGCAGCACCACGCAGTACGGTAACGTGCCCTGGTACAGCGAGGCCTGCTCCTCCACCCTCGCCACCACCTACAGCAGCGGCAACCAGAACGAGAAGCAGATCGTGAGTCGGGGCTGTTGGTGTCTGCAGGCCAGGGGCTTGGGG
>NW_009264530.1:0-277 GCF_000687185.1 Egretta garzetta | reverse complement strand
AAAAAAAAAAAACCACCAACAAAACCACGAGGAGTGGTAAAACCGCCTACGGAGGAAAGAAACCAGACCGGAGATCGAGAGATTAAAAAGGGCAGCGGAGTGGAACCTACGCTTCTCCCCACCGTCCGCAGCGAGGCGTCCCGTCACCGACGCGCAGCGCACAGCGAGACGCGGCTCCGCGCCGCTCCGGGAAGGCGGCAGGAATTTGCCGACTCTTTCCGTCACTCACCTTGAGGTATTTTTCCAGCATTTTGACGATGTGTTTGTTATTCAGGAC
>NW_009264529.1:0-277 GCF_000687185.1 Egretta garzetta | reverse complement strand
CATGTGGGAGATGAGGGCAGTCAGCACAGAAATGGGGACAGTGAAACCATATGTTTGTGAGGGTGATCAGATTGCTCTGTCACAGAATATGAAGATCAGGGAGGATGAGGGTGCTGGGTGCACTTCCCAAGGGAGCTGCAGGTGGGCACAGAGCTTTTGACTGCTCCATTGGTCCTCCCAGAGAGTTTGTGCTCAGGAATTAGCTGCCATTCTGTCTAGTTTGGGCATAAGGAAGAAATCGTCTTTCAAGGTCCCTTCTAACCCAAACCATTCTATG
>NW_009264528.1:0-277 GCF_000687185.1 Egretta garzetta | reverse complement strand
AGAAGGACTTGAGGGCCATGAGAAGGATTTGGGAACCACCAGGGGCCATGAGAAGGACTTGGAGACCATGAGAAGGACTTGGAGGCCACCAGGGACCACACGATGGACTTTGGGACCTTGAGAGGGATTTAGGGATCAGCAGGGGCCATGAGAGGGACCATGAAGGGACCAAGAGGGACTTGGGGACCACTGGGGACCACGAGAGGGACTTGGGGACCACAAGAGGGACTTGGGGACCACCAGGGGGACAATGAAGGGACCAAGATGGACTTGGGGA
>NW_009264527.1:0-277 GCF_000687185.1 Egretta garzetta | reverse complement strand
CGCTCGGCGCTCGCCGGCTGAGCGATCACATGAGCCCCTTGTTCGGAGCCTTTGTCTCTCATCTCCTACGCCGAGGAGCTGCGTTTCGGGAAGCCTCTGCAACCTCTGGCCATAGACCCCGCAGAGATGCTCAGACAGGATTATTCGTCCCATTTATCCTCCCGGGGGGGGCGGTTGTAAAAGTCTTCTGTGCTTGGCAATATGTATAAACCCCCTGGTTCGTTTGAGGGAGATGAGCTGTATTAATTATTAACTGAATCAGCACCAGTGGCTGGGG
>NW_009264526.1:0-277 GCF_000687185.1 Egretta garzetta | reverse complement strand
CCTGGTTTTCCCTTTTTTTTTTTTTTTTAAAAAAAATAATGCTGAATTCCTCCATGGCTTTCTAATGAATAAACCAACCCGAACCGATGTGCCGCGCGTATTTAAACCCGCTCAGTTGAGTACTGACGTGATGAAAGTAATCAAATGTATTACTTAAAAAATTAAAAGGGATCAGTTCTGCACCCCATTATTTTATTGACTTTTAAATAGAAATTGCAGGAATGTTGACGTTGTGAAGCTAAAGTGCTGGGGAAAACGTTGCTTGCCCAGCGCGTTG
>NW_009264525.1:0-277 GCF_000687185.1 Egretta garzetta | reverse complement strand
CACTGAAAATTAATATTTAATGTTTTAATTTATTTTTTGTGGTTAAATTAATTTTGATTTCTATAATATGTTATTGTGATCAGCTGTTCTTTTTTTTTTTTTTCCCCTAATACCTGGATTATAGTTATTTAAGTGATATAAAGGACACTTTTTTCAAAAAACTTGTCTCTCAGGGCTTTTTTTGGGGGGACAGGGGGGGAATATTTGCAAAGGAGATGCTGGGTCCCGTGGCCGGTTGCGGGGAGACCGTCCCCAGGGCGCAGAACTGATCCCCTGG
>NW_009264524.1:0-277 GCF_000687185.1 Egretta garzetta | reverse complement strand
TCCCCATCCCATCCCAGTCCCCATCCCCATCCCATCCCTCTTCCCATTTCCAGCCCCATCCTGCCCCCGTCCCCGTCCTGCAGACAGGGGCTCGTGGCCCAAGCGCTGAACCACGCGCTGGGCAGGGGACTCGACAGTGTGGGGACAAGGACACAGACCCCCAGGGGCCATCAGGGCAGGGGGCTTGGCAGTGTGGGGACAAGGATACAGCCCAGCAGGGGGCAGGGGGCTCCCCGGGGCGCAGGGCGGCAGCGAGGACACTCGGGACAGCGTGTCT
>NW_009264523.1:0-277 GCF_000687185.1 Egretta garzetta | reverse complement strand
GTGGGGGTTCTGCCCAGCCAAGCCTCCTCCCCGAAAATGCAGGATCACCTTCATATGGCTGATCTCCGCCCTCGCTTGAGCCACCTCCTCCCGCAGAAGCTGCAACTCTGCGTTTAGATCCTCCGAGAAAGCGTGCAAGTTCCTGCAGGAACAGGAAAGCAGATCTTGCCCCAGAGCGGCCCATCCCCTCTGGGGAGCGTCTGGGCTCAGCAAGGAGGAGAGACCCATGTGCTTTCCCGGCTTTGCGAGTGCTTCGCTTCCACACCAGGTTGAGCAA
>NW_009264522.1:0-277 GCF_000687185.1 Egretta garzetta | reverse complement strand
GGGTGCCCCCCCCCTTGGGGGCTGGAGCGGACTCCTCCATGGGACCTGGTGTAGGGAGGGGTGCTCCCGGGCTGGGCCCCCTCAGAGGGGTCTGTGGTCCCATTTTGGGGGGTTCCTGAGGGGCATGAGGGTTGTGTCATTCCCCCCGCCCCCAAAGGCAGGGGTGAGTGGGTCAGGGCTTGCACCCCAAAGGAAGGGGAGCAGGCAGGGGGATGCCAGCCCCCCACATTGGACCCCCTGGGGGCCCAGTATCTGCTGGGGGGGGGGGGGGGGGGGG
>NW_009264521.1:0-277 GCF_000687185.1 Egretta garzetta | reverse complement strand
CGGGAGCGGGATAAAAAGGACGAAGGTCCCGAAGCTTTGGAACCCCCCGAAGAATTGGGGGGCGCGGGTGATTCCGGCCCCCCGGATGGTTTAGGATCCAAAGGGGATATGGAGGAGAAAAGTCGGGAACGGGAGCGGGAACGTCGGCGCGGGCATCGGGAACGGGATCGCCGTCGGGAGCGGGAGCGGGAACGCGACCGGCCGGAACGGGAACATAAACGGGAACGGGAACGATCGGAAAGACGGGATGAGAGACCCCCGGGAGCCGGGCCCGAGG
>NW_009264520.1:0-277 GCF_000687185.1 Egretta garzetta | reverse complement strand
GCATCAGCTGCTAAGTGTTAAAACACGAACACCGAATCAGCTCTCTTTCAGTCGGCACTAGAGGAAAGACCACGCTGACCTGGGACTCTGGTTTTTCTCCCCTTCTGTCTTGCTTATTATTTTAAACAGAAGTCACCGCAAGACAAGCCATGGGTCTACAGTATGTCTCGTGCAATGGAGACCATTCTCATTTGGGCCCCTAAGATTTACCATGCACGATTACACCTAGATAGAAACAAGGGGAAAGGAGTGGTGGGGTTTCAGGCACACGCTACAG
>NW_009264519.1:0-277 GCF_000687185.1 Egretta garzetta | reverse complement strand
AGGTCACCTGAAACAAAGGCTGTAAAAGAGGATAAGGAGCACCAGCATTCTGGAAAGTACCAGCTACCTCCTTCAAGAAAATCAGCAAGGTGTGAAGAAAACGCTCCAGGAGGAGAAAAGCAGCAAACAAGATGTGAAGATTTTATGACGCCTAATACAAATGCTGCAAAAGAGAAGAACAAATTTCCAAGTTCCAAGAAGTACCGATCATTATCTTCAGAAACGTTGGTTAAGCCTCAAGAAAAATATGCTCCAGAACAAAAGCAACAAACATCAG
>NW_009264518.1:0-277 GCF_000687185.1 Egretta garzetta | reverse complement strand
CTCGCCGGGGGCTGTGGGCTCAGACCCCTCCCTGCCCCAGGTGCCCCCCCAGGACAGGAGGGAAGGGGAAGCCATTCCCCATCTTCGTTATTATCCTAGGGAGTAAATTTTCCTCCTTTGTTTTATTTTTCCCCACCGTTGTCGCTTTGACCACCTCGGCCCCCTCTGAAGTTTGGGATCCTCCCACCCACCCCCGGTGCGGGGGGACAGAGCCCAGCTTCCATCGGAGCGGGGCAGCTGGGCAGGGTGGGTGCTTTCCCAATCCCTTTGGAGACAG
>NW_009264517.1:0-277 GCF_000687185.1 Egretta garzetta | reverse complement strand
GCAATGTTGATCGCTGGGTCGGGCTGCGGAGACAGGGCGAGCGCCTGGAGTGGGTGGACGGCAGCAGCTTCAACAACACGTGAGTGGCCTTGGGCGCTGAGGCCGTGGGGCCACCGTCCTGGGGTGGGACGGGTGGGGGCCTGGTGGGCCGTGTCTGCTGGGAGTGTCCCTTGCAGGCAGCGCCTGTCTGCTGCCGGTGCCCGAGGGGACACCCGCTGACCCGGCGGTACCAGCGCTGTCTTTGCTTCTTCTTGCAGGATCCCGGTGTCAGGCCAAG
>NW_009264516.1:0-277 GCF_000687185.1 Egretta garzetta | reverse complement strand
TGATTCTATGAGTCCATGTCTGTGATGTAAAGACAAGACCTAAGCATACACATCGTAGGCATTTGTGAGATAAACCTGAAGGAGCACAAATGACATCAGCATCATAAATGCCCACTGTGTCTGCAAAGGCCAGTGGGACAGAGAGTGTTTAGAGGTCCCTTCACGTTGGGAGGAACATCCCCTGGGAAACCGCCTGAATACAGCCCCAGGTAGCTCTTCTGTGAACAGAGTTCCCTGTGTCCACTCCTCATGCCTTGGGGCATCTCAGACGAGTGCA
>NW_009264515.1:0-277 GCF_000687185.1 Egretta garzetta | reverse complement strand
GGGAGGACGTGCAGCATGTTCCCAGGGAAAGGTGACCTGGGGACGTGCCAGCCGGGAGGGTGGGTGGTGCTGGGAAAGGGCCCCGGCCAGTTACTCTCTCACCGATTAAACTGGAGGCAGAGTGGGGCCAGCGGTGGCGAATCATTTACCTGGCGCTTCTCCTCGGGTGCCGGGGGGCTCCTGGGGGTGACCCTGAGCCTTTCCAGCCAGACAGCAAAGCTGCCTTTCGGGGTGACCCACCTTGCCTTTCTGGGATGTGAGGGAACAGCGCGGCCCC
>NW_009264514.1:0-277 GCF_000687185.1 Egretta garzetta | reverse complement strand
CCCAGCCCCGCCGCCCCTGGGACCCCTGTCCCCATGCCACCACCCTGTTCTCCTCACCTTTGAGCACGGTGAGGTACTTCCCGGACACGGTGAGCTGGCGGCATCGCACCACGGGCGGGGGCAGCACCGTCAGCAGGGTGCTCACTGCGGGGACGTGGGCAGTCAGGGGATGTGGGGACACGGGGAGGGAGAAGGGACGCGGGGACGCTCCTACCCTGCGCCTTGAAGGCCCCCTGCTCCTGGCGGAAGACGTGTGCAGGCGCCCGCGTCTGCAGCA
>NW_009264513.1:0-276 GCF_000687185.1 Egretta garzetta | reverse complement strand
TTTTTCCCCAAACCAAAGAGCTACCTACTGTAGGGGGAATGCTTTCCAACACTGTGTGACAGTCAACTGTGCAGGACTGTGTCCTGCATACGTTGCAAGTGTAGAATGGCCGTTAGGAGTATGGAGGTTGCTCTTCTGCCTGCCATCAGTGAAAGGTACCAGGGAGAGAGCCCAGTGACCAGCTTGTCGTTGGTGATCTTCAAAAGATGTCTGGACGTGGTCCTGGGCGCCCTTGTCAAGGGGGTTGGACATGGTGACCTCCAGAGGTCCCTTCCA
>NW_009264512.1:0-277 GCF_000687185.1 Egretta garzetta | reverse complement strand
CCAGGCACCCAACCCCCCCCCTCTACAGCCCCTGGGTGCCCCTTTGTCCTTGGGTCCCACAGGTGACGGTGCGCGTGAAGGTGGAGGAGGTGGCCCCAGGGGAGGCGGAGGACACGGAAGCCGCGGGAGATCCACCAAGCCCCCCATCGGAGTTGCCCCAGCTCCCTTCTGGGGACGGTTGGCGGGAGGAGGTGGCCCGGGGCAAGGCCAAGTTTGTCCCCGAGGAAGAGGAGCAGCAGCTGCAGGAAACGGGTAATGGGCTGAAGGAAAGAGATCC
>NW_009264511.1:0-276 GCF_000687185.1 Egretta garzetta | reverse complement strand
GGAGTTTCCTCCCCAGTTTGAACTTGTGTTGCACTTTTTTCTTCACTAGATCCTGGAAAGAACAAGAAGCAACTGTGGCAATCCCTGATGCCTGCCTTCCTGTGTCTGAGCACAGCCAAAACAGTGGTGTTAGGCAGCAGGATCTGCTTGAACCACTATCACTGGCAAGGGGGTGGCCAGGAAGCCCGTAAGCACCCCCTTGTCCATACAGAGCAGGCTCCTCATAGCCAACTTCTGCCCCATCAAGAAGCCCAAGCCCTTGTCCCAACTGGCAGA
>NW_009264510.1:0-276 GCF_000687185.1 Egretta garzetta | reverse complement strand
CGCCTCCCTCCCTCGCTCGGGGCACGTTGGGAGTGCACTGCCCGCTTTGTCGGCACTCTCCAATCGGAGGAGGAGCGAGCGGCGGTCCGACCGGGAAGCTCTCCCGGGAAACAGCAGCTGGTCTTGCCCAGGTTTGGCAGCAGAGCAGCCTCGGCCAGAGGGTGCCCGCACAGCAGGACCTGAGCAGCTGCTCCCTCGACCACCCAGGGGGCCGCAGAAGCCATCCCGCTCACCTCGGCAGCATGATGACCCCCTCTCGGCTGAGCCGACTAAACT
>NW_009264509.1:0-276 GCF_000687185.1 Egretta garzetta | reverse complement strand
CACCCCATGCTCCATGCTCTGCCCCGTGCTCCCCACGCCCGGCAGAGTGCACCCCGTGCCCCACAGAATGCACCCCGCACCCTGCAGAATGAACCCCGTGCCCCACACCCTGCACCATGCACCCCCGTGCTGGGCACTGTGCACCCCATGCTGTGTGCCCTGTGCAACCCCGCACCGTGCAACCCCGCACCGTGCACCTCTGCACCATGCACCCCGCACTGTGCACCCCCACACCGTGCACCCCCGTGCCATGCACCCCAGCACCCTGCACCCTCA
>NW_009264508.1:0-276 GCF_000687185.1 Egretta garzetta | reverse complement strand
GGTGTGAGCTGGGGCCGTGGGAGGAATGAGTCTGAAACATCCCGCGGGAGAGAGGGAAGCGGCACAGGGAGCAGCAACTGGAATCCCCATGCGGCTCCTTTGCTGCCTTCTGCCCTCTCCTGCCCTCCCCCGGTCTGGGGTGGTACAAAATGCTGCCTGAAATCTTCTCGTGGGCTGGGGTGCCGTCCCTGGACCTCTGGAGAGGGGCACCGACCTTCCCGGTGATCTCCGTCCGGAGGCCGTTGCAGGCGCGGGTCAGGGCGGTGGGGCGGGGGA
>NW_009264507.1:0-276 GCF_000687185.1 Egretta garzetta | reverse complement strand
TTGTGACACAGGTCTTTATAGCACAGCTGCCAGATTGGGCAACAATGGTAACACTCATCTACATCTGTTTCACTTGAAGAAGGAAGAGCTGGGCGTGGATATGAAAGCCAGTGTCAGCCTTGTCTGTCATGAGCATGGAAGAGTGGGCTCTCACCTCCTGAGGGGAAGGACAATAGAAGACTGCAGATGCTAGACCTCAGAGGAGCTGCCTTTGGCCTGGTCTTGCGACTTCTAGTTGAGGGGGGTGTCCATGTGAGCAGCACAGAAGGGCAGCAG
>NW_009264506.1:0-276 GCF_000687185.1 Egretta garzetta | reverse complement strand
TCTCGGGGATCTTTGTGTGACGATGCCACCGCCCGCTGCTGCAAATTCCTGCGGAGTGGGTCTTGCCAACGCAGCCCTTGCAGCAAAACCCTCAGGTCGGAGGTTCCTCCCTCTTGCCAAGCCGGGGACGGGGCGCTGGGCCGGAGCAGCAGAAAGGCAGCGCGACAAGGCGGCTGTGCTCGGTAGGAAGGGGTTTATTTCCATGCAGCCTGCCCAGATTTGTCCGCCCCGGGGGAAAATGGAGGCGACTAAATCTAGCTGTTAGCATCTGACTAG
>NW_009264505.1:0-276 GCF_000687185.1 Egretta garzetta | reverse complement strand
TTTTTTTTTTTTTTAATTACATTGGTCTTTTATGTCTTCTCCAGTTTTCCATCCTAACATTCCTCCAAGTTCTGCAGCAACTTTGCAGACCAGCTGTCCCAAGAGATGCATTGCCATAATGGGATTAACAGCCTTTCCCCTCTGTTATACCAGTTCAAATACAGGTAAGGTCAATAATGATAGAACGTGGTTGTCATTTTCTAATAGCTTTGGACTAAATGAAATGAGCCAGTGGTCCCAAGGCAGTTCCTATCAGTTGAGTGAGTGTACAAACTC
>NW_009264504.1:0-276 GCF_000687185.1 Egretta garzetta | reverse complement strand
TGGAGAATTAAAATCTACTTTCTTTGCATGCAGAAGAGACTAGGACCAGTCAGTCTGCTGAGACTATTCAGTTTGCTCACTGACCACAAGCTTGTTATTTTTGTCACTCTCCTTCAACTGCTTGCATGTCATTTGCATTGTTTAAAGTCAAAACAAAATCACCTCAACTTGCAGCTACAGTACTTCTCATTTCATACATCACCAGTCATGCTGGAATCACAGCTTTGCATGTTATTTTGTCAATGTGCAAGAAGCAGAAGAGAAACCAGCTTACTC
>NW_009264503.1:0-264 GCF_000687185.1 Egretta garzetta | reverse complement strand
TTTTTTTTTTTTTTTTTTTTTTTTTTTCATTAAAGTTTTGCTTTGCCCTGGGCAGATTATTCAGCCGTGAATTAACGAGAGGTAAATTCTAAACTTGTTTTTACTTGAAAATACGATTTTGAAACTTACCAGGGATTTAGGGAGAAACGTGCCTGGAATTTCTTGACCCTTTCCAAACTAATTTGGACTTCCGATCTACCTTTGTGTCGCCCGCGTCCTCTCTCTCCCTCTTCCCTCCTCCCCCTTTTGTTTTGTTTTTTTTGG
>NW_009264502.1:0-276 GCF_000687185.1 Egretta garzetta | reverse complement strand
GCAGGAATTCGCACCAAATTCCCCCCGCACCCGGGCAGGTGGGATGGGGGTCACTGAAACCCCAGCGGGGTGACAACTGCCCGGCAGGGTTGGGTTTCGGGGTGGGGGGTGGGGGAGATTTATCGCCTCCAGGTTCCTGGGACCCCCCCGGCATTGCCTGGGGTGCTGCTGCCGCCCCCCGGCATGGCCCCGGGGGGGCCAGGGCAGCCCCACTGGAGCCAGAGAGGGGTCCGGCTGCTTGCCCAAACATGGCCAGTGATTTTGGAGGCCGACACC
>NW_009264501.1:0-276 GCF_000687185.1 Egretta garzetta | reverse complement strand
GTCCCCATGGGGTGACCCAGCCTGGACGGGGTGCGATGCTATGGGTGCTGCCATGGGGCGCATCGTGGGGCACAGGCTGTGCCTGGCCAACCACCCCAGCAAAGCTGGGCCTCGGGCCGTGCAGGGGACCCGGGCTGTGCCCAAAGGGGGACCTAGCAGAGGGGATCCCATCAGCCCCAGAGGGCCCCACACCCAGCCGGGCACCGGGACACGGCCCGTGGGCACAGGTGGCCCCAGGGTCCAGTAGGGTGGAGGGACAGGGGTCCCTGTCCCCAA
>NW_009264500.1:0-276 GCF_000687185.1 Egretta garzetta | reverse complement strand
ATATAAATAGCTCCTAAAAGAATAACAAAAGGTATCTGAAAACACAGTATCTAAAATTCGTTTATCATAAATATAAATGCCCAGGATTCAGACTGGAATTTTCCATTTCTTTTTCTGGAAGACCTAGCTAAATGCTATTGCAAACTGGAAAGGAAGAATCCCAGCAGCACAGACCCTGACCTACCATCAGCTGTGAAATAGAAGTTTGAAATGCAACTTTCGTAGACCCATAGAACGGTTTGAGTTGGAAGGGACCTTTAAAGACCATCTGGTCCA
>NW_009264499.1:0-276 GCF_000687185.1 Egretta garzetta | reverse complement strand
ACCTTTGGTTTCGGAGGACTTCTCCAGTGCCCGTCTCTTTCTCCCTTGCAGACTTGGCGGGGTCGGCACAGAGATGGCCGGGGCGATGCTCGCGTGATGAACCGCTGCCTGGGGTCTGCGCTGCCGTGCCTCCTAGGATACATCTACACCAGGAAAAGCAGCTCACGTTTTCCTCTGCTGAGGGCAGTAACCACACGGATGACGGCAAAGGGTATTTAGGGATCGTGCTGGGGACGTGATGTCGGCTGGACGGGGCTCTGAGCAACCTGATCTAGT
>NW_009264498.1:0-276 GCF_000687185.1 Egretta garzetta | reverse complement strand
CTGGACCTCTCTGGGTGCCAAGCAAGTGGACATGGCCTGTGGTACGGACACCTAACGACCATAACCTGAGAAAGGAAAAAAAACAGAACGAACAGGATGACATGGAAATTGGCATGGCTAATCTGTTTGAGGGTACAAATCCTGGGGGAAGTAGCAGTAGATGGGCTAATAACAAGGATTTCACCAAGATCTAACATCTGGGTCATGTTAGCCAATATTACAGGCCAGAGCATCATGTGTGTAAGTTTGGCCACCCCAGGGGATCCATTTCGTACA
>NW_009264497.1:0-276 GCF_000687185.1 Egretta garzetta | reverse complement strand
CCTGACCTCTGACCCCAGCCATGCCTCTCTGCTGACCCTTGACCCCAAACCCTGACCCCAAATCTCTGCCCCTGAGCCTATCCCAAGCTCTGACCCCTGAGCCCCAATTCTGACTCCAAACCCTGATCCTTGACTCCAGCCTGACCCCGCCCCCTCTGACCCTAAGCCTGACCCCTGACCTCCAACTATGACCCCAACCCCCACCCTGACCCCAAACCCTGAACTCTGACCTTCAACCCTGACCTTTGACCCGAGCCTGACCTCTGCCCACCACCC
>NW_009264496.1:0-276 GCF_000687185.1 Egretta garzetta | reverse complement strand
CCTAGGCAAGCTTCCCCATTTCCAGAGTATCTTATCCCTGCCCCATCAAGCAGCTCCTGCTTGAGACCCCCTTCCAGGTCCAGCTGTTCCCAGAGACTTGCCCTTTCCCCTCCCTGCCCCATCCTCTTGATGTGGAGGTCTTCGGTACTTCTAACAATGGAAGTGGAATTCACTTTGTGACTGAATGGCAAATACATTCTCAAAGCTCCCTGATATTCATTGGACAATGAGAATTTGGTATCTAATCCTTACCATTTTGAAAAAGATCAACATTTA
>NW_009264495.1:0-276 GCF_000687185.1 Egretta garzetta | reverse complement strand
CAGCTAAGCACACCCAGGAAACAATACGCTAGCAGGAATCCAGGGAAAGCTGCAGGGAATGAAAGCAGAGATCAAGGACCGAAGTAAAAATATTTTAAAGGTGAGAAATTTGAACCTGATGCAAGAGGAGATAGGAAGGGACTCCCACATACCAGTGGCATGATCAAAACAAAGCGGGAAATGATTAATTCAACAGCACCATCAGCTCTTAACTCTCCTTTCCTGCTTGGTTCTTGTACCTAGTTTCCTCAGAACAGCCAGTAGCTGTTGACTTCA
>NW_009264494.1:0-276 GCF_000687185.1 Egretta garzetta | reverse complement strand
CTTCACGCGCGCTGCCCAGTATAAACCAGTTTAAACCAGTATCCAACCCCTACAGAATAGCATGGACCAGTATAGAGCCCTACGCACCAGTATATACCAGTATATACCAGTATAAGGTAACACGAGGTACTGGGCACCCCAGCAGACACCCACAACTCACATGCTCTGCCCAACATCAACCAGTATACACCAGTAAGGACCAGTATAAACCAATACAGACCAATATAAACCATTACAGGCCAATATAAACCAGTATGGACCAGTATGGACCAGTAC
>NW_009264493.1:0-276 GCF_000687185.1 Egretta garzetta | reverse complement strand
GGGATGGGATATGGACAGGGATGGGGACCGGGACAGGGGTGGAAATAGGTACAGGGATGGGGTTGGGGATGGGGACAGGGATGAAAACAGGGATGGGGACAGGGCTAGGGAAAGGGACAGGGATGGGGATGATGGGGACAGGAACAGGGATAGGGACTGGGATGGGGACAGGGCTGTGTGCCAGGGGATGACCGTCCTCATGGGGCCGCAGAAGCAGAGGGCAGGGGCTCTGGGGTGCAGCGGGTGGGAAGCCCAGCACCATCCAGCATGGGGACC
>NW_009264492.1:0-276 GCF_000687185.1 Egretta garzetta | reverse complement strand
CGCTCCCGCACCAGGAGCTTTGCCAGCCTCCTCCGAATCCCCGGTCCACTCGGGGAGCTCTGCTTTCTCACACTCGGCTGCCTTGCTCTTCCGGTGACGCCGGATGCTGTTAAAAAACCCTTTCAGCCCTTTTTTGGGTCTGGGGAAGGAGGACTTCTCTCCGTTGGGCTTTTTCTCACAGCCCTCGATACTCCCGGGCGGAGAGCTGTCCTGCTGGCCGAAATCAAACTTGGCGCTGGCGTCTACGGCCAAGTGAGCGCTTTGGGAGCTCGGCAG
>NW_009264491.1:0-276 GCF_000687185.1 Egretta garzetta | reverse complement strand
CCTGCTCTCTCCCTTTCCCTCTCTCCCGCCTTTTCCCTCTCGTTTCTTTCTCTCTGCCCAGCTCCCTCCCACTGCCTGTGTCGGTCCGTCCCTCTGTCCTTCCCCCCGCCCTCCTCTGCTCTCTCTGTCCTTCTGTCCCACTGCTCAGCACCGTGTTCCTGGCTGCCCCCTGTCCCCTTCCCCTCCATCCCCTTCCCCCTGGCCCTGTGCCTTTTCCTCACCAGGGCTTTCCTTCCCCCACTCCCTGCCCATCTCCCCCCTTCTTCCCGCCATCCC
>NW_009264490.1:0-276 GCF_000687185.1 Egretta garzetta | reverse complement strand
GCTACATATTCTTTGCAGTGCATCAGGACATCTTGTTACAGCAGCCTTGTTTCTTATTAACACTTGACTTAAGCCATCCAGACTCGCATGCTAGGGGAAATGAGGGGGCTGTTATTTATTCTGACCTATTTGTCTGTTAGTTGCAATGACTATCTGGGAATGCATGGGAAGAAGGAAGCTTCACGTCTTCCTCTGCAGACATGTTGGAGCAACGCGCTCTTATCAGATCAGCAGAGCTCAGATGCTCAGGCAGACAGATAGGCTTGCTTTGCTCTC
>NW_009264489.1:0-276 GCF_000687185.1 Egretta garzetta | reverse complement strand
ATTCAATCTGATAACGGCTCCCACTTTACTGCCAAAATAGTTCAGGACTGGGCAGCTCAAGAGGGAGTTTCATGGGTATACCACACCCCATATTACCCACAGGCAAATGGAATTGTGGAAAGGACAAATGGTTTGCTAAAGCGTTTCCTCAAACCCCACAAGCCAGGATGGGCCGAACGGTTAAGGGATGCAATAACTAGTGTTAATAGCTGTTGGGGAATCAATGCATGCCCCAAAATTACAGCATTTTGTCCAAAAGACCCAACTATTGTGCCA
>NW_009264488.1:0-276 GCF_000687185.1 Egretta garzetta | reverse complement strand
TGGTGTGTGGGTGACCCTGGGGACTGCTGGGCTCGGGGGACACGGGGATTCAGCAAGGAGAGGCCGCACAGGGGTCCTCGGCTTTTTCTATTCAGGGCTCCCTGATTACTAATCAAGATCTGCTAATTAAGAGATGCAAGGTTTGGTGGGGAAATCAGCGTGAGGCACTGGCGCCTTCCTGGTCTGAGGCTGGGACAGTTTTCACTGCCAGGGGATGGTCAGAAATAGGCAGTGGAAGAGCTCCTGGGGGGCAGCAGGGACTGGGAGGGGGTCACG
>NW_009264487.1:0-276 GCF_000687185.1 Egretta garzetta | reverse complement strand
CGGAGGAAGAGCTGAGGGGGTGGGCAGGCTTCCTCTTCTCAGCACGACCCCAGAAGGAGCTCTCGACCCACTGCTATGGGGCTCCCCAGCGCTCTGCTGGCATGGGGTTTGCAGGGGCATGGAGGATTCTTGGCAGGGACCGCTCCATGGTTGTCGGTCACAGCCCTTGGCACTCAGCACCATGGTGGGGTGTGCCACAGCTCCCTCCCTGCTCATGCTCCAAGCAACCACAAGAACAACAGCAGCTTGCCCTGGGTACTGGATCAGCAGGGATCC
>NW_009264486.1:0-276 GCF_000687185.1 Egretta garzetta | reverse complement strand
GGGTCTCCCTGGCCTATATGGCACCCCAGGCTCCATAGGGTCCCCCCAGCCTATAGGGCTCCCTGGGATCTATAGGGTCCCCCGGCCTACAGGGCTCCTCAGGCTTTATAGGGGCTATAGGGTCCCCCCAGCCTACAGGACTCCCCCAGGCTCTATAGGGTTCCCCCTGGCCTACAGGACTCCCCCAGGCTCCATAGGGTTCCTCCTGGCCTATAAGGCTCCCCGGGCTCTATAGGGGCTATAGGGTCTCCCTGGCCTATATGGCACCCCAGGCTC
>NW_009264485.1:0-276 GCF_000687185.1 Egretta garzetta | reverse complement strand
CAGGCAGCCCACCTTCTTCTGGGACGAGGCCGGTGGGTCTCCCAGGGACCACAAGGACGGGAGGCGCTTTCCTTCCCGTGCCCCGACTTTATAAAGCGCTGGGGCTTCGACCTCGCTCTTGCCGAGGAGCGTTGGCATCGCCTCCCGCGGCGGGAACGCCGTTCCCTGGTGGGCAGCCCCTTCGGGCGAGTGGCCCAAGAGCCCTTTTCCCAACGCCTTTCAGGAATTTCCCGCGCCTTGGGCTGCACGCTGGTGGCAAACCACGCCGTGCTCATC
>NW_009264484.1:0-275 GCF_000687185.1 Egretta garzetta | reverse complement strand
TCCTGCCCCTGGCAGAAATGATAATTAAAAAAAACCAAACAAAAAGCCTCAAAGGAGAAGGGCCGTGCACAGCAGCAGGCGCTGGCAGCCTCCCGCCGTGCAGAGCTGGGCTTACCTGGGAGCTGACCCTGAACTTCCACCGGTATTTCATCCTCCTGTCCTCCGACTGCACGTGCAGGGGCTGCTCACACACAGCTCTGACACCCTCAACATCCTCGGCCATCTGGGGGGGGAGCACGAGAGGAATCACAGAATGGTTTGGGTTGGCAAAGCCC
>NW_009264483.1:0-275 GCF_000687185.1 Egretta garzetta | reverse complement strand
GCCCTGCCCCCCATTGTGACCCGGGCCCTCTTTTTAGAACAAAAAAGACTCTATGTCTGTTGGAGCAATGTTGAAATGATCTGGAGCACCGGTGGTGTTTTCGTCTGTCCTCCCAGTCAAGAGGGGGGGTTTAGGAAGGAGGAAATGAACTGAAAAGGTGAATGCCCGGCTGTGCGGCTGATGCCATACTCCAGGTTTTGGCTTCTATGACAGTGGATCTACCTTTGATAAGCTGGGTGTGCTGGGAGCTGATGGGATTCACCTGACCAAGTGGG
>NW_009264482.1:0-275 GCF_000687185.1 Egretta garzetta | reverse complement strand
CTGGTCCAGCCTGGGCTCCCCGTGCCCTGCCCGTGGCCCCGCTCCCACGCCTCTGCACCGTGAGCAATCCTGGCTCCAAACCAGCACCGGTTCAGACTGCAGGGGCTGCACCCCAGCGCCAAGTCCTCTGGGGAAACCTCGCACCGAAGCACCAGGGAACCCCCCTCCATCTCATCCTGTGCCCCCCGCTTTTCTCCACCAAAGGCAACAACCGGCATCAGCTCCGGTGGCAGAGCTGGGGCTCTGGGGCAGCAGTGCTGAGCCCTGGGAACCCA
>NW_009264481.1:0-275 GCF_000687185.1 Egretta garzetta | reverse complement strand
CTCCACCCTTCGTTTCAAAACGTGGCTGTCCAGGGCCTCTCCCTCTTGTAAGCTCTGGGCGCCATCCTCCTTCTAAGGGGACCGTCACTGGCTTTAGGAGAAGCCCTTGCTTCATTAAAGACCTTTGGGAGACTTTGACTTGGGCGCCAGGGAATAAATAGCTATCGATTTTGCATTCAGTTAAAAACTGTTATTAACGCTAAAAGTACGCAGAGGAAGTTCTGCTGAGGCTCTTCACGTTTCAGAGCTCGTCATTTTTCACGTTAATGAAGAGG
>NW_009264480.1:0-275 GCF_000687185.1 Egretta garzetta | reverse complement strand
CCAACTGCGCTGTTTGTTGCAGAGAGCAGAGGAGCTGCGAGCGCCGCATGGCACAGGCGAGGGACGGCACACGGACCGCGGGGATGCAGAGCTGGTGAGTGCCCCTTGGGCAGGCTTCGGCACCCGGGGGATGGTGGGATGGAGCCAGGCGCCCCTGCGCATTTGGGAAGGGCATGTCTGCATCGTAGTGCGGTGACAAACCCTGCATGGTCACCGGGAGGCAAGGCGCGGAGCCGGGCTGCTGGCAGGGCGGCTGCGGTGACAGGGCCGGGGCT
>NW_009264479.1:0-275 GCF_000687185.1 Egretta garzetta | reverse complement strand
AAGCAGGACTTTGTCAGACAAGTCCCTTTAGCCTCTGTTGTGTTTCAGTCCAGCTCAAGCGTTCATGCAAGCTCGTGACTGTCAGAGGCTGTAACCCCCTCACCATCCCTGCTTGCACACAGCCGTTCATTTCAGTGTTGTCTGCTCTTACTCCCTCCTACTAAGACCTTTGCCCCTTCTGCAGGCCTTGCCTGTGAAAAGGCACATGCAAAAGCCCAGTACAGCGTGTATGGTCAGGAATATCCCATACCTTTCCACGCTGAAGACAGAAGCAC
>NW_009264478.1:0-275 GCF_000687185.1 Egretta garzetta | reverse complement strand
GGACATGCCCAACTGAGGTATGAGCACCACCAGTGTCTTCCCCTCTGGCATGCTTTGGGTAAAAAAAACCTACTTTTTTAAGGCCCAAAACCTCGTTTTTTGGGTCTCAACCCTCATTTTTAGGACACACATCCTCATTTCTTAAGAGTTCATTTTTAGGGCTCCAAAGCCTAATTTCTAGGATCCAGACTGTAACTTTTAGGGCCCAAAGCCACATTCTTAGGTCAAAGGCCTTAATTTGGGTCCAGTGCTTGTTCTTTGTCATCAAAGCCTCA
>NW_009264477.1:0-275 GCF_000687185.1 Egretta garzetta | reverse complement strand
GCCTCTCCTCAAAGAGCAAGTGCGCCTGCTCCCAACCGTCCGGGTGGCCTTGTCCTGAGGTCGCTGCGCTTGGCTAATGTCTGTTTTCTACACAGAGGCCCAAAGTTGGTATTCTAGATGCCATCGACCGGATGTCGAGCAGAGGTGCGGAATGCCTTCCCTCGGTGCAGAGCCCAGGCTGCTCTTGGTGCAGCCCGGGATGCTGTCCCCTACGGTGCAGGGCAGGTGCACCCCCAGATCCACACAGCCCCCAGCGGACAGGGGTCCCGCTCCCA
>NW_009264476.1:0-275 GCF_000687185.1 Egretta garzetta | reverse complement strand
GTTAAGCCTGGCTTAAGCTGCAGCACTGTGTGCCGCGCTGGGGAAACGTCTCCCTTCCGCTCCTCGGAGCGTGTCCAAAGTCCAGCAGTGGAATCGTCGCCGTCTTCCTGGTGCGAATAATTCCGTGTCCTTTAAGGGGAAGAAAACCCCAGGCCTAGAAATGCTCTGGCTGGAGATGGTGGTCACAAACCTGCGCTTGGGACAAGCTGAGGCTAAACTGGCTCCCCCTCGGAGCGAGCTTTCCCCGGGATGCCTGCGGAGCCCCTTGGAAGGGG
>NW_009264475.1:0-275 GCF_000687185.1 Egretta garzetta | reverse complement strand
GTCCTCCCTGTGTCCCCCCAATGTCCCCCCAATGTCCCCAAGTCCCCATGGCCTCCTTTTGTCCCCCCCAATGTCTCCAGCTCCCCATGGTCTCCCCAGGTCCCCATGGCCTCCCCTTGTCTCACCAATGTCCTCCAGGTCCCCATGGTCTTCCTTTGTGTCCCCTTCAATGTACCCCAATGTCCCCAAGTCCCCGTGGCCTCCCCTTGTCCCCCCAACGTCCCCAAGTCCCCATGGCCTCCCCTTGTCTCCCCAATGTCCCCCCCATGTCCCCC
>NW_009264474.1:0-275 GCF_000687185.1 Egretta garzetta | reverse complement strand
CAAGCTAATGGCCTGGGTCGCACAGCAACTGGCCTCTGAGTTTCATTTCTGGTGTAGTACAGAAGCAGTGAAGGTGGCCCCTGCTTCCCCCTGGGAGCTTGGAGGTGCTCAGCTGAGAAAGATGGAGAGAGGTCATGAGTTTTGCAGGTGCCTGCTGGTGGCGAGCATCATTTCTTATCTTTGAATTCACTCTGGAGACTCTGACCGAATTTTGTAGCCTAAGGCGTGAAAGCACACCTCCTATTCTCAGGTTCTTATCGAATTCTTCGTGCTCA
>NW_009264473.1:0-275 GCF_000687185.1 Egretta garzetta | reverse complement strand
AACGAGGCGTTTAGAGGAGGGAGCTAAAAAGCCAGGCTTCCGTCCGAAGGATGCGGCGTGGCTTTGATGGGGCTTGGGGAAAAGCTCTTTCCTCCGGGGGGTAATAATTCCAGATTTTGGCTTTGAGAAGTCCGGTTGGTTGGATCTAGGCAGGCTTTCAGCGCTCCCCTCCCCACCTCCTCGCCTATCTGCTTCTGCACAGAAGGGACGAAGCCCCCAGGAGCGTTGCGTGGTCGAGCTGTGCCCCGCGCTCACCACCAGCCTGGATGGAGAAA
>NW_009264472.1:0-275 GCF_000687185.1 Egretta garzetta | reverse complement strand
TGTGCCCCCCCACCCCCGCCGCGGGGAATTGTGGGATGTACCCACCCCTGCCGCGGGGTATGCTGGGATATACCCACCCCCTGTGCCGCGGGGGGTGATGGGATGGTGGGGGCTGGGTTTATACTGGGGAGGATCCAGGGTTTACTGGGAGAGGTTTAGTTTGTACTGGGAGGCCCCAGTGCGTACTGGGACGGCTCAGTGGTTATTGGGAGGGCTCTGGTTCATACTGGGAGGTCTCAGAGCTTACTGGGAGGATTCCAGTTCATACTGGGAGG
>NW_009264471.1:0-275 GCF_000687185.1 Egretta garzetta | reverse complement strand
AAGCCCTTGAGATGTGGCTCCAAGGTGGGACCATGGGGGGGGGGTCCTGGACCCCTGGGTCCCCATGGGGGGTCCAACGGTGTTGGTGCCTGGACCCCAGGGTGCCCCCCAGACCCCTGGGTCCCCCCTGGGCCACCTGGGTCCCCCTGGGTGCCTCCCAAACTCCTGGGTCCTCCCTGCCCCCATGAAGCCCTTCAGATGTGACTCCAAGGTGGACCATGGAGAGGTTCCTGGACACCTGCGTCCCCATGGGGATGTCCAAAGGTGTCAGTGCC
>NW_009264470.1:0-275 GCF_000687185.1 Egretta garzetta | reverse complement strand
TCCCTGTCCCCAGCCACCCCATCCCATCCCTGTCCCCAATCCCCACCCCTGTCCCCAATCCCTGTCCCCATCCCTGTCCCCTCTCTGGCCTTGTCCCCATCCTGTCCCCATCCCCACCCTGGGGACAACCCCGTTCCTGGTGCTTTTAACCCCCAAAACTATTTATTCACCTGGGGGGCGGGGGGGCTGGTCCTGCCCCAGGTGGGGATGGGGACACTTGGGGACACCCTGGGGACACTTGGGGACATTTGGGGACCCCCTGGGGACACTTGGGG
>NW_009264469.1:0-275 GCF_000687185.1 Egretta garzetta | reverse complement strand
GCAGTCGTCATTAGTGTCATGTTTTAGTCTTAAGCCATCTTGGAGAGCTAGTGCTGTTTGATTTTTCTCTCTGGATCCAAGGGTGGAAGCAGAGCAGCCTTTTTGCTCAAGAAAAAATGTTGGTAGAGAGAAACGTTCATACAGACATCTCCTCAAAGAAGCTTCTTGAGAAATAACCACCTAGGGTTGGAATAAGCATTTGTGCAACATCCAGCTGTGGAGACAGTGTATGTAAGTGAAATTAGGAGTAGATTAAGGGTGAGACCAGGCATCCC
>NW_009264468.1:0-275 GCF_000687185.1 Egretta garzetta | reverse complement strand
ATGGGATTCACCTGACCAAGTGGGGCAAGAGGATCTTTGCCAACAAGCTGGCCAGACTGATGATAAAGGAGAGCTTTAAACTCGGTTTAGCAGAGGAAGGGGATGGAGCTCTGAGCAACAGGGAAGAGCCAGGGGCTGCTGATGTGTTAGGAACCAGCAGGTAAGAAACTAGAGAGGTCAGAAACGAAGCATGTAGGGAATGTGAAAGCGGGGAGGTTGGTAGCAAATGGCCCATCTTTGTTGCCAGCCTGGGAAGGCACGTAGGGGAACAAAAC
>NW_009264467.1:0-275 GCF_000687185.1 Egretta garzetta | reverse complement strand
GGTCCTCCTGCAGCAGCCGCAGGGGTTCCCGCACATACGTGCACCTGAAGGTGTTTTTATTCTTTCAAGCTCTCGTATTTTAATATCCAAGTCCAAAAAACCCAGTTGGACGCGAGCTCCAGGGAAGAACAGCCGGGACGCGCCTGTCCCAGCTGCAGGATAGACGAGAACTTGATTTTTGTTATTATTATTAATTTAATTTTAAATAGTTCGATACATGCAATTTGCAGGACCCCTCCGGAGGAGGAGGAGGGAGGCCGGGGAGGGCAGGGAGG
>NW_009264466.1:0-275 GCF_000687185.1 Egretta garzetta | reverse complement strand
TGGGACAGCTGGGGGCTACCAGGGGGCTACTGGCGGCTACCAGGGCTGCTGGGTGGTACCACGGGCATCGGGGTTACTGGGGGGCTGCTGGGAAGGATGAGGGCTACTGGGACTACTGGGACTGCTGGGGGCTACCAAGGGGCTGCTAGGGCCACGGCCTGGGAATGAATGGCAGGGCCTGGTGAGCAGGCGGGGCTAAGGGAGCAGAGCTCAGTGCTGGGAGAGGAGTGGCCCAGGACACAAAATTATGGATATCCAGGGATTTCTCCCACACC
>NW_009264465.1:0-275 GCF_000687185.1 Egretta garzetta | reverse complement strand
CCTGCCCTGCTGTCCCTGGCTCCCTGCTGTCCGGGGGGACGCGGGGTTGTGGCGTCACCCCCCTGGGCACGAGGGAGAACCGGCGATTTTTGGGCCGTGTGGAAGGGATTTGGGGTGAGAGGGGTCGGAGCCTCGCCAACGGCTGCGGAGCGCAGGGAGTTTGGAGAGGGCAGAGGGGACCGGTGCTGTCCTGGTGCCGAGTAACCCTGGGACGGAGTCCTGGGGCCACCTCTGGCATCTCAGGGCCAGTTCTGGCATCTCAGGGCCAGTTCTGG
>NW_009264464.1:0-275 GCF_000687185.1 Egretta garzetta | reverse complement strand
GCGCCTGCCCGGGGCATCGAGCCCGTTGCCGGACACCGCTCGGCCGAGCCCCCACCTCCATCGGGGCACTCGTCACGGTATTTACATACACCCGTTAATTGCTTCATCATCCAAATGCAGGTGGATTAATGCAGTCGCTTAACACTTGTTTAAGCAGCTGAGGTTTTAAAAATGCTAAAGAATTGAGGGAATTACTGCAGAATTAGAAAACCTGGCAGTTTATTTACTGCTTAGTGTCAGAGGTGCCAGCCAAGAAATGCCAATGAATGCGTGCC
>NW_009264463.1:0-275 GCF_000687185.1 Egretta garzetta | reverse complement strand
CTCTGTCCATGGGTGTAAATCTGGGTGCGGTGGATACGGGATTTGGTCCCACATCACTTTTGCATCCCCGCGAGGGAGATTTGGGGAGAAAAGTGGGGGGTTGGGGGGCTGTGGGCTGCAGGCAGGTGGAATAACGTCCCTTTTCTGGGCTGTTTCGGGCCATGGATGTGAATCTCCCCCCCCCAGGTGAGCTCAGGTTCAGGGGGTTTTGCTTCTTCCCAAAGCCCCGTGGCCAGGCCCTGGTGACTGGGGGGGCACTGCTGGGGCACCCCGGC
>NW_009264462.1:0-275 GCF_000687185.1 Egretta garzetta | reverse complement strand
GGGTGTCACCCCCCACCCCCCCCATAGGGGGACATTCTATAGGGTGACACCCCCCCCCAGAGGGTGACCCCCTCCCTATAGGATGACACACCCCTATAGGGTGACAACCTCCCCAGGAGGTGACCCCCTCCCCATAACGGGACATTCTATAGGGTGACACACACCCCCAGAGGGTGGCCCCCTCCCTATAGGGTGACACACCCCTATAGGGTGACAACCCCCCTCATAGGGTGACCTCCTCTCCATAGGGGGACATTCTGTAGGGTGACAACCCC
>NW_009264461.1:0-275 GCF_000687185.1 Egretta garzetta | reverse complement strand
GGGGGGCTGCAGGGGCACGAGCAGGCGGTAGAGAGCACCACCCTCACAGTGACTCCAACCTTCGAAGGCGTTGCCCACCCCAATGGCTGGTTGCAGCACCGGGAAGAAACTATTTGAAAAGAGCACTTGGAAGACACGGAGGAGGTCACCCACCAAGTCCTTCACCACCTGGCGCTCTGTGTCCAGGTTCTGAAACGGCCACTGTATGTGCTCTTCAAAGAACCTTCCCAGGTCATCTGCATCCTCACTGTCTTCTTCTTCCTCCTCCTCCTCCT
>NW_009264460.1:0-274 GCF_000687185.1 Egretta garzetta | reverse complement strand
GTGGGCTGCAGCCAGCTGCCTCCTGCGGTCAGGTGCTTTTTATAAAATGAAGGGAAATAAAAAAAAAAAGAGGGGAAAAAAAAGCCACCGTTGCCTCCAAGAGCAATAATTCCTGCTTCCTCCCCAGGCACATGGGGGGGGTGGGAGGTGCCCACCTCCCTGGGACTGAGCCTTTTGCAAAGCCCCAGCAGGGTCCCCATGGAGGTGGGTGATGTTGGGGGGGCTTCGCAGGGGGGCAGGGGGTCCCCATGCTGGCCCTGGGGCTCGCCCCGCT
>NW_009264459.1:0-274 GCF_000687185.1 Egretta garzetta | reverse complement strand
TGAGGGGAGCCCTTATCGCTCCCTACAACTGCCAGACAGAAGGTGGGGGTCGGTTTATTTTCCCAAGTGAAAAGTGATAGGACAAGAGGAAATGGCCTCGAGTTGCGTGAGGGGAGGTTCACATTGAGTGTTAGGGAAAATACATTCACCGACAAGGTTACCAAGCATTGGAACAGGCTACCCAGTAAAGAGCCTGAGTCCTCATCCCTGGGGTATTTCAAAGATGCGTAGATGTGGCACGTAGGGACATGGTTTAGTGGTGGACTTGGTAGTG
>NW_009264458.1:0-274 GCF_000687185.1 Egretta garzetta | reverse complement strand
GGGGTTTAACGCTGGCAGAACAACCACCGAAAGCAACACCGGGAACCGGCGGATTCGCCTACGGACGAGGGAAGGGAAATGCCGGGTCGCCTTTTTGGCCAGGGACTCCCAAGCAGCAACTGCAACAACTAATTATTTTCCTTTCAGTGCTCGGTTATTGCTGGTGTCCTCCCCGCCTCCCCCCCAATAAATAAATAAAACCCTCCTTTAGGCAGCGAGGCGTGAAAAATGATCCTCGCTGAACGCTTAAAAATAATGTCCCGTGAAGATCGGG
>NW_009264457.1:0-274 GCF_000687185.1 Egretta garzetta | reverse complement strand
CCCCCCCCTCCCAGAGGCTGCTGTGGTTTTGGGGTGCATTCACCCAAACTTCTCAACGTGTCCATCCTCCCTGCTGCCTAGAGGGTCCCTGTCACAGAGGGGAGGTCCAACGCCGTGACAGGACAGGGACTGGGTTGTGGATCTGCAGAGACTCTTACTGAAGCTAGTGCCTTCCCGAGCGCGTCTCCCGAGCTCCCAGCTGTGGTTCCTCTGTTACCTGCCGAGAGAGGACGCAGACATCACTGCTGGGGCACCAGGAACCCGGCAGGACAAG
>NW_009264456.1:0-274 GCF_000687185.1 Egretta garzetta | reverse complement strand
GACACAGCCGTGTTCTGTGGTCCCTTCCTTTCCCGGCAAACTCTGCAATGCAGTTTGCATGTTGACAGCTGCCAAGCATGAGATTTTTAACTCTAGGACCTTGCTGCAGAACGATCGTCAACTCAGTCTACTAATGCAGAACAATTACGGACTGGGTCCTCCTCCCCCCTCTCATGCGTCTCACGACCTCAAGCTAATACAAAACTGGGGGATGAAATTTAATTGCTCATTGCCTCGGCAGAAGACATTTCTGCACTAGAGAAGAGACTGAAAA
>NW_009264455.1:0-274 GCF_000687185.1 Egretta garzetta | reverse complement strand
CCTGTCCCTTAAATCCCTGTGTTCAGCCAGGGGGAGGGAGGAGAGGGAATCCTCCGGGTCATGGGCCCTGTCTGCCTGTGGGGCCCGTCCCAGGGAAGGCAGGGTGCGGTCCCAGCAGTTTCTCTCTCTCCCCCTGGTACTCCTCAGCCTACTCCCCTTCTCCCGGAGCCCTGGCACTCAGCAGGGCAGCCCCTCTCCCTGGGGACACCTCCCACCGGGGTGCTCACTGCCGCCGGCCCGCACTGGCGTAAGAGCAGGGCACAGCCTGCAGCCT
>NW_009264454.1:0-274 GCF_000687185.1 Egretta garzetta | reverse complement strand
TCCCCAGCTCTGCCCCCCAACAAGACGGTGAAGGAGATCGAGTGGAGCTTTTCAGATGGCGCTGGTGCCACCATTCAAGTGGCAGAATTCGGCCCCGGCGGCTTTGAGCGCCCTGACCCCAAGGACCGGTTCAAGAACCGGCTGGAGATGTTCAACGCGACGGCGCTGAAGATTGGGGCCCTGGAGCGGGGCGACAGCGGGGTCTACGGGGCTCGGATCAAACTGCACCCGGCGCTGGTGGAGGATCAGTCCTTCAGCCTCGCCGTCTACGGTG
>NW_009264453.1:0-274 GCF_000687185.1 Egretta garzetta | reverse complement strand
CCAAGAAAGGGCTGCAGTGGCCCCGCGCGGCTCCTCTGTCGCTCCCCGTGGCCTCAGCACTTCCCCATTCCCATTCCCATTCCCATCTCATCTCCACCTTCGTCCCTGCCCTCAAGCCCATCCCCATCCTCTGCTCCATCCCCATCCCTATCCCCATTCCCAATCCCATCCCCACCCCGTCCCCGCCCTCATCCCTGTCCCCATTTTCAGCTCCAGCCCCATCGCTGCCCTCTGCCCCATTCCCATTTCCATCCTCATCCCAATCCCATCCCCA
>NW_009264452.1:0-274 GCF_000687185.1 Egretta garzetta | reverse complement strand
CTTGCCTTTTGCTCGGTGTTTTGCTGTCCTGAATCTCTGTGCTCTGCAGAGCTCCTGAGACTCAGACTAACATCCTGTATTTCTTCTATTTCAGCGTCCCTTGTGGGAGTCCTGCTGGCAGGTCAGTATTTGCAGTGGAGAGTGGAGCATGAGTCAGCACACACAGCTATCCTAAAATGTCATGCAGAACAATGCTGTCTGATCCAGAGATTGAAATATGCTGCTCGGGGCCAAGAGACCTTGGTCTGAAAGCCGTTTCTGTGGCCAATGATCT
>NW_009264451.1:0-274 GCF_000687185.1 Egretta garzetta | reverse complement strand
TTCGAGTTGGCAGACACAGGTCTAAGACATGCAGGCAGTTTCTGTTGAGGAAAGATGCTCATTCAAAGGATGTTCTTGCTGTTCAGTTCCTGCTCACCCAGAAGACTCCCAGGCTACGAGTGGCGCTTATTTGGCTCAGTCATGAGCCGAAACTTTTGAGATTGGGGTGATCCTCTGAGAAATCGATGCTGGTTTTTAGGTTGGGTGGAAGATTTCCACTGGGAGGGTGAGCATCCTGGAGGGGTGAGGGGTCATGGAGGTCTTCAAACCTTGC
>NW_009264450.1:0-274 GCF_000687185.1 Egretta garzetta | reverse complement strand
GAATGGGTATAGCCCCTGAGTGGGGAGGGTGCCCAGGAGTGCATGGCCATGGGGCATGGTCCCCAGGAGCAAGGGGGTCCTGGGGAGTGGCCAAGGACCCATGGGGGTCATGGGGGAATGTGATTGAGTGACGTGGCACTTTTTTGGGGTGCCCAGATCTGGGGGGCTCCTGGGGGTGCTCAGCCCTATGGGGTGGACATGGCCTTGAGGTTCTAGGGGACCACAGCCCAACTGGGTGATTGTGGCCCTGGGGCTTTCCTTGGGGACCATGGCA
>NW_009264449.1:0-274 GCF_000687185.1 Egretta garzetta | reverse complement strand
GTGTATTTCATGGACTACAATGGTACCTGGACCTGTGAAACTGGTACGGATCCAGCCCCCTTGGGGGTTAGCTTGGGGATGTCCTAATGGGAAATTTTATTCCTACTTGACATTGAAATGTCATGCTGGTCTGAAATGTGGATTAGCCATCCCATCCTCATGTCCACCCCGTGCTTTCAATTTCACTGCCCTTCCCCAGAGAGCGAGCGGGGAAGTGGCTGAGGCCCCAAAACCCCAGCCTGAATGGGCAATCAGTGGGGTCCAAATTCCTGAT
>NW_009264448.1:0-274 GCF_000687185.1 Egretta garzetta | reverse complement strand
CCAGAAAGACAGCCTTCCCTGAGACGGGGCTATTTAGACTCTCTGGCATGGTAGTCATGGTCATTTCTTGTCGCTTGGTCTGTGTGTGTGTTCTCTCTTCAGCTTGCCTTTTTGGGGTCTGTTGTGTTTCTCAGGACAGGAAAGAACCCAATTTAAGCGGAACAGGGTTTTTCACTTTCCATTCATAAGAAAATGGAGTTTGTCTCTTTGAAAAGTCTAAGCATGATGCTGTAGATCTACACAAACTCGCCTAAAAGCTTTGACTCAGCCAAGC
>NW_009264447.1:0-274 GCF_000687185.1 Egretta garzetta | reverse complement strand
CCCCTTTTCAGTCTCCCCTTTCTTGATGCCTCCCCCCTGTGGTCTCCCACCCTTTCTTACCCTCTTCCTTCATTTTAAGCTCTTTCCCCTTTTGCTCCTCCCACCTTTTGGCAGCCTCCACCTCTCCTTGGCCTTCAATTTCCTGTCCCTTTCCCAGCCTTTTTCCCGCCTTCCACCCCTCTTCAGCCTCCCACCCTTTTTGGCCACCTCTTTCCTCTCGCCCTCTTTCCCCGTTTCGCCAGTTGCCCCTGGCTGGCTCAGAATTCTCGCTTGG
>NW_009264446.1:0-274 GCF_000687185.1 Egretta garzetta | reverse complement strand
GCTGCGGAGACGCAGGGTCTGGACCCGGCTCTCCCAGGGGCTTGGCAGCAACTGCCCCTCTGTGCCCTTTCTCGTCCCAGGAGGGAAAAGCTCAGCCCTTGCTGGGGCGCACTTTAAGATGGGTGGCTGAAGAGCTCCCCCCCAGGCCGAGGGCATTCCATCCCCTTTTCTCTTAGGAGGCGCGGGCTGTTGGGGATCTCAGTCCCTTTTGCTTTTGCACGGCAGGGTGGTGTACATGGAGCTGCTGGCGGTCAACGTGACGCAGTCCTTCTCT
>NW_009264445.1:0-274 GCF_000687185.1 Egretta garzetta | reverse complement strand
CCCTCCCTGAGCTTCCCGTCCCCTGAGCGTCCCCCCTTGCAACGCAGCAGCAAACCCAGCGCGCAGGCACATATGGCTCCAGCAGCCCCTTGGCAGCAGGATTTGGCAGGGAGGAGAGGAGCTGGAAAGGCAGCAGCTTTGCAGGAGCGATGCCAGCCCACGCCAGCTCCAGCCCCGGCTGCTTGGGAAGAGATGAGCTTGCAGCGAAGAGGCCTTTTTTAGGGAATCACCCACCACGAGACGTCCCCGTTCGCTCATCGGAGGGGCTGCGGCC
>NW_009264444.1:0-274 GCF_000687185.1 Egretta garzetta | reverse complement strand
CAGAACAGCAATCAGCACAGATGCCTCAGGAATTCAACACACCAATGCTGACAACTCCAAGTGCTCAGGTAAGCAGGGGTAAGGAAAGGTACCTGCACAGGATGGCTGCTGCCTGTCCCAGGCCCCAGAAGACCCACACTGCAGTGTGGCTGGTCCTGTCAGGGCAAATCCTTCCTCACAAGTGAACTCACAGGTGGTACCCCAGGTGAGCTCCACAAAGGGATGGGAGCAGTTCACAGCACCATGAGCAGGCATTTCTAAGGCAGGACATGTC
>NW_009264443.1:0-274 GCF_000687185.1 Egretta garzetta | reverse complement strand
TGGGTGCTTGGTATCACTCTTCACCATGACAAGGCTGAGCTTTGAGCCACAGCTCGGGGTCTGCAGCCCAGATGTGCAACATTCTCCTTGGACTGGGAAGAGGCAAGAGCAGCTGGACCCTCATGGTTTGTCACAAGCTGTGACGTTGATGGAATAACTTCAGAGGCACAGTGGGACACCACACACAGCTTTTGTTCTGCAATGGCTAGATAAAGGTTGTTCACGAGAACACAGGCTCAGCGCATCAGAAGAGGAATACTTTCTGTGTGAAGGA
>NW_009264442.1:0-274 GCF_000687185.1 Egretta garzetta | reverse complement strand
TGGTCCTTTCAGGAGGAAAGGGCAGGCCCTTTTTGAAGCTGTCTTTGCGGGGCGTGGTGGTGGGCAAGGAGGGCTCTTCTGAGGACAGCAGCTCTGCTCCTGCAAGCAGGGCTGCCCGGGAGAAAACTCTGGCAGCACAGAGAGAGCGGAGCAGATCCCACTGCTCAGCAAGGAGGAGGAGGAGGAGCTGCAGAACAAGTCCTCCATGCCGTGACCCAGCCCCGGGGGACGATGGAGCTCCAGGGCCCTCCAACACCAGCGCCAAGCGGGCTCC
>NW_009264441.1:0-274 GCF_000687185.1 Egretta garzetta | reverse complement strand
GGGAAGCCATCAGTTCAGTGTGTGCAGCAACCAGCTTCCCCTTTAGTTCACATCACACAGAGCCGGAGGTCTCAAAACAGATGAACCATTTGCCTCACCTGCAGGCAGGCTGCAGGCCGCAGGAAATACTGCATCTTCTCCAGAATTTCCTTCTGCAGAATATCCCAAGCAATTGTTTTCTCCAGATGCAACACAAAGGGCAAGCCAAACCTACAGGAAGGAATAGCATTCAAGGGAGCAATTAAAAGATCAGTCTGTTCAGCAATCAGATCCC
>NW_009264440.1:0-274 GCF_000687185.1 Egretta garzetta | reverse complement strand
CAGCCACCTTCCCTGGCATCCGTCCAGCTTCCGGCATGGGGCACCTGCACATGCAAGGGCCCCGGCATCTGCAGGCAGCAAGGGAGGGGGGGCAGGCATTGTGCCTCGGACAGCTGGAAACCTATGGTGGCCATCCACTGCTCCAACATGAAACCACCCTCCAACAGCCCCCCAAAGCCAGGTCCCCCCATTTCCCCAGTGCCCCTCACCTCCCAGCACTGCCGTCTCCCAGTGCCGCTTGCCCCCAGGCCAGTCCGTCCTTCCGGGGCTCCTC
>NW_009264439.1:0-274 GCF_000687185.1 Egretta garzetta | reverse complement strand
ACAGTGATTATACAAAAATTATTTTCCTTGCATGGAAAACCAGCTTTTCAAGTCATCTCCCACAGTACAAGCAAAGGGATGAAGGTAGTAGGATAGCAGTCACTTGTAAAGAGGATGAGTGTTGAGAGGAATAGTGGAAAAAGGCACGCTGAAAAACCCAAGCAATGGAGGGAAATTAAGTCAAATTAGTGACTATGCGAGAAAGCATATATTAAGCAAGTATGGATTTTTATGTGTATCTGCTGAGGGAAGCTGTTATGCTCATTTCTGAACA
>NW_009264438.1:0-274 GCF_000687185.1 Egretta garzetta | reverse complement strand
GGGTCTGGCGGAGATGTGGGCTCCTGCGGGCCTTGCTGTTGGGCCAGCCAAAGCAGGGGCTCGTGAGTCCTGGTGGTGGCTGGCAGGGGCCAGGGGGGTAAAGCACAGGGGCAGTCGTTCCAGAGCACATGGGTTTCTGGTGTTTCTCGGGCCTTCCAATGGGCAGTTAATTTATTTCCCTTGGCCAAACGCTGGCTCACTTGAGAACAAACCCCAGCTGGAGGTGAAGGACAGGCCTAGGATGCTTGAATCCAAGCCCCTAAATCCCCACCAG
>NW_009264437.1:0-273 GCF_000687185.1 Egretta garzetta | reverse complement strand
CTGGTCCAGACCCTCACCCCACGGCTTTGCCTCCCCTCGCGGGAGGGACCTCAACAGGAAGGCGTGCAAGGTCAGGGCAGGGGCTTACACAGAAATCTGTCCCCTGCAAACCCAGGGCTGCCCTCAGGCACAGGGGAGGCACCCAGCAGCGCTCTTCCCACTTCCCCAACTTTTTGTCCACAGAAGAAAACACAACCGCAGAATTAAAAGCGCCGTGGGACGATGAAGATGCCTTTTGGGGGTGCACAGCTGGCATCAGGAGCAGATATTCCA
>NW_009264436.1:0-274 GCF_000687185.1 Egretta garzetta | reverse complement strand
ACACCCATGCCCCATGCACCCTGCCCCGTGCACCCATGCCCCCACACCCATGCACCATGCCCTCTGCCCCATGCACCCCCACCCATGCCCCATGCACCCTGCCCCGTGCACACAGGCACTCTGCCAGGCACCCATACATGCGATACACCCTGCCCCATGCACCCCGCACCCACACACCCTGCCCTGTATCCCCAGGCACCTTGCTGTGCACCCATGCACCCTGCCATGCACCCATGCATCTCTGCCATGCACCCAGCCATGCACCCTGCCCTGT
>NW_009264435.1:0-273 GCF_000687185.1 Egretta garzetta | reverse complement strand
CCCATTGCTCAAGGAAAACACCCATGGGCAGGAGAGAGCACCCATGGTGGGACAAGACGCCAATGGGTGGGAGACAGCACCCATGGGTAGGAGACAGCACCCATGGGTGGGAGGGGGTACCCCAGGGGATCCCCTCCCAGCACCCGCAGTGGCACAACCGCCCTCCTTGGTGCCTCCTCTATCCCATCCCCCCTGCTCCTCCCATGGGTGCCCCCACCCATGGGTGCCCCCACCTTGCGGGCGACGCCCCGTTTCCAGCGGCGTTCCTGGGCG
>NW_009264434.1:0-273 GCF_000687185.1 Egretta garzetta | reverse complement strand
TTTTCCGAATTTAATTTTTGATTTTTTCCAAATTGTTGTTTTTTTCCAAATTTAATTTTTATTTGATTTTTTCCAAATCGAATTTTTATTTCAATTTTTTCAAAATTGAATTTTTATTTATCTTTCCAAATTGGATTTTTATTTACATTTTTTCCAAATTGAATTTTTATTTATTTTTCCAAATTGAATTTTTATTTTTTTTCCCAAATTTAATTTTTATCTAATTTTTTTCAAATTTAATTTTAATTTATTTTTTCCAAATTAATTTTTATC
>NW_009264433.1:0-273 GCF_000687185.1 Egretta garzetta | reverse complement strand
GAACAAGGGAGTCCAGATCATCAAAATTATGCCATGAAAACCCCTGGGCAATGAGCACAGATCACTCTTTACATGCACAGCCTGGATTTGAACTGTAACAGGATCTGAACTAGTCACTCTCCCAAACCACCCTTTAGGAAGGGCCTGCACACGTTGTAGCATCCCAGAGCAATTTCCTTGCAGCCTTTACGTCTGCATCCGCGTTTCCCGAGCGTGAGGCAGCAGCGCCGCAGAGCTGCGGGGAGCGGGCGGCCTCGCGGGCAGAGCCACCCC
>NW_009264432.1:0-273 GCF_000687185.1 Egretta garzetta | reverse complement strand
GACCCCTCCTGGCAGCAGGGCACTGCCCAGGGAAATCTCCATATGTGCAGGGGGAAAAGAGCCCTGCTAGGGGTTGTTTCTTTTTCCAACAGCTTCTCTCCATCATTCTTAGTTCAGAAGCAAGGGGCACTCGTTCCACCCACCAGTTCCACTCACTGCAGTTTTGGGAGCACTGTGGGCAGGCTGAGTGCTTACCCTGGCAGATGGCAGAGTCCCTACCCTGGTGCATAGCCCCCTCTGGTGCAGGAACCCCTCTTGGAAGGAGAGCCCTGG
>NW_009264431.1:0-273 GCF_000687185.1 Egretta garzetta | reverse complement strand
TTGGGAGGAATGAGGCTATGAGCTCTGGTATCCCTGGCACGCCTGAGGCCAGGGCCCCGTGTCCACTGAAGTCCACAGCAGGGTGACTCGTGTTTGCCGGGAGTCCAGGGTTTTTCCCAACTCTTCCACATCACGATGACTCCCAGGTGTTTTTAGGAGACTGATCCGATGTCCCTTTGTAGTTTGAAATGCATGGAATGGGGCACCCCGTCCCTGACCCAGGAAAAAGCGCCGTGAGCTTTTGGCTCCCTGCCCTGCGCCTCTCCTCAAAAG
>NW_009264430.1:0-273 GCF_000687185.1 Egretta garzetta | reverse complement strand
GCTTCAAAAAAAAAAAAAAAAAAATAAAAAAAGGATCAGGTAAAAATCTCTGCTCAGCAGATATTCCAAACCGTAATACGTGACAGAGAGACATCAATTGCATTTTCTGCCCTGAAAGCCTTGTGGTGGTTTTTACATTCTTTGTTGTTGTTGTTTATCATCAACATCATAATCTTCCAAAATTTCCTGTTCCTCAGCTGAAAATCATCATCTTAATGGTGATTGATCAGCACAACCCTGCCATCTTTTACCCCAGTCCATCAGCTCAGTCCC
>NW_009264429.1:0-273 GCF_000687185.1 Egretta garzetta | reverse complement strand
CAGCCTTCCCATGCCTTCTTGAGTATCAGCAAGGAAACAGAGCCAGGCTCTTCCCTGTTGGGTGTGATGGGAGGATGAGGGCCAATGGGCATCTGTCCTATTCCAGCTGATACAAGTGAGGAAAAGCTTTCCCCCCATCAGTAGAGTCAAGTACTGGAGTAGATTTCCCAGAGATTTCCCTGTGTCATCTCCATCCTTGCAGATTTCAAGCCCAAAGTGAAAAAAACCCTGAGCAAGCTTCTCTGACCCCAGAGCTGAGCCTGCTGAGAGCAG
>NW_009264428.1:0-273 GCF_000687185.1 Egretta garzetta | reverse complement strand
GAGCAAAGGCAAATTGCAATTTTTCATAACTGAATGACCATCTATAACATGTTGAGCATATAGGTGAGAGACATTTAATGGTAAATTTAACATCCAGAGAAGATATTGTCATAGTTTATTGTGATATACTTAAAGGAATTGGAGAATCTGAGCGTATTTACACAAACAATGTATTAGGTACACATAGTTGAAGTAAGGTAATTTCTGCTACACTTGGAATACCTAAAATCTAGTTAAACTGCATGAGTAGTTTCACTATAATAAACAGTAAAG
>NW_009264427.1:0-273 GCF_000687185.1 Egretta garzetta | reverse complement strand
CCAAGTACCACAAGCAAGACTCCTGTGAAGGAGGAGTCTCTTACATTTCCAGACTCACTGGCTAGGAAATGACTTATCGTAAACCTGATGTGTTTACAAACCAAGGGACGAGGGGCGAGTTAGAGGCATGGCAGCTGGCTCCACCTTACGCGCTCCTGCGCACTGCTGTCACACTCTGGTCCCTCTGACACGAGGCAGCTCAAGACCCACTCGGTCGTCATGAGTAAGTGAAACGGTGCGTGAAAGGTCACGCGTGGCCATGCACCGGGCAAA
>NW_009264426.1:0-273 GCF_000687185.1 Egretta garzetta | reverse complement strand
CGTCACGGGGAGCCACGGCCAGGACACTGCGGAGTTGGTAGGTGAGGTCGGCGTTGGGCAGGATGGTGCTGGTGTTGAGCGCCGGGCCCGGCGGCACCTCCTGGCCATCCCGCAGCCAGGCCACACTGATGGGCCGTGGGTAGAAGCCGGTGACACGGCAAACCAGCAGGAGCTGGTCTGGTCTGGGCGTGCGGGCAAAGACCGTGGCCACAGGTGGCTCTGGGGGGTGAGAACAAAGGTGTGAGGGGAGCCCTGGTGAGGCATCACGTGGCC
>NW_009264425.1:0-273 GCF_000687185.1 Egretta garzetta | reverse complement strand
GGCGCTGCAGGATGCCCCTCGGCACGGCACGGTGCCCCCGTCCCGCTGACGCCGCGTGTGCCGCAGGTGCTGATGGTTCGCTTCGCCTCGCTGTTCGACGTGAAGGAGCAGACGGTGACGTTCATGAGCCGGACGAAGTACAGCCTGGAGGAGCTGTGGGGCATGGGCATGGGCGACCTCCTCAGCTCCATGTTCGAGTTCAGCGAGAAGCTCAGCGCCCTCGACCTCACCGATGAGGAGCTGGGGCTCTTCACCGCCGTCGTCCTGGTCTCG
>NW_009264424.1:0-273 GCF_000687185.1 Egretta garzetta | reverse complement strand
TATTCTGTCCATAGGAAAAGCCCGTGTCAGCAGTAGAAAAGCCAAAAGGTCCCGTCATACCTGTACCGGATGTAGCAGCAGAAGACCCAAACAAGCCTGCAGCTGCTCCCGCTCCTACAGGATTGGAGGGCCCTTTCCTATTTGCCTCGTAGTCTTCCAAACGGAGTTCCTGGGAAAGGAAAATCCAGCTCACTTTGCGTGTCCTTTTTACCCAGGATAAAGGTAGAACAGTGCCACTGGCACGCTTACACAGCGTCCAAGCCCACACCAAGA
>NW_009264423.1:0-273 GCF_000687185.1 Egretta garzetta | reverse complement strand
CCCGGGCGCCCCCGCTCCGTGCGGCGCCGTGCTTTACACCCCCGCCGACCCCGGGACGCTCGCCGCCCTGGAGGGGGGAAACTTCCAGCCCTCCTGGGGTAACGCTTCCCTTTTTTCCCGGCGCCGCAGGTGGACCTGAACGAGGAAGAAACCATCCTGATCATTCGGCGCCTGCACAAGGTGCTGCGCCCCTTCCTGCTGCGCAGGCTGAAGAAGGAAGTCGAAGCGCAGCTGCCCGAAAAGGTAACGCCCGGCAGAATCCGTCCCACTCGT
>NW_009264422.1:0-273 GCF_000687185.1 Egretta garzetta | reverse complement strand
ACTCAGGGTGGCATTGATCTGTGCTCAGGAGGTCTCCAGTCCTACTTTTGGTTCCAAGCAGGCCCAGCTTGGAGGTCCAAGCAGGTTGCTCAGTAAATGTCAGCATCCCTGTACACATCCGCACATGAGCCAGGTGTCGATGTGACCATTGTAGAAATGGTGATGAGGCATTGCACCAGCTCCTTGAGCCCAGGGATCGGTACGCCATTCCTCCTGAGGTTCCCGGGATCACCTAAGCATCTTGTCCAGAGAAGCGTGACTTCTCTTTAGATG
>NW_009264421.1:0-273 GCF_000687185.1 Egretta garzetta | reverse complement strand
TGTTTTACCTTCTACATTCCTGTGTATTTAAAATGGTGAACCCAAGGGGAAGAAGATCAGGGACCCACAGGTGAACACAATTTCTCTGTGCTGACTAAAGGAAGCTTTGGCTTTTGCAAGCAGATACGGTGGCCTCAAGCTTGCTTGATGTTCTGCCGTGGAGTCAAACCAACCGCCAGCAAGACTTATCATCGGTAGAACAAAGAGGGTGAAGATACCTGTACTGCAGAGATCCATCATGCAGGAGCCTATCTGATCAGTACCGCAGCACTG
>NW_009264420.1:0-273 GCF_000687185.1 Egretta garzetta | reverse complement strand
TCCCCCAGCAGCATCCACACAACAGACGATGCATCTCTGGCGAGGCAACCATTTCCCTGCCACACGGGGTGGATTTCTGTGCCCCAGTGCCGCTCTGCAGCAGTCGCTCATCCAACTGCCCCGGCAGCAATCCCTGGCTCCCCTCGCCCCCCAGGCCCAGGGATCAGCATCCTGAGGGGGCCCAGCCTGGCAGCACAGGCACCCCGGGCACATTCAGCACGAGCAGTGGTTTCTCCGTAACAAAGAGCTGCTCCGCAGGGCTTCTCCATGAGC
>NW_009264419.1:0-273 GCF_000687185.1 Egretta garzetta | reverse complement strand
ATTATCAGCACTTGTTCTAAAAGGCAAACTTACAAAAGTTAAATATGTATGACAAAACATAAATACATATATAAATGCACACAAAACAGCAAGATAGATTTGCTGAAAGGCAACTGAAAATTTCAGAGGGACCATCTATTAATTTAAGCTTGACTAGAGAGAACAAGCAGGGCAGTTTTATTATAAAATTAGGATGTCCATTTTGTAATGCAACTTTAAAGTACTTAATTATTAAAAGTGGCTTCTTCATGGAATGTCTGTGCTTATATATAT
>NW_009264418.1:0-273 GCF_000687185.1 Egretta garzetta | reverse complement strand
ATCTGTGTACAAGTAAGAAAATATTTTCAAACTAACGCTACAAACAGAACTTCATTCCATTATTGTTAATATGATGACAATTCTCCCGCTGAATTACATGCTGGCTTTATACCTTTCTACTTCATAAGCCTAGAAATTACTTATCTGTGCTTAAGTTAAAAGTAGAAAACGAGCACGTTTGTAACTTAATGAAATTAATTTCTTTCTTCACCCATTATCTCCATAAGCTCATAGCTTCATTTTTTTAAGCAAAAGTATTTCCTGCAGATTCAA
>NW_009264417.1:0-273 GCF_000687185.1 Egretta garzetta | reverse complement strand
TCCTCTCTGCTGTGTTGTATTTCCAGCAGGTGTCCGCTACGTGGAAGTCCCCCACGAGATCAAGGGCTCACGATTGAGAGACTTCAGCCAGACGCTTGGAGAATACTTCATCTACCTCCTCATCCTCTTTGGGTGGTCTAGAACAGACTCCCAGCAGGACAGCTGCCTTGCTGGCCTTCCCCCTCATCCTTACCATAAGCGCTCGGCCTCATCACCACGGTCGTTGAGCTCTGTACAGTTGAAACAATCTCAAACATGCAGAGGCACACCACC
>NW_009264416.1:0-273 GCF_000687185.1 Egretta garzetta | reverse complement strand
GAGGGTGTTGAATTTTAGCAGGTGTGGGGATGGCAGAGTTTTGGGCACTTGGCCGTCAGTGTGTGGCCGTCAGGGTTTTTGCATTAAGGGAAAACATCCCTTAGAACCAATTCTCCTGCCCTGACAGTGTTTCTTTTTGGAAGAAGCAACCAGTGGTGCTACAGGTAAGTCGCTCCTGCCTAAAGAAGATGACTCTGAGGGACAGATGTATTTATGTTCCTGTTCAGTCATGGCCTCTTCACGTTGGATGGACCGAATGTTGCCTGGACTGGG
>NW_009264415.1:0-273 GCF_000687185.1 Egretta garzetta | reverse complement strand
GCTGCTCCCTGCCTGGGCATCAGTCCCCTCTCCCAGCACCCAGTGTCCCGGTGGGTGTTTTGTCCCCGGTACCTCGCCTGTCTGCCCGGCCACGCATCCGCACTCCCCCTCCGAAAAAGAGGTCGAAGATGTCCATGGGGGAGCCAAATCCACTGTTTCCTCCTCGGCTCCCCAGGCCGCCCTCCTTCATGGCCCGCTCCCCGCCGCGGTCGTAGAGCGCCCGTTTGTGGGAGTCCGACAGCACCTCGTAGGCTTGGGAGATCTGCTTGAACT
>NW_009264414.1:0-273 GCF_000687185.1 Egretta garzetta | reverse complement strand
TTTGAAAGCATCACTGGGTATCAGCCTTCGGCCACAGACACTTCAAACCCTTGGAAAAACCAGCCCAGAGACTCACTTGAAAAGCCACTGGGGGAATCAGATACATAAATGCCTTTGACGGGCACCGAGGTGGAGGCTGCTGACACCACAGTCACGTTATAGAACGGGGCACACGAGAGTGGAGAACGTTACCCTTGAGGGACTCAAAGCACGGTTGGCCAAGGGTTATCCTACCCTTGAGGGACCCAAGTCATGGCTGGCCAAGGGCTATCC
>NW_009264413.1:0-273 GCF_000687185.1 Egretta garzetta | reverse complement strand
CCACCACAGAGGCCACGGGGCCACTCTCTCCTTCCTCGCCTTCACCTGGACAAGGGCTCCCCAAAGCCCCTGCAAGGGTCCGTGGCCGAAAGGCACCGGGGCCTGTGCCCTCCTGGGGAGAGCAGCCCTGCTCCAGGCTGGCTTTGGTCCCTGGGCACTCGGCCACGCTGGTGTCTACGGGGGCTGCCCCTGGGACACTTGCGCGGGGTTTTGCGGGGTGGGGGGTGCTGCTCTGTGGCTGCGTGCTGGCTGGAAGTTTGGGAGTCTGCGGGA
>NW_009264412.1:0-273 GCF_000687185.1 Egretta garzetta | reverse complement strand
CCATTTCAGTGCCCCCAGTGCCCCCTCCCAGTGTCCTCAGTGTCCCCTCCCAGTGTCCCCAGTGCTCCCATTTCAGTGTCCCCTCCCAGTGTCCCCTGTATCCCAGTGTCCCCAGTGCCCTCCTCCCAGTGGTCTCAGCACCGTCCTCCCGGTGGTCCCACTCTTGCCATCCCAGCGTCCCTGTACTCCCGTCCCAGTGTTCCCAGTGCCCCCATTTCAGCGTCCCCAGTGCCCCCGCTCCAATTTGCCCATCCCACCGTCCCCAGTACCCTC
>NW_009264411.1:0-273 GCF_000687185.1 Egretta garzetta | reverse complement strand
GCCCTTGATCCCTTCGTCCAGATCATTGATAAAGATGTCAAAAAGAACCGGTCCCAGTACTGAGTCCTGGGGGACACCGCTTGTGATCGGCTGCCAACTGGATTTAACTCTGTTCACCTCAACTCTCTGGGCCTGGACATGCAGCCAGTTTTTACCCAGGGAAGTGTACGCCCGTTCAAGCCAGGAGCAGCCCGTTTCTCCAGGGGAACGCTGTGGGAAAGGGTGTCAAAGGCTTTGCTGAGGTCTAGGTAGACAACATCCACAGCCTTTCCC
>NW_009264410.1:0-273 GCF_000687185.1 Egretta garzetta | reverse complement strand
AGTTCTTGACCCAGCAAAGCGTACGCCCGTCCAGACCATGAGCTTTGCCTCACGGTTTGGCCCTTCGAATTTTCTCCCTGCAGAACCTCACGACAGCCTTGTGGGTGCCCTTAGTTCCCTGCCCCTTCTTCCAGAGATCATAAACTCCCTGTTTTGTCCTGACTTGCAGCCAAAGCTCTCTGTTCAGCCAGGCCGCTCTTCTTCCCTGCCGGCTCATCTTTTGGCACATGGGGACGGCCCGCTCCTGCGCATTGAAGATTGTCTTCTTGAAGC
>NW_009264409.1:0-273 GCF_000687185.1 Egretta garzetta | reverse complement strand
GAGCTCTCAGGGCAGGACAGGACCCCTCTCCCCATGGGGCAGGATGGGACCCTCAGCCCCTTGGGGAAGGACAGGACCACCAGCCCCTGGGGAAGGATGGGACCCCTGAACTCTCAGGACAGGACAGGACCCCCAGCCCCCGGGGAAGGATGGGACCCCCACCCCTGTGGGGCAAGACAGGACCCCCGGTCCCTGGGTCAGGATGGGACCCCCCCTGCCCTGGGACAGGATGGGACTCCTGAGCTCTCAGGGCAGGACAGGACCCCTCTCCCC
>NW_009264408.1:0-273 GCF_000687185.1 Egretta garzetta | reverse complement strand
GTGCCAGTGCTCCTGGCCACAGAGGGCTGTTGCTGAGATGCTTTTGCAGCTCTGTCCCCGGGGCTGGGCACAGGCTCTGGGCCCCATCCGTGCCAGCCGTCCCCATCCCAGCTGGAGCTGCAAGAGTGCACAGCCAGGGCCAGGGGCCATGCAGACATCTGACCCCCGGGAGGTGCTGCAGCAGGGACGGTGGGGCCACGGTGGGCAGCGAGGTGTCCTGGGGAGGGCCTGCGGCAGTGCCTGGGGAGACCCCCTCAGCCTGGGGCTGGCTTC
>NW_009264407.1:0-273 GCF_000687185.1 Egretta garzetta | reverse complement strand
TGGCCGCTCTCCGGATCACGAACTCCTTGTCTCCGTTCCGCTGGTCCGTGGGAAAGCCTGAAACTGCCAGCGACCCCTTAGCACAGCGACGGCTCTGCTGGGAATCGCTCGCGGGTGTTTTCCGGGCTGCTGGGAGGAGCAGCCCCCACCTTCCCAAGCATCCCTAAGCTGCCTCATAAACGCAAGCGCTGGGGGGCCTCCATGCTCCTCGGGCAGCCCCCCTGCCCCGGCACCCGCAGCCAAGTGCGGTGGAAACGGGCACCCCGAAACGGC
>NW_009264406.1:0-273 GCF_000687185.1 Egretta garzetta | reverse complement strand
TCCACCCCCAATCCTTCCTAGTGCCCTTCAGTCCCCTCCCAGCACCTCCCAGTCCCTCCCCGTGCCCCCCCAGTCCCCTCCCAGTCCGTCCCAGTGCCTCCCAGTGCCACTCACGAAGCGGATGTGCTTGGGCATCTTGACCTGGGTGACGATGCCCCCCCTCACGTAGTCCCCGAAGCCGCTGGTGTCCCCGATGCTGAAGGTGTAGGGCCCTGGGGGAGGGGCTGTCACCCAGGCACCCAGGGGACCCCCGCAGGGCACCCAGGCGCCCCA
>NW_009264405.1:0-273 GCF_000687185.1 Egretta garzetta | reverse complement strand
CCCATGCAACACTTCAACGCTCTGAATTTAAAGACAAAAATGAAGTGAGCGCCACAAGTGAGAGATTAGCTGGGTGGGGAGTCCTTAGCTCTTCCTGATCTCCCCAAGGCTTCAACCGAGCCCTGCCAGAACTGGCACAAGAAACCACATCCTTCTTGTAAAACAGAAAAGAAAATCTTAAACAGTATTACTGTTTACATCTTGTATCTACCCCACAGCTATTTCCATTTGGAGGATTACTCTCCCTGGTAACAGACGATAGGATGAGGGGAA
>NW_009264404.1:0-273 GCF_000687185.1 Egretta garzetta | reverse complement strand
CGTTGTCGTGGTCTCCACGGCCCACGCGTGTCCTGTGTGGTGGGGCCACCTGTGTCATGGCCATGATGTGGGCTACATGCATCCTGGTGAGGCCACGCCCTCCTACATGTGTCATGCATGTGCCACGGTCCCCATGTCCCATGCATGTGCTGGGCCGTGTCCCACACGTGTCCTGGCCATGCTGTGTCCCACCAGTTGCCATAGCTTCACCGTGGTCTTCTTCATGGCTTGGGCCATGTCCCACGTGTGTCCTGGCCATCCTGCAGACCCCAC
>NW_009264403.1:0-273 GCF_000687185.1 Egretta garzetta | reverse complement strand
GCTGTTTCACTGGCAATAACCTGCCTCCACTCCCCTGCACATTTCCCATAGTCCATTATTCTGCTTTTTTTCTGCTGCTAATTATGTAGAGATAATTGTTTGGGTTTAGACTCCTTCTGTTTAGGGTTCATTCTGTTGTCTCCGATTTTTTTACAACACTGTGTCACATGTGGCCTGTGAGCAGCTCTTCAACAAAAGAGGATCCACCAGGTTTAGTGCCTGAAGGCTGGGCTCTTCCTCCAAAGCTGCTTCCAAGGAAATGTGAAAGGAATT
>NW_009264402.1:0-272 GCF_000687185.1 Egretta garzetta | reverse complement strand
GGGGTCCCAGGGGATCTAAGGGGGTCCCAAGAGGGTCCCAAGGGGGAGTCCCAGGGGGTCCTAAGGGTCCCAAGGGGGTCCTTGAGGATCTGAGGGGGTCCCAGGGGGTCCTGAGGGTCCCAAGAGGGTCCCAGGGGGTCCTGAGGGACCTGAGATTGTCCCAAGGGGGAGTCCCAGGGTGTCCTAAGGGTCCCAGGGGGGTCCTAAGGGGGGGTCCTAAGGGTCCCAGGTCTCCCAACGGGGTCCCAGGGGATCTAAGGGGGTCCCAAGAG
>NW_009264401.1:0-272 GCF_000687185.1 Egretta garzetta | reverse complement strand
GCAGGCGGCCCCGCAGCCCCGGCTCCCCCCGGCCCCAGCACAGCAGCCGGGGCACCGCGCTCTGCTCCTGCGAGATGGGGCAGAAACGTCCGGGACGGTTTGGACCACGAGTGACCTTAATGCAAAGCGACAGCTCATCTTCAGGTCTATTCTGGGATCTGCCTAGATACCGGCATGTAAACACCGAGGACGGAAGCTCGGCTCCAGGGAGGATGTCTCCAACCAGCTTTCACTCCCCCACGATTTATACTTAGCCGCCGTCGGAAGCACTC
>NW_009264400.1:0-272 GCF_000687185.1 Egretta garzetta | reverse complement strand
ACAGAGATGTGACAGGGGAGGCCAGCTGTGCCACAGTGCCAGACACACGTGCAAAGACCTCTGCATCAGACAATGGTTCATGCTTCTGAAGAGTGGATGCCATTGTACCTGGTTATCACAGATAAAATACCAAAAGCACAGGAGGTTTTGCAGACACATTGGAAATAATTTGTGAAGAGATGGGAGCAGATTAATGCTGCTGAGAGATTACTGATGGAATCAGCGTCTTGACTGCGTCTTTGAGCTCCTGGTTCCTCACACTGTAGATGAGG
>NW_009264399.1:0-272 GCF_000687185.1 Egretta garzetta | reverse complement strand
GGCCCTATCCCCCTGCACCCTATGCCATGGGGTGCAGCATGGTGAGTGGGGTGACCGAAGCTGGGACAAGGGGGGTGCGAGCCAGACCCCCCCAGCACCCTCAGCCCTGGTGCAGGGACCCCCAGAGCCTCCAGCTGCAGCCCGGCAGCCCCAGGGCTGGGGTAGAGGGGGTTCCAGGGGGGGTGCAGAGCACCGCCAGCTCATGGCACAAGTGGGAGCTGCAGGGCCGGTGCCCTGGGAGGAGCCCCCCACCCCAGCACCCCCGCGGGGGT
>NW_009264398.1:0-272 GCF_000687185.1 Egretta garzetta | reverse complement strand
AGGGGTTCAGGCCGCGGGCCCTGCGAGCCGGCTCCCAGCACCACCCAGCCCTGCGCAGCACATCGCTCCTGCTCATTCGGGGACAGGCGGCACCCCTGGGGACCCAGCCCCAAGCCCCAGGGGCCAGGCTGTGCTCGGGTCCCCTCGGAGAGGGGCTTTTTTCCCCAGACCGTTCTCTATCCCCTCGGCACTTGGGATGCTGCTTCTGCCCCGGGGGGCAGAGTCCCTGCTCCCTCTGCATCAGCTGCACCCTGAGCAGGAAAATTCACTGC
>NW_009264397.1:0-272 GCF_000687185.1 Egretta garzetta | reverse complement strand
ATGCAAATGAAACAATAGACATTGTGTTTCTCTCAGAAGGAGATGGCGGAGTGTGATTTCGCGTAGTGGACTGGGAAAACTGACCAGGACTGCCGAGATTAAGAGCTGAGGAGGTAAAAGGTAATTTGGGCAGGGGGAGATCACGGTCACCAACTCACTGACCACCTACCCAAATGGCACCACCTACTCAAAAGAGAGCAGTGGAAAAGGGTAACTGAGTCTGTGCAATAATCCACATGTGAAGCGAGGAAATCTGCACCAGTCACCAAAGA
>NW_009264396.1:0-272 GCF_000687185.1 Egretta garzetta | reverse complement strand
GTGCCAGCTCCCCCCGACCTGGGGAGATGGGCCGGCTGGTGGGCGTTTGCTCACGGAGCTGAGGACTGAGCCAGCAAGGCCTCCTGCCAGGGGTGGGAGGGGTCCGAGCGCGGTGCGGGGCTGCTCTGCCTTAGTGGTGCAGGAGTGAGACCTGCTGGCCAGAGCAGCGGGGCTTGGTGCCTCCCTCCTCGCCTCCGCCCAGGTGGTGCTGCAGCTGCATCGTGCCCCTGGGAGCCCAGGCGCCAGAGCTCGTGCGGGGAATCCAAGCAGCA
>NW_009264395.1:0-272 GCF_000687185.1 Egretta garzetta | reverse complement strand
CCTCACATCTCACAGAACCCCCTTGGGGGGGGGGACACCCCAAATGTGCCCCCTTTGGGCTCCCCCCTCAACCCTTCCCTTTCATCCCCACCCCACTGGGGACCCCCATTTCGGGGTCCCACAGCAGTCCTACATTTGGGGTCTCCCTGGGGGGGGTCCCTTCCCCAATTTCCCTCTAAACCCCCATTCCAGGGCCCCCCCCCCGGTGCCCCCGGCTCTTTCCGGGGGTTTCTCCTGCCTCCCCGTCTTTTTTTCCTCTTTTCTTTCCTCAA
>NW_009264394.1:0-272 GCF_000687185.1 Egretta garzetta | reverse complement strand
TTTTTTTTTTTTTTGAGTAAAACCAGCAGGAAGTATGCTTTCTGGTTCTTGAAACAAAATGAGGGTTTTTGTTTCTTACCCTTTACAAATTAAATTGACCTCAGTTTCAAAGCGGAATGTTGAAACACTAACTTCTGAAGAATGTTAGTTCCTGGCCTGAGCTATTTGCTAATGATGTTGGAATATAGCTTCAGTCTGAACCTGCGTTTTCCTTTAACCACTTGTATGAAAATGTGAGATTATTCAAATGAAATGGTTGTCCCCCCCGCCCC
>NW_009264393.1:0-272 GCF_000687185.1 Egretta garzetta | reverse complement strand
CACACGAGCGTGCACGAGGGCTACTGTGCACACCTACACAAGCATGTACAAGTGTGGTGCACACAGGTGCAAGCATGCACACGTGCCATTACGTACAGCTATGCAAGCATGCACGAGGACAGGGCACACGCAAGCACGCGAGGGCCATCGTGCACACCCAGGTGAGCATGCGTGCAAGCGCACACGTGCGAGTTTGCTTGAGGACGATTGTACACGCAGAGGTAAGCGTGTGCATGCAGGCAAGCTCGCACAGAGGGCATTGTGCCCCCCGG
>NW_009264392.1:0-272 GCF_000687185.1 Egretta garzetta | reverse complement strand
GACAAAGATGACAACGAGGATGAAGAAGACGACAACGACAACGAGGATGAAGAAGATGACGACAAAGACGACGAAGAAGACGACGATGACGAAGAAGATGACGAAGATGGTGGCGGTGGCGGCAAAGACAGTGAAGACGGTGGTGAAGATGGCGAAGACGGTGGTGGTGGCAAAGACAGGGAAGATGGCGGCAAAGGCAGCGACCACGGCGAAGACAGCGAAGACGGCGAAGGTGGCGACCGTGGCGAAGGCGGTGAAGATGGCGACTGCGG
>NW_009264391.1:0-272 GCF_000687185.1 Egretta garzetta | reverse complement strand
GTAACACTCTCCCATGCCATCCCTGTGCCATCTCTCAAGGTGATATCCTGGCTTCTAAACTGTTCTCGGACATCCTTAATGCCCAGGAGGGAGAGTGGGTTTTCCTACATTGCTCCACTGATGGGAAGGCCACTGCTACGCGAATCATCTTCTGCAAAGATGGGGTGGAGACGTACAGCCTGAAAGCTGAATTGGGAAAGAAGATCTACTCCATGCCGCTGATGGTGACAATGGGGAATATGGGGACATACAGATGTGGGTACCAGGTCAAG
>NW_009264390.1:0-272 GCF_000687185.1 Egretta garzetta | reverse complement strand
ACAAAAACCGCCATAAAACAAGGCACATCCTTTGAGTTCTTAATGGTGGGAAAAAAGAAAAGACGCGACACTGAACCCCAACAGAAAGACCTGACCAGACCCGCTCGCACGTACCTTCCACCCGGAGCAAAGGGAAATATTGTGCTACTCTTGGGATGAGTTTGCCACAAGACACACAGCTCTGTATCAGCTAACAGGTTGGGGGGTTGTTTGTTTTTTTCTCAAGCTAAAATCCAGTTTTCTCTTGATTTCTTTTAAACTGCTTTATATAT
>NW_009264389.1:0-272 GCF_000687185.1 Egretta garzetta | reverse complement strand
ATTTTTTATATATATAAAATATATATATATATATAAAACCACAGAACACAGGCTGGGTTGCTTCTTTTTCAGCAGAAAAGAAGCAGATAGGATGTGTTAGGGCAAAACTGACACGGGGGACGGCTCCCACGCGTGGGTCACGTTGCCTTCCAGTTGGAACGGTGTCTGGAGCTTGGGTCCCTGCCTGAACGGAGAAACCAGGTCGGGTCCTGGGCGTCCTTCACTGCAGCAGACGGCTTCACCGTGGAGGAAAAGGGAGGGACAGGAAGGGG
>NW_009264388.1:0-272 GCF_000687185.1 Egretta garzetta | reverse complement strand
CTGCAGGGTGTGAAGGTGGGTGTGCAGCCGGGGGAGCCCAGGCAGGGCTGTTCTTCCAAGCCCAGTCCCTGCACCCCATGGGTCTCTGTGCTGGGGCAGGGACTCTGATGCCTGCCAGGGTCAGCACTCCCCTGCCCAGGGAGCTCCCCGCAGTGCTGCGGAGAGGAGCTCTGAGTGGAAGGAGCAACCCCTGTCAGGGCAGGACAGGGTCCTTCTGCTGTTGAGAAGGTGCGGCATGGGTCCGAGCTGCTCACAGCTCCAGATCACCACTA
>NW_009264387.1:0-272 GCF_000687185.1 Egretta garzetta | reverse complement strand
CCCCCGAAGCACCGTTTGGAGCCAAAGCCTTGGGATGTTCACGTTTCCTTGGGCTTACCGCTGCTGTCCTGAACAGCATCGCGATAAGCACGACGGAGTAAAGCAGCGCTGATTCATGGGCTGCACGGCCCGCGGGGTCCTGCAGCTGGCGCGGTGCTAATTAAGTGTTGGTTAATGGAAACCTCTGTGTTCACTGCTGGCTCTGCCCTTATTTACGGCTCCCAGCAGCCAGGCAGGGCGCAGGCAGGGTGCAGGCAGGGTGCAGGCAGGGT
>NW_009264386.1:0-272 GCF_000687185.1 Egretta garzetta | reverse complement strand
AATGCAATAAAATCCATTTCTGAGCCTTCTGTGACAAGTTACGTCATACCGAAGCGCGTGTCCCGCAGCCCCCTGCGCTGCACTCTGCGGGCCCTGTTCTCATGCCGCGGTCTGGGCGATGGGGCAGGGTGGACCCTCAGGGAGCTTGCAGGTGGCACAAGCCTGGGGGGGAGGCTGGTGCACCCGAGGTGCTGCCAACCAGAGGGGCCTTGCCGGGCTGGGGACAGGGGCTGCCAGGAGCCTCCGGCAGGTCAAGCAGAGGAAGAGCAAGG
>NW_009264385.1:0-272 GCF_000687185.1 Egretta garzetta | reverse complement strand
GCTGGCAATCGGAGGAAGAGGGTCATCAGTCACAGACAGTAGTATTTTGGGCCATGGACAGTCCCGAGTGCAGTGTGGGAGAAATGCCAACCTCCCTTCTCTCTAACCATGAGTGTGTGTAACAGCAGGCAGAGGAGAGATGCTCAGGTTGGAGGGAGGGGTCTTTGCATTCCTCTGCTTGTTTTTCTACTTGCTCTCCTTGTGTTGTTCAGTCCTGGTCTGACAAATTAATGCTGATTTTTTTTTGACCTGCCGCACTTTTCAGTATTCTT
>NW_009264384.1:0-272 GCF_000687185.1 Egretta garzetta | reverse complement strand
CGCGGCTCCAAGGCAAGCAGGGATGCGCAAGGCAAACACGCCAAGCAAGCCCAGGCAGCGTCAACCTTCCTGCACAAAGCGCAGCGAAACGCAGATGCAGTGCAGGCCCCACCAGCTACGTCAGCCACAGCAACACCCTCTGGCAGGCTTCATGTCCTTGCTGCCTATGAGTTACATCGCTGTCCTGGGCCAACACTGACAAGAGCAGTTGTGGCGCCTGGTATGCACTGGGTACACAAAGAGGGGCCACAGAGGAAAGGACTCGGAATGGC
>NW_009264383.1:0-272 GCF_000687185.1 Egretta garzetta | reverse complement strand
TTGGGATGGGGACATGGGGACACCAACACCCCCCGGGGGGTTTCGGGACAGGACAGGGACATGGGGACACCCCTATCCTGGGGGTTTCAGGATGGGGACATGGTGACACCCCTGGGGGTTTTGGGATGGGGACATGGGGACAATCCCGCCCCCTGAAGGGTTTCAGGACGGGGACATGGGGACACCGACACCCCCCGGGGCGTGTTGGGACAGGGACATGGGGACACCAACATCCCTCGAGGGGTTTCGGGACAGGACAGGGACGTGGGGAC
>NW_009264382.1:0-272 GCF_000687185.1 Egretta garzetta | reverse complement strand
TTTTTCAGCGACCTGTTGCATGGCGGTGCCGGGCAAAAAGGGTTTGCAGCTCGCAGCGCCGTCGTGCAATTGGAAATTGGGGGGAAACCCAATTCCCGGCACCAGTTTATCCTATTTATTCCCATGGGAGTCGCATCGCTCAGAGCAAAGGTCGGATCCTGGCGGGCTCCAGCCTGGAGCTGCAATAGGGCTCTCGGCTCACGCGTGGCCTTTTCGGGAAGAGACAAGCCCAAGCAAATACCCCAGGATGGGGATGTCGGGTCCGTGGTTGC
>NW_009264381.1:0-272 GCF_000687185.1 Egretta garzetta | reverse complement strand
GAGTTTGTAACTTGGTGGAACCGGGCATGCTTGACTGAGGTCCGGGAGGAAAATATCCCTATCTGTTGCTTTTGACAGTGAGAGATGAGGGCTTTGGAGGAGGGCTCTTTTCTCACTGCTCCTAGGGAGAACCTGCCCGCCAACAGAATTTCTCCAATGAGAGCAATCATCTTATTTATTTTCCAGTGTAATTTCTCCCTGGAAGTCACAGGTCCCGTTGAGTAGGTTTTGCATTTGAACACAGAGTTACTTAGATCCTCGATGAAATAACC
>NW_009264380.1:0-272 GCF_000687185.1 Egretta garzetta | reverse complement strand
TTCCCGCTGTCCCATTGCCGTGGCAACCTCCGGCATGGCAACCAGCGCCTTCTGCAAGGGGATGTCTCCATGTGCCCTCCCCATCCCTGGGGGTCCCCCCACCCCCAGGGAGGGATGAGGGGGGCTGGTGTGGGTGGCCGGGGGTTGGTTTGCAGGGTGCCAGGCTGGGCATCGCTGCTCGTCCGGAGCCGCCCGCAGAATCAAAGGCGCAGTGTTTTGCAACAGCTTAAAAGGAGAGCGGGCAGGTTTGCTTTGGAGGCTGCCGGGCTCAG
>NW_009264379.1:0-271 GCF_000687185.1 Egretta garzetta | reverse complement strand
TGCGCGCCCACGCCTCTGCGCACGCCTGCCTGTGCACACCCGTGTTGCCCTGCACACCCGTGTCTGCGCACACGTATGTTTGGGTGCACACGTGCCCCTGGCAGAGCTCCCCCCACTTCTCCCCGGGTCCATCTGTGCCAGGTAAACACCCCCCCGCGCTCGCAGATCTGCACAACGCCCATCTGCACGCTGCGCACGCTGTATACAAAGAAAGCGGTGCAAAAATTACACATATTCTACTCTTTTTTTTTTTTTTTTTTTTTTCCCCCAG
>NW_009264378.1:0-272 GCF_000687185.1 Egretta garzetta | reverse complement strand
TTTTTTTTTTTTTTTCCATTTAGGTGATTCTCCAGCTTTCCCTGTTCTTACACACCCCCTTCTCAGGAAAAGTGTGCTCAGAAATGAGCATCCTGAAGATCCTAAGGTTCTGAGTCTTGCTTCAAAAGTAGGGACTCTTCCCACACAAAACCATTCCAGCTCAAGCTTCTTTTTTTAACCTAACCCAGAACCAGAAGCATGAGGAACTACAGGTAAGCCAGCACCGCTCCTCCATCTAACACCTCTCCCTACAACACATGGGAAGGTGTTGC
>NW_009264377.1:0-272 GCF_000687185.1 Egretta garzetta | reverse complement strand
GGGCAATGTGCAACAACCAGCTGTCTTTTTGCTCCTCACTGTCATGCAGGAGGATCAAGTCTGTGTTTGAAATGTAGCACCCACTGGTGCCACCAAGCAGAAGGCACATCAGACTTGCGTCCTTTGGGTGTTAAGGACCTGGCTCTTTTACAGCAATCTCATGCATATTACCCATAGAAAAGTGTAACAGAAATTGCCACAAAGGCCATGAAGGAACCAAGCAGAGAGTTTCCAGGAGTCACAATGTCCCTGTTCTTCAATGAGCGTTCAAG
>NW_009264376.1:0-271 GCF_000687185.1 Egretta garzetta | reverse complement strand
TGTACTTTTTCAGTCCAGATATCACTGCTCTGGCTATAAGGAGACCGTTGGAGGCTATGTCTAAAGGTTCAGGTATGCAACAATGCCCACTTTCCCCTCCCACAGGGATTCAGCCATCTTTCTGTTTTCCTTCACATGCCTGGACATGGATGCATGAGGACTTGTGCCATCACCTTCCCAGGCAATAAGGTGAAGGTGACCAGCCTGTAATTCTCAGAGAAATCCTTCTTACCCATCATGAAGATGGGTTTGAGATTTTCTTTTTCCAATG
>NW_009264375.1:0-271 GCF_000687185.1 Egretta garzetta | reverse complement strand
GCCCCCCCCCCTCCCGCCACCCTGTGCGTCCACAAGGCCCCAGCTTGACCATTCCTCTTTTTTCATCATTTTTTTTCCCCCAGAACTCTGTCGAATTGGGCGTATGAGTTTGACAAATGGGCTCCTTCCGTGGTGAAAGTCTCCTACAAGGCAAGTACCGGCGCTGCGCTTGCACGCGCCTCCCGGGCTCCTCCGGCCCCTCGTTCCCAGAGGATTCCTCGCGTGCCGGTTCCCCTTTTCCTCCTCCCGCCCGGATGATGTTTCCATCATC
>NW_009264374.1:0-271 GCF_000687185.1 Egretta garzetta | reverse complement strand
TCATCTACGTTGACGGTAAGGATCAGGCCCCCTGCCTGTTTGCTGCCTGCTCCCTGCGCTGTGCCAGTGCTGGGAGCTGCCAGCAAGCCCAGCGAGGCTGTGGCACCCCGGGGTGTTCCCCTTGCCCCAGGGGTGGGAGGTAGGTGCCCCCCTCCTCACCATGGCGGTGGCCCCGGCGCTGCCCGCCTGCCTTGCAGAGGGAGCGGTGCGTCGGCAGAGCCCGGCACAGCGGGAGCAGAGCCTGGCCCACATGGAGACCCTGCTGCAGGCA
>NW_009264373.1:0-271 GCF_000687185.1 Egretta garzetta | reverse complement strand
AAAGTCTGAGGCAAAGAGGAAGGAACTGGAGGAAAAAATGGTGACCTTACTGCAGGAGAAAAATGACCTGCAGCTCCAAGTACAGGCGGTGAGTACCACCATTCATTTGTCCCCGGGGAAAGAACGATATACAGTCAGAATGCTTCTTGCCCTCAGCAGAGACTTGCAGAGAGCTGACTATCATGCAGTAGAAAACAGTCTAAATCACACACTCTAACGCTGAGTAAAGAGGCACTGGCAGGGTCATGGTGAGTGTCATGGCAGCCCCACA
>NW_009264372.1:0-271 GCF_000687185.1 Egretta garzetta | reverse complement strand
TCCTAGGCTTGTTTTTTTAAAGCTATTTCTACGGTTTTTCAAGCACCAAGTGTCAGTCTTACAACCGCTAACAAGGCTCAGTCGCAGGCCAGCTGCCTAGGACCAACTCTTTTATAAAGGTTACTGGAGCCCCTTTCTTATATTTAAAGGTAGGTACGGTAAAGGTGAACCTCTGTGCCCCAGAGCCATGCATGTCCCTATCACAGAACGGCTCGCCATTCCTTTTCTCTTCCTCGCTTTGAATAAAGTTTGTTGGGAATGACAAAATGAG
>NW_009264371.1:0-271 GCF_000687185.1 Egretta garzetta | reverse complement strand
CTTCTCATCAGTGGAGGATGATGCAGTATCTGAGTGAAACCAGAGTGGCTTTGCTTGCTCAGAGAATGCCCAAGTACATGATAGAAGTCTTAATTGCTGCATACCTGACTGCTGAGCGATACGTAGATGGTGTTTCCTGTCAGTGGTCACAAAAGAAGGTGGTGGTTGCCACAGGGCACCTCAATGGAGCTTTCTATTGCAGAAATATCATCCATCTCCAGTAGAATGCTTGTCTGGGCCAGTGAAGATAGATCTTCTCCTTGGTGATTAA
>NW_009264370.1:0-271 GCF_000687185.1 Egretta garzetta | reverse complement strand
TTTTTTGTGTCCTGCTTTAAATTTTTTATACTGTCTGATTAATCAATATTATGTAGATAAAAAATAGTGACTATAGAAAATGACCATGGCCAGAAACTGCAGAAAAACCTGTAAAATTAAAATGTTGCTGAGCAAGTTCATAGCACAGGAAAATACTAAGCTCTTTCTGATGAAAATATCAGACCTAGGAGAAAAGTTAACAGAACACATTATACAGACGTAACACAGTACTAGTGAAGTCATTATTAACCTGATAATCTCCAGGCACAGT
>NW_009264369.1:0-271 GCF_000687185.1 Egretta garzetta | reverse complement strand
GGCCCTGCCAGCCAGGGGGCTTGCAGGGGGGAGGGAGGGCCTGCATTTCGTTAGCCCGAGCAAGGAAGTGTTTATTAACGTGGATCTTGTTTGGGTTACAGGGTGTGCACCTGCCCTGGCCCGCAGCGGAGCCCAGCTTGGGGGGCTGTGGGGCCACACCGCGGGGTGCACGGTGCCCACTCCGGGTGCTGCTCTGGGACGTGCAGCCCCCAGTGGGTGCCAGCCCCCGGGCAGCACCCGGTGCACGGCACTGTGCATGGGGTGCACAGCG
>NW_009264368.1:0-271 GCF_000687185.1 Egretta garzetta | reverse complement strand
GCCCTGCTCTGCAGCACATCCTCCTCCTCTACAGTAGGAAAACTGAGAGACTCATCCTGAACAATCAAATCTGCTGTGGGACGTACGAGCTTTTGGATATCCTTCAGGAACACCAGCCAGACTGTCCTTCACCCAGAGACTTACCATGTAGAGGACTGTGAAGATCTCTGTTGCAGTAAGTGCTCAGCATCCTCCAACTCCAGGCTGCTTTTAGCTTCTATCTGCCTTACTCCTGTCTCCTCAGTGTCTGCAGGCAGTGCCCTCAGCCCTG
>NW_009264367.1:0-271 GCF_000687185.1 Egretta garzetta | reverse complement strand
ATATGAGAGATGCTCCAGCCCCTTCATCATCTTTGCGATGGGACTTCATTGGGACTCTCTCCACAGCATCCATGTGTCTCTCGCCCTGAGGATCCCAGCACTGGGCACAGCACTCCAGGAGTGGCCTCCCCAGTGCCCAGCAGAGGGGAAGGATCCCCTCCCTCGACCCACTGGCAACGCTCCTCCTAAGGCAGCCCAGGACACTGTTAGCCACCTTTCCGGCAAGGGTGTGCTGCTGGCTTGTGTTCAACTTGGTGTCCACCACGACCCC
>NW_009264366.1:0-271 GCF_000687185.1 Egretta garzetta | reverse complement strand
AGGGATGAACCATTTCTAGTGTAGTAATATGCTTGCCATAAATCACACCAACTAGGAGATAAGCAGCAGAAGTGGTTATGAGTCTTGGGCATTTTGGGGTCCTTTGGAAGAAACATCTTTTAGTATCAAAGAGACATTGTACTTCATATGCTTTATCTTACAACAAGAGCAATTAAAACAATAGGAGAATTTATAGAAGCTTAAATATTCATTGTCTATTGTATATATATTGTTATCCAATCAGTTTATACAAATACCATTGATGTAGATG
>NW_009264365.1:0-271 GCF_000687185.1 Egretta garzetta | reverse complement strand
CAGCTGCTGCTACTTCAGTGACAGTGAAAGAATAAACACCGGTTTTGTGGGGCTGCTTCTGAACTCCGTGAGAGGAGATGCAGAGAGGTCTGACCTACTTTGCGTCCCCTCTGTCCCAGTCTTTCCCAGAAAGGTCTTCAAGGTCATTGTACCTCAAGATAGACCCCAAGGATGTCACTCATGCTGATCTTTGAAAGGTGAAGGAGAGGAGGGGCACTCCCTGAAGACTGACAAAAAGCAAATGTTGTGAGTATCTTTCAAGAAGTCCCAA
>NW_009264364.1:0-271 GCF_000687185.1 Egretta garzetta | reverse complement strand
CAGCGGGGTCCGGACCAGAGGCACGCCCCCGCCAGACACTTGCACCCAAAACCTCAAGCCGCAGAGCCGATTACAGCTCAAGTGGTCGCGGGGCGTTCCGCTGCCACCCAGGATTATCCTGTCTACACACAGTTGCTAAAATCCGATGGAGAATTCACCAAAAAAAAATGTGGAGCGCTAAGCAGCTGGTGAGCGGAGACGCGAGCCCGGAGGCAGGAACGCCTGTTTAAAAAAGCCAGCACTGAGCAGAAGCCACCCCGGCTCGCTGCGG
>NW_009264363.1:0-271 GCF_000687185.1 Egretta garzetta | reverse complement strand
CCCAGCTTTTTATTAGCCCTTCCCGCCTGTGATGTGGCAAGAAGCCCCAGGAACACCCAAAATGCTACGACAACCAGAATTGTGTTACTGTTGAGCATAGAAGTGCGTTAAAACTAAAAGCTGCAAAGGCTTGGCGTGACCCCAGGGGGGACCAGTGCTCCCAGTAGCCCTCGGGCATGCACAGGCTCCCGCAGGAAAGAGCCCACCCGATGCTGTGTGACCCCAGCCATGCTGAAAGGCCCCCCGACCCCGCTGCCCTGCCTGTGCCGGC
>NW_009264362.1:0-271 GCF_000687185.1 Egretta garzetta | reverse complement strand
CACTTATCTAGCATTTGAAGTATCAGCCCAAGCAATGTAGAAGGGCTGCAGAGACAGCTTGTGTCTGTCACTGTCTATTGATGATCCTCAGGCTCTTTTGTATTCACTCACCTTACAGGTATTTTTCCAGCAATTAATTTGGCTTGCCTTCTCTTTATCTGCTGAGCACTGGATTTATGTCCAGGATATATAGAGTTGACTTGTCTACACAGAGATAGACAGTGCTCTTCATTAATAAGCTAGTCCTAGAAAGAGTCCAGAGGAGAGCAAC
>NW_009264361.1:0-271 GCF_000687185.1 Egretta garzetta | reverse complement strand
GGACATAAGGGGACACAGAGGGGACATGGAGGGGACACAGGGACACACAGAGGGGACATGGGGACACATGGGGACATGCTGAAGGGACATCGAGGGGACATGGGGACACCAAGGGGACACCCTGGGGACATGGGGAGGGGACATGAGGGGACACTGAGGGACATGGAGGGGACACACGGAAGGGTCACAGGGGGACACGGGGACACACAGGGACCCAGCGAGGGGACACGGGGGTCATGGGGGATGTGGGGACACACAGAGGGGACATGGG
>NW_009264360.1:0-271 GCF_000687185.1 Egretta garzetta | reverse complement strand
TTAGGGGATGCCAGGGGCTCTGGGCCCAGTCTCGTTACCCAAACGAGCTGTCCCGCTTGGGTAATGATGTCCCCGTGCCATGACTCCCCCCCGACGCTGGCCAACATCAGCAGCATCCAAAAATCACCAAATGTAAGCATCCGTCATGGGGTCCCCAGGCGCCTGAGGCAGGGGGGACCCCAAAAACCAGCCCAATGGAAGGGCTCAGTGTGTATCAGCCACCTGAGAATCCACCCACGCCGGGTGGGATTTGGGGTGCAGGGAGGTTGTG
>NW_009264359.1:0-270 GCF_000687185.1 Egretta garzetta | reverse complement strand
AGCAGGTTCACCTAGAGCATGTTACACAGGACACATAATGGTCTGGAGGCTTCTTCCCCCTGCAGATCCATCCCTGAATTAGGGTTAGAACCACTGGCAAGTTAAAAAGGGTCAAATCAATTTCTCCCCTCTAGAATAGCCCAGCGAATCCATGCCAGGCTGACGCTATGTGAAGTTTCAAATGAGGATTTAGCCATGATGGGGGAGGAAACGTGTGCACAGCACCACAGCCTCTCCCCGTCTTGGGAGGAAAAATCAAAGCATACAACA
>NW_009264358.1:0-270 GCF_000687185.1 Egretta garzetta | reverse complement strand
GTCCCCACGTCCGTCCGTCTGTCCGGCAAGCAGAGCGTGGCTGTCACCCCCCGCTCCAACCCAGAATTGCCCACGAGAAATGTCACCGTAACCCACCCGCTCGCAGCAGAATGTGCCGTCGTGCACAACACGCGCCTGGGGTGAGCAGTTCCGTAGCGCCCGCTTACCCTACCGCACAGCTGTTGATTTAGAACATCATTAGGGGCGTTTAATTAACTCCCTAACTGCCCCATTAAAGGGGCTTCCCCCTTTCCAGCGCTTCGTCCTCAA
>NW_009264357.1:0-270 GCF_000687185.1 Egretta garzetta | reverse complement strand
CCTGCTGTGAAACAGGCTGAAGCAATCACTGATATTCCCTCCCTCAGCTGGGGAGAGATACTTACTTTTTGTTTTAGAAAAATAGTTGTGCATGAGAATCCCATCTTTTTTTCCCATCATTAGACAGGACAGCCACGATAGTGACAAGAAAAGATCTAAGTTCTTCAAGCTGGAGGTATATGCTCAGTTGAGTGAAAGAAACATTTCATTCTGATTTTGTAGTTCTTAATCGAGAAGGACATGCAGCTCTCTTGTGTCCATGCCATGTCT
>NW_009264356.1:0-270 GCF_000687185.1 Egretta garzetta | reverse complement strand
TGCTGGATGGTTGGGCCTTGCTGACTCGGAGCACGGCGTGCCTTGCCTTTGCTTTCCAGAAATCTGCAAAGTCTGGGCTGGCGCGTCTAGGTACATCCGGAGACAGCTCGTGCAGAAGAAGGTGAGCCTTGCTCGTGGCCCATCCCGCCCCGCTGGGCCTCCGGAGCGGGCCGGGGACAAAGCACCATCCCCAGGGCCACGCGAGTCACGCGGCAGCCTTCCCGCCCCTGCGCAGCACTGCCAATGCTCCCTCTTCTTGCCTGCCTTTCC
>NW_009264355.1:0-270 GCF_000687185.1 Egretta garzetta | reverse complement strand
GAGATATCACTCAAATATCCGTATCTGTAATTGTACTGAAATTATGGGAGGTGACTTTAAGTCTTCAGCTCCTATCTCATCTCATTCATTGCTATAGTCAAGCTATACATCAAATAAAATTTTTTTACCTACCACGATTGGAGTGAATCTTACATCTGTAAGGAAGCTGCTACAGCATGATGATCTCTACCGATTGCTGAAACAAGGTCACGGAAATGGACAAAGAACCCTGCTTACCGCTCATCATGATGCAAAAGAAATACAGCATGT
>NW_009264354.1:0-270 GCF_000687185.1 Egretta garzetta | reverse complement strand
GCAGTCCCCCAGGTGCTGTCTCCTGCCACTTCTGTGGCTGAATGCTGCATGTGCTTCTGTCAGATGTGGTTTCTTGTCCAAAACTGTGTTGTCCTCCTTCTTGATTCTCCTCTGGAAGAGACGTGATGGAAGGTGAGAAGTGGGAGTTCAGGGTATCATGATGTGCACTGGTCTTTCTTGATGATCTTGAGATGATTATCATATTTGGATGAGCAGCGACGTTATTAAAGAGTCTGCATAAACCTCCTTTACAACCAATAAAACCCCATC
>NW_009264353.1:0-270 GCF_000687185.1 Egretta garzetta | reverse complement strand
GTGCGGCGCTGCCATATGGATTCCATAAATTAAACCTTTCCAGGAAGCGAACGGTAAATTTATACGTCCGCTCGCGTGCGTGGCTCATTGAGTCTTAAGGGCTTCCCAGCAAAAAAATTCACCTACCATCCATCTCGCTTCGGCTCACCACGTTTATAGGACTAATCCTGAAAAATAAACGGGATCAATGTAAAATCCTCGCCATGCTGCAACCCTGACCCCCAGAGTCCCCAAAGCGGGAGCGGGGTGTCCCCTGTGCTGTCCCCTATG
>NW_009264352.1:0-270 GCF_000687185.1 Egretta garzetta | reverse complement strand
CACGATTTTGGTGGGACTAAACCCCGTGCAGCCCAGCGCCGAATAAACATATCTCTTTATGATATTACAGACTGAGGAGTCCATTTTCCGCACGTCAGGCCTCTCCATGCCACTTTAAGCTACAAAAAGCCCCAAAAAGCCTGGGCCTCTGCTCTTCTCTTACCTTCTCAAAGTCCAAATAAGTTAACAGAGGGTTGCCCAACAAACTCTGGGCCTCAACGCTTTTCCCAGGTACATTCCTGGTTTCAGCTGGGATAAAGTTTATTTTCT
>NW_009264351.1:0-270 GCF_000687185.1 Egretta garzetta | reverse complement strand
GAGGCACTGGCCCACTGGCAAGCAGTGTCGGGGGTCAGTGGGGGAGCCTGCGGTGGGAGCCCCCCCGGGAACCCCACCTTCCCCCCCACCAGCATGGAGGGACAAGAGGAGCTGGGGCTGCCGGGGGCCAGAGCATGGCCCCAGGGCCTGGGAGCCGAGCTGCCGGGGGTGGAGGAAGACCTGGCTGCAGTTGAGGACATGGATGAGGACATTGGCAAGGACCTGGGACCAGGAACAAGCAGCCCCCCCGCATTGGGCAGGAGCAGCCCC
>NW_009264350.1:0-270 GCF_000687185.1 Egretta garzetta | reverse complement strand
TCCAATGAGCAGCCCTCCACCCCCCTTTACAAAGCCAACCAGGTCTTTCGCCTGTGTGCTATCATAGGCGTCCATATAGTACACCCCCAGGGAGGGGCTAAGCTCTGCCCCAGACTGTGCCTTGGTGCCAGCCTGGAGCAGCAGCTGGGAGAGGGAATCCAAATGAGAATGGACCCCAACCAGGGCCTCGGGGGAAGGCTTGAGCCACTCCACAGCATTTCTGAGAAACTGAGAAAACTTGGAGTTCTTCAAGATTCCCTCATGGGAAAC
>NW_009264349.1:0-270 GCF_000687185.1 Egretta garzetta | reverse complement strand
GTAACTGATTGCACAGCCGGTCTGTGTTCTCTACTGCTGAATTTATGCTTGAATTCTATTGTAAATTGTACATACTGAAACCAGAATAAACTCAATGCATTTTCTGGCATGCAGTCTCTAACTGTATAAATGTACAAGTTTATTTGAATTACACGAAATAACAAACTCTTGTATTCATGAATACTGCAAGCTCAGTTTTATCTAAAGCTATATTAAACTTTCAAAAATGGTTCGGTTCAAGTGTGTTTGTCTTTCATCCAGTCCACTTCT
>NW_009264348.1:0-270 GCF_000687185.1 Egretta garzetta | reverse complement strand
CGGTGCTGCCGGGCGGCTGCAGCCCCTGCCCGTCCCTCACACGCTGAGGGCTGGGCAGGCTCTGGGGCTCCATCCCTGCCAGGGTGCACCGGGATCCTGCGCAGGTTTTGGCTCCACCGTACTTTGGGTTGCACCCATCTGCCCAAAACTGCACCCACACCTGGGGCTGGAGTGGGGCCAGCCCCCGGCCAGCGCCAGGGCGGGTGTGTGAGGGCAGCATGGAGCAGGCTCCACAGGGGCTCGGAAGGAGGAAGGACAGACAGTGCATCC
>NW_009264347.1:0-270 GCF_000687185.1 Egretta garzetta | reverse complement strand
CCCAGTTCTTCGGGCTGTACAGGTAAGGGCTGCCCGCCCTCGTGCAGGAGCCTCCTCGTCTTCACGCCCCCTCCTGCCAGCAAGTGGGGAACCCCCCGCGACACTTCCCAGCAGCCTGCCGCAGCCAGAGCCCGAGCCCAGACAGGGTCTGCAGCTCCTTCACAGCTGCTCTGCCCTCTTCGCCATCGCCATTGCCAGGAAGGGCTCAGCACTTCTCACCTCACATCGCCCACCCCTTCCATCTTCCCCCCAGGTCCTTCTGCTGGCAGC
>NW_009264346.1:0-270 GCF_000687185.1 Egretta garzetta | reverse complement strand
AGGGGAGCAGCTCCAAAATCGGAGCAGGGACTTTCTGGCAGGATTTGTTTCCCACCTGCTGGGCGCTGCCCGCTCCCACGCCCCCGCCGCGGCCTGGAGCCCTTCGGCAGTTCCTGCCCCCGTCAGAGGTAGTTTTGCAAGATGGGAAGAACTGGGAGGGGAAGGAGCCAGCCCCGGGCACCCGTTCCCCCAGGGATGGGGTCTGCACTTGGGGCGAGCACAGTCAGCAGAACCCCAGCACCGCACCCAGCCTCACAGCCCCGCTTTGGC
>NW_009264345.1:0-270 GCF_000687185.1 Egretta garzetta | reverse complement strand
GGCCGTGCCAGCGCCCCGGGGAAGGCTCTATCTCAGCAGCTACAAGGGGCTGTACCACGACTTTTGGGAAAGCCACGTGGAGACCAAGCTGGCCACCCGCCCCGACCTGGTGGTGGGCTTTCACCCGGGTGAGTGCCCAGACCCTTGCCATCCCGCTGCCCAGCACGGGACCGCCCTAGCAGGGTGCAGGGCAGACCCTGAGTGCCCCAGCACCGCTGGGGGCTCAGGATGTGCCCGCATCTTAGACTAGATATAAGGAAGAAATTCTTT
>NW_009264344.1:0-270 GCF_000687185.1 Egretta garzetta | reverse complement strand
TGAAGCTCAAGCTCATGATCATGAAGAGCACCCCAAGGAGGGCAAAGCAGGCAGCCTGCGGGGACAGGGCAGGGGGTCAGGGACAGCCAGGGCGACAGGGCCCCCAGCCCAGCCCCAGGACCCCCATCCTTGTTCCCGTCCGTATTGGCCTTCCCCATGCTTACCAAGATTTTGGGGGTGGAGCGCAGCGGCTCCTTGTCCTTGGGCATGATGCGGATGTAGAAGATGGCAGGGAAGATGAAGATGAGGCAGGGAGCGGAGGTGGCACCT
>NW_009264343.1:0-270 GCF_000687185.1 Egretta garzetta | reverse complement strand
ACACGGGGGTGTGTTCATGCAGCGGGTGTGAGCACGAGTGAGCACACATGGGTGTGAGCGTGCTGGGGGTGTGAGCACACAAGGGGGTGTTCATGCAGTGGGTGTGAGCACGAGTGTGAGCACACGGGTGGGTGTGAGCACATGGGTGGGTGTGAGTGTGCTGGGGGTGAGCACACATGGGTGTGTTCATGCAGCGGGTGTAAGCACATGGGAGTGTGAGCGTGCTGGGGTGTGAGCACACGGGGGTGTGTTCATGCAGCGGGTGTGAGC
>NW_009264342.1:0-270 GCF_000687185.1 Egretta garzetta | reverse complement strand
ACTTGAACCGCCCCCCCCTTTTTGGGTTTAAACACCAAAAAAAGCCAATTTGGGGGGTTTTAAACCCCAAAATACCCATTTTTGGCTTTGAAACACCCCCAAAAAATCCCTTTTTTGGGTTTTTTTGGGGCCGTTTGGGCATTTTGGAGGTTTTGCAGGTCATTCAGTGTGGGTTAAAAGCCTTTTTTGAGGCTAAAAGAGGGATTTTGAGGAGTTCAACAGCATAAAAAGGCAAATTTTGGGTTTAAACAGCAAAAAAAAAGCCAATTT
>NW_009264341.1:0-270 GCF_000687185.1 Egretta garzetta | reverse complement strand
CAGGTAGCAGCATGTGATCAGACATTATCCCTCATCTCAGTGAGGATGGAGCCCCCCGCAAAGAGAGGCTCCAACCCTGCCAGAACCACTTCACTCCTGCAGGCAGCCAGCCACACACCACAGCAGCCCCCAGTAGGACACTGGGAGACTGGAGGGTCTCTGGAGGCTGCGCAGCACCCAGAGCCTAGAACAGGAATCAGGGTGCTGCAGGAGGGCAGCACCACTGCACTCAGAGAATGGATAAACTTCGTCATCACCTCACACACAGAG
>NW_009264340.1:0-270 GCF_000687185.1 Egretta garzetta | reverse complement strand
TGGGGTTGGGGACAGCGACAGAGTTGGGGACAGTGACGGGCCCAGGGCCACTTACTGCCGGACATGAGGAAGACGCCGTTGGGGTCGACGGCCAGGCAGGTGACGGCGTCCAAGTGGGCCACCATGGAGTGCACGACTTTACCTGGCGGAGGGAAACGGAGGTGACAGCGGTGACAGGGACGTCCCCAACCCCCTTCCCCAAGCCTCGTTAGGGCTAACGAAGCCCCCTCCCGTCCCCAACCTGTCCGGTTGTCGAGGAAACGGATGCCG
>NW_009264339.1:0-270 GCF_000687185.1 Egretta garzetta | reverse complement strand
GGGCAAGGGCAGCTGACAGCCCCCAGTGCCTGCTGGGGGGCGGGTTCCCCACAGCAGAGCTCAAAGTCCAGGAAAACTCAGCTCTGGGTGGGAGCAGGAGACAGGCTCCGGGTGAAGGGGGCAGGCAAGACCCTGGCCAGGACCCTTTGGGCATCCCTGCAGTGCACGTGACACCAGTGGGGGCTGGAGGACATCACCCCACAGGAGCCTCCGACGTCCTCGGGGCTGGGGCACACTGGGACCAACAGGGCTGGGGCTTCGCAGCCGGGA
>NW_009264338.1:0-269 GCF_000687185.1 Egretta garzetta | reverse complement strand
GCTGGACCTCACCGCAGACCCGAGCTACCTAAGTTGCTCCTTTATCCAACTCTCTACAGTCCTCATTTTCCCCACTCCAACCTTCACATTGAGCACTAAACCACACTTTAATCCATCTCCTTCCTGAATGCTGTGCACAGCCCACTCTCCCATCTTTTCCCTCCTCCCAGGTCCTACAACCATTTCCTCCGTCATGAAATTCCCAGCTTGGCTGCAAAGCCACCCTTCCTAGGTAAGAAATTAGAATCATAGAATGTTTTGGGTTGGAA
>NW_009264337.1:0-270 GCF_000687185.1 Egretta garzetta | reverse complement strand
GCCGTCTCTCCCCGCTCCGGCAGGGCGCAGGGGAGCACTGCTACTACCAGGGCTGGATCCGGGGGCAGCCCCGCTCCTTCGTGGCTCTCTCCAGCTGCCAAGGCCTGCGGTGAGTGCCCCCCACTGCCAGGCGCACCAGAAGTGGGGTTGGGGGTGGTGCACCCCCTGCACCCTGTCACCCCCCGTCTCCCTTTGCAGTGGGGTCTTCTCGGATGGCCGAGCCACCTACCTGATCGAGCCCCAGGTGGGTGCTGGGCATGGGCAGGTGAG
>NW_009264336.1:0-270 GCF_000687185.1 Egretta garzetta | reverse complement strand
TTTAAGGAAAGGTACAGCACTGAAGAAGCTTCCCAGGTGGAGTGCAGCTGACATGCAAGGAATCCGTTCCATGGAAGTTCCCCAGGGCTGCAACCTTCGATGTTGGGGACACCAGGGGAGCTCGCTGTGCCGACCCCACAAGGAACCACACGGAAGGTGGAGCGGAGCAGAGACGCTGCGGCCAGGCTGTGATAACACGGGAACTTGAAGGTACCACGGAACCGATGGGCTGCATATTTGCTACCCTGGGCCAACTGCCTGTCATGGTTT
>NW_009264335.1:0-269 GCF_000687185.1 Egretta garzetta | reverse complement strand
CGGTAAACGATCCGATCGCTTCTTTCTTCTCTCACTTTTCCTATTGATCTGAGTGGACCCAGGTCAGGTCCTAACAGATTGCCTGAGATTATTGGGACTCAGGGCTCTGATTGACATTTCTAGTCTCTCACAAGCCCCTCCTATTTCTTTTAAGTCTCTCTCTCTCCCTCTGCCTCCCTCTCTCTCTCATGCCCAGAGCTCGTTCTCGCCGGGTTTGTCACTAGCTGCTTTTTTTTCTCCCCTTCTTTTTTTTTTTTTTTTTTTTTTTT
>NW_009264334.1:0-270 GCF_000687185.1 Egretta garzetta | reverse complement strand
AAAAAAAAAAATCAGAAGATTGGCGAGGAGGATTATAAACATGATCAAGTAACCTGCAGACGGGGTGTAAAAAAATACATATACCATAATAATCTTGTTTATCTATATGTGTTGAATAAGTAGAACATCTGTGTTTAGATAAGATAGATGGGTGATAGACTCAGAGGTGCCCTATCAGACATGCTTGGGATTCCTGCCCTGATGTGAGGAAGATCAAAGAACAGCTGTAAACTATGCCTGCACAAATGCCTGTGTATTGGGTTTGTGTGG
>NW_009264333.1:0-269 GCF_000687185.1 Egretta garzetta | reverse complement strand
CTTTCGGCCAACGGCGTGTGTCTTTGGGCCAACAGCGTCCTCATTTCCCTCTTTTTCCCCCCTCCTCCCCCCCAGACTGGATTTGTACCGAGCCTCCGGCAAATTTGAGCTCCTCGACAGGATTCTCCCCAAACTGCGAGCCACCAACCACAAGGTGCTGCTCTTCTGCCAGATGACCTCGCTCATGACCATCATGGAGGATTATTTCGCTTACCGCGGATTCAAATACCTCAGGCTGGACGGTGAGTGCCCCCGGCGCGCCGCGGCGG
>NW_009264332.1:0-269 GCF_000687185.1 Egretta garzetta | reverse complement strand
AGGGCTTATGATCAGACTGTAACCTGGAATATGTATTCTCCAAAATCCAAAGAAAGCTTGCATTTCTTTTTTTTAGTTGCTTGAGACATAGCTGTTATTTTATTGTTCACATCACTGGGTCCTGACAATACCCATCTTGCCATTTTATTCCTAAAACCTGGATTTCCAGTTCAGGTACTTTGACCTTACTTTGTTTTATGGCAGAGCCAGCTTCCAAAAGAATCTGAATTATTCTCCCCTTCTCAAACACTTCCTCTGCTGTGTTGCCT
>NW_009264331.1:0-269 GCF_000687185.1 Egretta garzetta | reverse complement strand
TCACAATGGGGGGCAGGGCACCCTGCCCCTCCCGGCCCCGGTGGCGGGTAACAGTGGGGCCCTTTGTGACCACCCTTGTGGCAGCTAGTGATGCCCAGCACTGGGGCGGCAGCCCCCGCAGAGTGTCCAGGACTCTCCTGAGGAAAGGACATGAGACCTGAGACTCACTCAAGAGTCCCTGTGCACAGGGCACATGCGTTGCTGCAACTCCATGCCCGCCACACCCCCAGGGCCAAAGCGTCTCGCCAAGGCTCCACCGCCCCCGCCAG
>NW_009264330.1:0-269 GCF_000687185.1 Egretta garzetta | reverse complement strand
TGAGGGTAGTGGGAGGGCACTGGGGTGGCACTGAGAGGGCACTGGGATGCACTGGGGGGGCACTGGAAGGCACTGAGGGGTACTGGGGGGGCACTGGGAGGCACTGAGAGGTACTGGGAGGGCACTGGGGTGGCCCTGGAGGGGCACTGGGAAGCACTGGGAGGGCATTGAGAGGCACTGAGGTGGCACTGGGAGGCACTGGGAGGGCGCTGGGAGGGCACTGAGGGGCACTGGGAAGCACTGGGGGGGGCACTGGGAGGCACTGAGGG
>NW_009264329.1:0-269 GCF_000687185.1 Egretta garzetta | reverse complement strand
AGGAGAAGCAATAAGGGGAGAGTCTATGCCTGCATGAAGGGTATTAGCAATAGCCTGCTTACGCTCACTTTCATAGATACGGTTACCTTCCTGTGCATATATACGTCTATTTTGGGGTGCATTCATATCCTGTATCGCATTGTAAGGAGTTTGACAACATTTTTCCTACCAATCTCCTGAAATATTTCCAGTGGAGCTGAAGCTGGCTGAAGTGAGCGCAAGAAAAGTGTGGGGGCTTTGGTTTGGTTTTTTTTGGTTTTTTTTTTTTT
>NW_009264328.1:0-269 GCF_000687185.1 Egretta garzetta | reverse complement strand
AAGGGTGACCAAGGGCACCTCAAGGGCACCCATTGGCACCCAAGTGCACCCTGAGGGCACCCAAGGGTGACCAAGACCACGCCCAAGGGCACCCACATGCACCCCAAGGGCCTCCCAAAGCCCCTGTCCGCAACCTGAGAGCACCCAAGAGCACCCATGTGCACCCTAAGAGCACCCAAGGGTGCCCAAGAGCACCCATCGGCACCCAAGGGCACCCCAAGAGCACCCAAGGGTGCCCAAGAGCACCCCAGGGGCACCCATCGGCACCC
>NW_009264327.1:0-269 GCF_000687185.1 Egretta garzetta | reverse complement strand
GGGGAGCAGAGGGGGGGCCTGGGTGGGCTGCAAGGGCAGGCAAAGCCCCGCACCCTGGCACACGCGTGTGCACACGTGGCCCACGCGCCCCCTCCACCCCGGTACCTCGTCCAGGCAGCGCTCGTACGTCTCCCGCTGGTTCTCGTTGGCCTGGGCCAGTGCCGAGTTCTCCGCCTGGGGACAGAGTGGGGACGGCTCAGGGGACACGGGCACCTGAGCTCCCCCCCCATGGCACCCAGGGGCCCCCTCCTCTGCCTGGTGTGACCTGG
>NW_009264326.1:0-269 GCF_000687185.1 Egretta garzetta | reverse complement strand
GTCCCGGGGAGGGGGACGTTATCGTTTCCTTTTTTATTGTATTACAATGTAAAGAATCACATTGACCCCAGGTGTTTCCAGCACAGCTTGTAGTTTGGAGGCTTGCTCAACACAAGTCTGGTTCACCCTGTCCTAGCTTTGGTTTCACCAATCCACAGCTGAGTTTCAAGAGCTGTTGTCTTTGTCTGTTTGCTCTGGAGAAAGGGGTCCGAAGTATTTGGAAGTAACCCTGACTAGCTTGTTAGGATTAACTGTTCCTAGCATGCTCC
>NW_009264325.1:0-269 GCF_000687185.1 Egretta garzetta | reverse complement strand
TCACCTTCCTTATCACACCAACAGAATGGGAACGTCCCACAGCACGGCTGCAGCCACGGCTTCCACACAATGTTGTACAAGGAGAGCTGCTCTGGGACTGGAGTCAGCGTCCTGCGATGCTCTTCTATGGCTCTTCCAATCTTCCTTATTACAGTATCAAAGAGGGGCTCAGTGTCAGCTGACAGGGGCTTGGCTTCAGAAGGGTCTCGTGAGAGGTCAAACAGCAATGGAGGGTCATGATGGGTCACACCTTCCCCAAAACATGGGCA
>NW_009264324.1:0-269 GCF_000687185.1 Egretta garzetta | reverse complement strand
GGAAGGATCCCCTCCCCGACCTGCTGGTCATACTTGGCCTAATTCTTGGCCACAATGGCACATTCCTGGTGCAGTTGTTGTCCCCTAGAACCCTTGGGTCTTTTGCTGAGCATGGCATTGCCAGTCCCTTCCAAGCAAGCTAACACCGCCCATGTCAAAGCCTCCCCTCTGCTGCCTTCTGTGTCCCAGGTTTTCTCGCTGGTCACGATGGCCCGTGCTAGGGACTCTCCCTTGGGTCAGTTGGGCTGTCCTGGGAGCCACCTCGCCCA
>NW_009264323.1:0-269 GCF_000687185.1 Egretta garzetta | reverse complement strand
TTTTTCAAGAAGCAGGAAGTGAATTTTGCTTTTCCTTTTGCTGGCTCCTTGAGGCTCTCAAATGCCTGTGACTTGAGTATTCACTGAAGGCCTTGGGCTCCTTCTAAAACGTCCTTAGAAGTGAAATATTCTCATTTCAGCTGGAAGGGACCTGCAGCGCTCATCTAGTCCAATGGCCAGTTAGACCCATGCCAGCCCAGTTCGCTCATGGACAGGCTTTGATATGTAAGCATGTCACAGCACTGAAAAGCGGAGAGATCTCTTTCTTT
>NW_009264322.1:0-269 GCF_000687185.1 Egretta garzetta | reverse complement strand
CAGCAAAGTGAAAATAAAATAAAATAAAATAAATAACAAATAAATAAATAAAAATAATATCAACAATATCAATAATATCAATGATAATATCAATAATAACAATAATAATAACAGTAATAATAACTAATAAAAATAAACAACCCAATTATTCCGGGTCGCCAGCAAAGTGAAAATAAAATAAATAAAGAAATAAAATAATACCAATAATATCAATAACAATAATAATAATAAAGGTAATAAAAACTAATAAAAATTAATAATAATAAAAA
>NW_009264321.1:0-269 GCF_000687185.1 Egretta garzetta | reverse complement strand
TAAAGTTAGATAATATGGAGCAAATACATCTGACATATATTTGGAGTCATGAAGAAAACCAACATGCAATTTCAGTTTCAACATTGTCATCTAAAGGAATATCCATAGCTTTTCCTTTCTTCAAGCAATGGCAGTTTATGATACCTCTCTCCTTTCACAAATTCATTGTACTTAAAAATGGTACAACATTAGTGGATGCTGGACAAGGGATACTGGAATAGCTAGATATTATAAGTTAAAGAAAAATTTGTGAACAAAGCAAAATACTG
>NW_009264320.1:0-269 GCF_000687185.1 Egretta garzetta | reverse complement strand
CAACCATAGGAGACCCTGGGCCACCCAGGACGTCCCCGTGGGTCCCCTGGGCCACCTAGGATGTCCCCACAAGGCCCCTCATCCATCGAGGTTGGCCCCACGAGACCCCAGGCCACCAGGGACGTCCCCATGAGGTCCCCTTGTCCATCCAGGACATGACGACGAGGTCCTGCTCCACCCAGGACGTCCCCACAGGTCCCTGTGCCCGTTGAGGACGTCCCCACGAGACCCCGAGTCCATCTGGGACGTCCCCACCATGTCCTGCTCCA
>NW_009264319.1:0-269 GCF_000687185.1 Egretta garzetta | reverse complement strand
GGTTGCCCAGGGGTTTGGGGTACCCAGGGGTTTGGGTTGCCCAGGGGTTTGATGGGCAGAGTTTTGGGGGGGCAGGGGTTTGCAGGGTCATGCAGGGCAGGGAGCGACGGGGGTGACTGCAGGGCAAGTGCAAATTAGGGTTTGTCTCCCCACACAGCCACCGCCTCGCCCTTGGGTGAGCTGGGGTTTCGGCCAACTTTCTCCCTCCGTGGTGGCCTGGCGGGCAGGGAAAAGCATCCCCGGGTGCTGCTCAGCACCCAGGCTGGTGC
>NW_009264318.1:0-269 GCF_000687185.1 Egretta garzetta | reverse complement strand
TGCCTCCTCCCTTCCTGCCGCCTCTCTGCCTCCGAGCCCTTTTGCTCGCTCCTCTTTCTCTCGCTGTCACCGTGTAAATTTATTAACAAAATGAAAGGCCCACTTTCCATGGGCAGCTGAGGAAGGTGCCTTTGGATAATGCCCCCAGCCTCGCCGGGGGACCTGCCGGGGATGTTGTGGGGTGATCTCGCCTCCTTTGATATTTTTTAAATGAGGGGAGGGGAGGGGGGGATATAATAACAACAGCAACAATATATTCAAGTGGGCGA
>NW_009264317.1:0-269 GCF_000687185.1 Egretta garzetta | reverse complement strand
GTAAGGGCAGGGCAGGGTAGGACCCTTTTGGGATAAGGATGGGACCCCCCAGGGGCAGGGTGGGACAAGGGTGCGACCCCCCTGGGTAAGGGAGGGGCAGGGTGGGACCCCCCAGGGCAGGCTGGGCCCCTCTGGGTAAGGGCAGGGCAGGGGGGGACCCTTTTGGGATGAGGGAGGGGCTGTGTGGGACCCCCTAAGGGCAGGGTGGGACCCTTTTGGGATAAGAGTGGGACCCCCCAGGGGTAGGGTGGGACCCCCTGGGTGGGGGA
>NW_009264316.1:0-269 GCF_000687185.1 Egretta garzetta | reverse complement strand
GGAGCTGGGAGGGGACACAGACAGGACAGCTGATCCCAGCTGAACAAAGAGGTATTGCATACCATATGACGTTTTGCTCTGCAATAAAAGCTAGGGGAGAATTTTCCAAAGGTTACCATTCCTCAGGGATTGACTGGGCATTGATTGGCCGGTGGTGAGCTACTGCTTTTGCAATACTTTCTTTTTTTCTTTTTTTTTTTGCTTTTGATTTTTATTTTTCTTCTTTCTCTTTTATGTATTAAACTGTCTTTATCTCAGCCCACAAGTTT
>NW_009264315.1:0-269 GCF_000687185.1 Egretta garzetta | reverse complement strand
CTCTGTGGGATGCCCCCCCCCATGCAAATAAACGTTGCACAAAGCAGCTGCGCGCCTGGGGACGATCATGGATATGGTGAAATGGGGGGGGAGGGACCTAGCCCCCCCAAATATGGGGTGGCAGGAGCTCCCCCCAAGGAGGCTGGGGCTTGCTGCCTTCTCCCCCACGCCATATGAAAGAGATCCGGGTCCTTCTCTTGGGGACATCAAGGACCATGTCCTGCATGGCCACCGAGATGGCGACTGATTCGGCCCCTGCTGGGGTCAGC
>NW_009264314.1:0-269 GCF_000687185.1 Egretta garzetta | reverse complement strand
TGTCCCCACAGCCGGGTCCCGCGGAGGGGAAGGGCGGTGGGAAGGCCAACATGCTGCGGGGCCGGAATTCGGCCACCTCCGCCGACGAGCAGCCCCACATCGGCAACTACCGCCTGCTGAAAACCATCGGCAAGGGCAACTTTGCCAAGGTCAAGTTGGCCCGGCACGTCCTGACCGGCAAGGAGGTGAGTGCCACCGTGGCGTGGGGACAGTCCTCATCCCGTGAGTGCCGCCCCGGCGCGGGGACGGGCTCGCGGCCCTCGTCCCGT
>NW_009264313.1:0-269 GCF_000687185.1 Egretta garzetta | reverse complement strand
TCCCCGTTTAAATCGCATCTCCAGATTTCCAAGGGATGGGAACCGGACTGATTCTGCTACAGCCTCACCCTCGTCTCCCCGAATTAACCGGGTTTACTGGAACGAATTCCACTCGCCGCCCTCGGTGAGGAAAAGGGGGACGGGAAATGCTAGTAAACCTGCCAATTTCTAGAGTTTTGGACCGAGACTCTCCAAAAGGCCAATTTAAAAAGATTTCTCACGTGATACAGAGCAACAGAACGCGCCTTCCCTCCCCCCGCCCCCGGCAC
>NW_009264312.1:0-269 GCF_000687185.1 Egretta garzetta | reverse complement strand
GGGCAGTCAACCCCTCGCACCAAGGGGGAGGTGTGGCGCCCGATGCCAAAGCTCCCATCCATGTACCGCGTTGACATCCCGCCAGGGCAGTTGGAGCCGTACACTGACAACGCCTCTTGGACGCTGATTTCATAGGCAACCCTCTCCCCCTTGTGTCGGATGTCAAACAGGCGCAGGCCCGTGTTCACGCTCATCCCAAAGGCAAAGCTCCAGGCCTGGAAGAGGACGTGGTTGTTCCTGACGCTGTAGCGGGGACCCTGAGGCTCGTA
>NW_009264311.1:0-269 GCF_000687185.1 Egretta garzetta | reverse complement strand
TATTTATTTATTCAGCCCTTGCACCAGAACCAGTTCTTGCCAGGTATAGTTGCATTGCAGTGATCAAGAAGACAGGGAGAGCTCCTAAAAGATGATAAATACTCACACTAACTACATTCCTGGTAATTCATGTTGTGAATAATGGAGCAATCATCTAAGTTGTTAAAATGTCTCTGGTTAATATGATTTTTTTAAAAAAGATTCACAATAGGACAGTGCTGTTTGAATTTAAGCCACTAAAGCTGGGGGATTCCTGGTCCGGATGATGC
>NW_009264310.1:0-269 GCF_000687185.1 Egretta garzetta | reverse complement strand
TGCGCTGGGAAGTGAGGGGGGGGAGCCTCCGCCACCAGAGCGGGCGGCTCAGGGAGCAATGGCTACGGACCCTCCCGCGGAAGTGACCGGGGCAGTGAGCTCGGGGCCGGACGCTGCTACCCCAGTGTCCGGACGTGGAAATGATTCCTTTCTGAGTCAGGGAACAGCGGATTTAGTTTCGGAGCGCCAACGGTGCTGGCAAAAGGTTGCAGAAGCTGCTATGAACGAGGGAGACCGAGAGGTCGCCGCCAGTCTCCTGAGTGAGACCG
>NW_009264309.1:0-269 GCF_000687185.1 Egretta garzetta | reverse complement strand
AAGACATGGACCTGTTAGAGTGGGTCCAGGGGAAGGCCACAAAAATGGTCAGAGGGCTGGAATACATCTTCTATGAAAAAAGGCTGAGTTGGGTTTGTTTAGCCTGAAGAAAAGCAGGCTCCAGGGAGACCTTATTGTGGCCTTTTAGCACTTTAAGGGAGCTTATAAGAAAGATGGAAAGAAACTTTTTAGCTGGGCCTGTTGTGATAGAAACTAAAAGAGGGTAAATTTAGACAAGATGTATGGAAGAAATTTTTTAATGATGAGGG
>NW_009264308.1:0-269 GCF_000687185.1 Egretta garzetta | reverse complement strand
CCTGCCCGTGCCAGGCGCTACAGTGAGTCGTGTGTTCTCTCACTCATCCAGGTCCATCTCTGCTGCCTTTCCCCAGATGCCTGCGTGTCTCCCTGCATGTCCCTGCTGTCTCCCTCTCTGCCTGCCCATGTATCTGTCTGGCTCCCAAAAATGCGTTACTGTTTTGCCAACTCAGCCGTGTACCTCATCACCTATTCATTTTTTCCCAATGTTTCCCTCTCTACATCTCCCTCTCACTATTTTTTAATGCTTTCCCGTGTTTTTCTGTA
>NW_009264307.1:0-268 GCF_000687185.1 Egretta garzetta | reverse complement strand
GGCACATTGCAAGTGTGTGACAGGGGTGGCAGCGAGCACGGAGATGGGGACCTCACCAAGCGTGGAGCTGGCGACAGCGCTGAGCATGTGTACCGCTTTGGGATGGGAGAGAGTTAACTTTCCTCATAGTAGCTTGTATGGTGCCATGTTTCGGGTTTGTGACCAAAAGAGTTTCGGTAACACACCGGTCGTTTAGCTATGGCCGAGCAGTGCGTGCACAGTGTTTCCCCAAAATTGGCAGCAACCGCCCAGGCACAGCCCCCCAAAC
>NW_009264306.1:0-268 GCF_000687185.1 Egretta garzetta | reverse complement strand
GAGAGGAGTGGCTGGAGAGCAGCCTTGCAGAAAGGGATCTGGGGGTGCTGGTGGACAGCAGGCTCGCTATGAGTCAGCAGTGTGCTCTGGCAGCCAAGAGGATGAACTGCTACCTGGGGTGCATCAAACACAGCACAACCACCTGGTCAAAAGGGCTGATTATCCAGCTGTGTTGATGCAGCCTCACCTTGAGTACTACATGCACTTCTGGGCCCCACAATATAAGAAGGATACTAAGGTCCTTGAATGTGTCCAGAGGAGGGCAACA
>NW_009264305.1:0-268 GCF_000687185.1 Egretta garzetta | reverse complement strand
AATGGACTATCATATAGTAGAACATTAATCTTGATTCCTTACATTTCAAATGTTTTTACAACACCTTTCCAACCTCTGTTACAAAGCTTAAAAACCTTTTAATGGTAATTGTGAGAGATTGAGAGACATTCTCTGTAGTGAAACTCCAGAAGGCATCTTTGAAGTGGAAAAACAAGTGATATGTCTTTTAACTTTCTAGATGTAAACATTTTAAGAGATCCAGCTTCGTAGAGGAGAGTGTATGAGTCACTTTGAAACTAATTTGAAA
>NW_009264304.1:0-268 GCF_000687185.1 Egretta garzetta | reverse complement strand
GGGGAAAGGGGAGCCTACACAACAAATGCTAGATTATATCTGGGGAACCAACATTCTACTCCCGGGGGATATACGGAGTATTATGAAACTAATCCTTACTCAGCATCAGCAGCTACTGTTTAATGCGCATTGGCAAGCAGCCTGTATGCGGTCGGTGGCCACGGCTAGACAGCCAGGAGACCCCCTACATGGCGTCACGCTTGATGAACTTATGGGTCTTGGTGCGTATCTCCGTTTAGAAGCTCAGGCATTGATAGGCCCAGATAAA
>NW_009264303.1:0-268 GCF_000687185.1 Egretta garzetta | reverse complement strand
CCACGCCACCATGTGCAACCATGTGCCACCCCATGCCGCAACGCGACGCCCCGTGTTGCGCTGTGCCACCACGTGCCACCATGTGCCACCCCACGCTGTGATGCGACACCCTGTGCCACGCTATGCCACCATTTGCCACCATGTGCCACCCCATGCCATGACACAATGCCCTGTGCCGCCATGTGCCGCGCCACGCTGTGACATGCCACCCTGTGCCACCATGTGCCACCCTGCGCCACGCCGTGATGTGACGCCCCGTGCCGCCATG
>NW_009264302.1:0-268 GCF_000687185.1 Egretta garzetta | reverse complement strand
TAGACTCACCGTCCAGGCCATACAATCATCCTCCGTTTTAGTGGCAATCAGGATATCATCCACATATTGTAACAATTTTCCTTCTTCAGACGGGGCTTCCCAAGATTCCAAGTCCTTTGCAAGTTGACTGCCAAAAATAGTAGGGTTGTTCTTAAATCCTTGTGGCAACACCGTCCAGGTGAGCTGAGTCTTACGTCCACTTTTAGGATTTTCCCATTCGAATGCAAATATTTTCTGGCTGGCTTCATGGAGAGGGAGGCAAAAGAAG
>NW_009264301.1:0-268 GCF_000687185.1 Egretta garzetta | reverse complement strand
GCTGGAGGGGGGGGTCCCAGGGCCCTATAGAGTTGGGGAGACCATATAGAACCTTGTGAGGGAATCCCAGGGTCCTATAGAGCAGATAAGACCCTATAGAATTTGCTGGGGGAATCCCAACACCCTATAGAACCCTGTGGAAGAATCCCAGGATCTATAGAGCCGGGGAGACCCTATAGAACTTTCTGGGGGAATCCCAGGACCCTATAGAACTGGGAGGACCCTATAGGGCCTTGAGGGGGTGTCTCAAGACCCTATAGAACCTTGT
>NW_009264300.1:0-268 GCF_000687185.1 Egretta garzetta | reverse complement strand
GGGGGGGTCTCATCCGTGTGTGTAAATCCCTCATGGGGGAGGAAAGAAGATGGAGCCGGGCTCTCCTCAGCTGCACCCGGAGGCAGTGGGCACCCTCTCCCCACGCCTCTCCCCCCACAGGGTTCAACGTGGAGACGGTGGAGTACAAGAACATTTGCTTCACCGTCTGGGACGTGGGCGGCCAGGACAAAATCCGACCCCTCTGGAGGCACTACTTCCAAAACACACAGGTACGCGGAGGGCAGATGCGGGATAAGCTCCGTTGGCT
>NW_009264299.1:0-268 GCF_000687185.1 Egretta garzetta | reverse complement strand
TTTTTTTTTGCTCTTTTTCTCTTTCCCCCACCCTTTTCCTCTCATTCTTTCCTCTTTTCCTCTTGTTTTCTTCTCCTTTCTCTTGTTTTCACCCCCTCCCCTAATTTGCGGCGTACAATCCGCACTAACCCACCGAATTACAAAATCCCGCCTTTCACTAAACCGATTTTTCCCGGGGCTACAAAGTAGAAATGCCCTTCCCCAAAACCTGCCAGCGCAATCCCCTGATCTTTTATTAATTATTATTATTATTATTATTATTAATTAG
>NW_009264298.1:0-268 GCF_000687185.1 Egretta garzetta | reverse complement strand
CCCCCCCCTGCTGCCTCTTCATAGCTTTTCCCGATGGCCCTGGGAGCGGGATGCGTGCTGTGTCCCCGTCGGCAGCGTCACCCCGTCCCCGGGGAGCTGCGGGGTGCTCACCGAAGTCCTTCATGCTGTCGGGGTCCGTGTCGTCCAGGAAGAAGTAGCCGCACTTGACCGCCCGGTGGACCTCGAAGCAGAGGCCCAGGCAGGCATCTTCTACCAGGTCCGTGTAGATCTCATGCGCGATGGCCTGGGGCAAGGGGGGGGCTGTTAG
>NW_009264297.1:0-268 GCF_000687185.1 Egretta garzetta | reverse complement strand
CTGGTTTTCAAGCCAAGGAGGCAATTTCAGCCGCAGGGTCTCTCCTAAACGGCCAGAGAGGCGCCAGCTCTCTGAAAGCACCCACAGACCCCTCAGGGGGAGGGCTGAGCGCTTCGTACCCCACTTTTGCAGGGCAGAAAGGAGGCGCGCGTGCCTTGGCAGAACAAATGGCTGGAGAACTCACTTGCTCCAGGCGTGATCGCCGTGCTTGCCCAGGGACACCCGCACGTGGCGTACGCGGGAGCTGCCGACGTCCCCCTCCTGGTCA
>NW_009264296.1:0-268 GCF_000687185.1 Egretta garzetta | reverse complement strand
GTCCTTCAGGAGCAGGTTCAGAGCTGGAAGGAGCAGAGTGCAGACGTGCCAGGGGCCACGAGGCCATGGCCACCGCTGGCCCCAGCCCCATCCTGGCTTTGCTCCATTACACGGGGAAGGAGAAACTCCCTCTGCTCCAGTCCCAGGGGCGCTGTGCCCCTCTGCCAGCCCCCTCCCCTGCTCCAGCCCCGTCAGGCACCCTAAGGAGCCCCAGCTCTGCAGCCCGGGGGACTGATGCCACGGCAGCAGGATGGTGCTGGGGAGGCTG
>NW_009264295.1:0-268 GCF_000687185.1 Egretta garzetta | reverse complement strand
CCACCCCTCCCTTCTTCCCGGGCTTAACTTTACGCCCAGATTCTCTACCTCCTCCCCACCGCCGAGCAGTGCAAGGGGGCGGGGCATGGGGGTTGCGGTCAGTTCATCACACGGTGTTTCTGCTGCTCCTTCCTCTGCAGGGGAAGGGCTCCTCACGCTCCTCCCCTGCTCCAGCATGGCGTCCCTCTCACGGGAGACAGTCGTCCATGAACTTCTCCAGCGTGAGTCCTTCCCGCGGGCTGCAGTTCTTCACGAACTGCTCCAGCGT
>NW_009264294.1:0-268 GCF_000687185.1 Egretta garzetta | reverse complement strand
CCCTGGCGCCCAGCCAGGGTCAAACCACCACACCAGGCCAGGGCTCTCCGCTTTGTTTTACCCAGGCATGGCCAGGAGGGAGGCCAGCAGCCCCCGGACCCTCAGCTCGGGCCTTGACCGTGGCCAAGCCCTGGCCTCGCAGGGTGCACAAAGCACCCCAGGGACACCTTGTGCCCCCCCAAGCAGCCCTTGCCCCCCCCCGGCGATGCAAGGCTTTCAGCCAAGCTCCGTCCAGTCCCTCCATCCCCAGCTCATGGGATGCTCCGCT
>NW_009264293.1:0-268 GCF_000687185.1 Egretta garzetta | reverse complement strand
GCTGGTTCAGCTTGGCACTCGCTGCAGGCACACAGCACTCACACTTGTCCTACAGGCACCCCACACTCACAGGTACCCCCAAATACTGTCACAGACCCTGAGTCCACCCAATACCCCAGCCCAAACCTGAGGTCCCCCTACTCGCCAGCTGGTCCAACTTGAAAATTGCCGGCAAGTACCCATCCCCTCGCCCATGCACAGCAGGTTTTTGGGAAGATGCAAACACTCACCCCCTCCAGCAGCTGGCACCAGGCACACGGGCTGTGAC
>NW_009264292.1:0-268 GCF_000687185.1 Egretta garzetta | reverse complement strand
CTGAAGTGGTCAGGCAGTTGGACTAGCTGGTCCTTGTAGGTCCACTCCTTGCAGCTGAGCGAGGCTATTCTCTCGTCTTCTTCTTCCTAGGTCCTGCTTTCGCTACCAGTGGATGCTGAGGCAATCTCTGCGGACGTTTCTTCCCAGCCGCGCACTAGCAGAAGGCATTGGCCAGGTAAGCATGTCCCATCCTAGGCGTGGGCTCTGTCAGCTTGTGGGAAGGGGGCACGTACCTTCTGAAAGGGGTGAGAGCTGGGGATCATCTCGA
>NW_009264291.1:0-268 GCF_000687185.1 Egretta garzetta | reverse complement strand
AAGTCAAATTAAAGGATCCGTTTTCCTCGGGACCAGTGCCACTTCAGCGTTGCCTCTTTCCAAACAAGTCCGAGCGCTGGCAAAGGCGCGGGTTTGATTTTGCTGGATTTATTTATTGGGTTTTTTTTTTCCTCCTTTTAAAGAAAAAGAATTTGAAAGATCAGGAATTGTTTCTGTTTTATTATTATTATTATTTGTCACGTATTTAAAGAGCGAAGCCGTGGCTCTTTCGCACAGACATGTCTTTCAAAGGCGAAGGCAGGCTTTG
>NW_009264290.1:0-268 GCF_000687185.1 Egretta garzetta | reverse complement strand
GGTGGGGACAATCTGGGAATCCCCATTAAATATGTAACGCGGTAAACAAATAGCTCGGACAGTGAATCAGGCGACACAAATAATGTAGGGACATCTACTACAGGGTGCCGACGCCGTACGAATAAGAATACTCGCCAGAGAAACACCGTAGGTTCGGGTGACAATTTACAGATGGCCAAAAGGGACGCTCAGAAGAAGAAGAGAAAAGCTCACGTTCATAAATCCTACCAACACAAAATATTTGATTCTCACTATCCTTTTTTTTTTT
>NW_009264289.1:0-268 GCF_000687185.1 Egretta garzetta | reverse complement strand
GGGGGTTCAGAGGAGCAGAGCAGCTTTTCCAGCAGATTTCAGCCCCCAGCACGGGACTTTGAGGGGGCTGGTGAGGGGCTGGCTGCCTATATACCCCCCCCAGAAGTGACATCTTCCTTCTCATCCCCTACAGCCAACACCGGGCCGGAGAGATGGGGCGTCCCCAAACGCCAACGCGCCCCCAGAGGGGCCCTTCCCCTGGGTGGGCCCGAAGACGGTGGTGCTGCGGAAGAGCTCGCAGGGGGGGTTTGGCTTCCCCCCCCGCCAC
>NW_009264288.1:0-268 GCF_000687185.1 Egretta garzetta | reverse complement strand
TCAGGGGCCGCCCTGCAGCCCCCACGCTGCCAGTGCCTGGGCACGGACACCCGGTACACATCCCCCATTTCAGTGGGAGGGCAGTCTGGAAACCAAGGCTGAAGAAAGCCAGAGCACAATTTTGATGGTGTCCTTGGGCTGGACAGCTGGGGCCAGGACCCCAGACCGCTGTGTGGAGCCCACCTCCAGTGCATCAGCCGCCTTTCCAGAGCTCAGTTGGGTTTTCTGAAGATGTCTTCGTTACCCACAGCTAGTGAAGAGATAAAGC
>NW_009264287.1:0-268 GCF_000687185.1 Egretta garzetta | reverse complement strand
GGCAGTGGCATGGGGCTGGGTCACCCGGTGAGGGGGAGGCAGAACCGCACACCTCCCCGTGAGCCAGGCAGGAGATGATCCGCTCTGCCCAGTGAGCCCGGCTGGGCTGCCCGCACCGGGAGGGAGAGGAGCTGGGGCTGCGCTGGGCAGTGCCGGGGCATTGCCGGGGCTGTCAGCCCTGGCACTCGGATCCCCACGCTCCGGCCGGGCTTGGGGCATGGGATAATGTTGCTGTGGTTTTGGGGCTGTTTGGAGGGTGGCTCTGCTC
>NW_009264286.1:0-268 GCF_000687185.1 Egretta garzetta | reverse complement strand
GAGACCATCAGACAACTCTGGACACCATCAGAGATCATCGGAGACCGCCGGAGCCTGTTGGACTCCCCTGCAGCACCACCAAGCTCACTGGGGCCTGGAGGTGGCATTTTTTCTGTCTGAGGATGACAAAGCCAGTGGGGGGTAGCTGGCCTCAGCTAGCTCTCGCCTCAGACAGACCCGCCCTGGCACTGCCCTAACAACAGCAACAGATCATCAAAGAAGGAAACATTCAAGATGGAGAGACAGCTCTTCCTTTGCAGAAGCAGAA
>NW_009264285.1:0-268 GCF_000687185.1 Egretta garzetta | reverse complement strand
TTGGCTCACTGTTGTTGCTGTTGTATCTATTCTTTTCTCTGTTGTTTTCCTGTATACCAGGTGGTTTGTCTACTCAACCGAAGAAGCAATTTCATTTCCATGATTCTATGTGTGTATAATTCAAAACACCTTACAATTCTTGCTGAGTATCTTTGCTTCCAGTCACTTGTTTTGATGCTTGTAAGTTTTATTTAGGGACTTGTTTGGGGCTTTTGCAGAGAACCACCTTTCCTTATGATTCTGGAGTCACTGAAAGAGAGTTTTCCTC
>NW_009264284.1:0-268 GCF_000687185.1 Egretta garzetta | reverse complement strand
TACGGTGATTTTATCAACAGTAGAAGACGTGACCTGGGGAAAGTTTGTTGCATTTAGGTATTTATTAATCCAGAAGATCTAGCTGTGAGATTTTGGAGCATCATTATATTGATTTTAGTAGACATACATTAATTGAGCACAAAGCTAGATTACCTAATATTTAATCAAAAAGATTTGAATTAATGTAGAGAAAATTAAAAATTGATAAAAAACCAGTTCACCAGCACAAGTATACTGGATCTGGCTGAGATGGAGTTAATTTTCCCCA
>NW_009264283.1:0-268 GCF_000687185.1 Egretta garzetta | reverse complement strand
GGGGGGGGGGGGGCCCCCCCCCCCTGCCACGGGAAGCGGGGATGAATTCCCGGCTCTGCTGTCGCGCGCGGCTTTTGCTCTCCCTATTACATCACCGTTATCCCAACTCCCCCCAGTTTTCCCACTTTTACCCTTCCGCTGCTCCCCCCACTCCCAGCGAGCGAGCGGTTGGGTGGCGCCCAGTCGCCGGCCGGGGTTAAACCACGACAGCCCTTTTTTGGGGGGCTCGGGGGGTGTGAGATACCAACAGGTTTGATGGGAATGTTCT
>NW_009264282.1:0-268 GCF_000687185.1 Egretta garzetta | reverse complement strand
TCGATCTGGTCCACCACCTCGGCCCCCCCATAGTACCTGGAGGAGAAGCAAAGGTGGTGACAGGGGTCCCCACCCCCCCATCAGCCCCACAGCCTCCCACCCTACCCCATTGAAGACCTCAGTAGAAAGGACAGCCTCCCCTCAGAAGCACCTCCAGGGCTCCTCTTAACCCCTCCTGCAGCCTCACAGAATCCCAGACTGGCTGGGTTGGAAGGGACCTTCGGAGATCACCCAGGCCCACCCCCTGCCCAAGCAGGCTCACCCAGAG
>NW_009264281.1:0-268 GCF_000687185.1 Egretta garzetta | reverse complement strand
CAGACCGACCGACCGACAGACGGACAGACGGACAGGCAGAGCAGCGGCACCCGACCCCTCAGCACTTACTTTGTGACTTTGAAAATGCGCAGTAACCTGAGAGCTCGTAGCACGCTGATCCCGAAGGATGTTCCCGGCTTCACAACAGCCCAGATCACCTCGAAGATGCTTCCGATGATAACCTGGGGGGGGACGGTCCCCGTCCTGCCCCCATCCCATCCCTGGCCCTGGCCCCATCCCATCCCTAATACTTCCACATCTTGTCCCC
>NW_009264280.1:0-268 GCF_000687185.1 Egretta garzetta | reverse complement strand
CAGATCATTAATGAAGATGTTAAACAGGATTGGGCCCGGTATTCACTCCTGGGGTACACCGCTAGTCACTGGCCTCCAGCTTGCCTTTGTGCCACTGATTATCATCGTCTGGGCCTGGCCCTTCATCCCGTTTCCAATCCATCTCACTGTCTGCTCATCCAGCCTGAACTTCAACGGGTTGCCTATGAGAATCTGTTGGAAGACAGCGTCAAAGGCCTTCCTCAAGTCCAGGCAGACAATACCTGCTGCTCTCCCCTTGTCTACCAGG
>NW_009264279.1:0-267 GCF_000687185.1 Egretta garzetta | reverse complement strand
TAATGCAGCGAGCCCAGGGAATGCAGGCAGGGTTGGAGGTCAAGCTCAGGAAAAATACGATGAAAGCTGGGCAGAAAAAGTAGGAAAAAACGTACCATTTCTTCAGTGACTCCTTCTGGGGACATTTAAATTCAATCTCCATTATTTCTTCAACCACAACCAGAATTATGGAATAAAGTGATACAGTCAACACGTTATAATTATTTTTCCAAAACGCCACAAAATTCTTTCTGACTTGCATTTTGTTTGGTGGTCAATAATTCCCCA
>NW_009264278.1:0-267 GCF_000687185.1 Egretta garzetta | reverse complement strand
CAGACTTCTTTTAAAGCCAGACAGTCTGAGAAATATTATTGCCTTACACTTACTGGATGACTATAAGGATACATGGGTTTGACTTTTCTTATTAATGCAGTACTTATTTTGCTGATGAAAAGAAAGACATGGGACGCGTACTATCTTGGTCCAAGATCTTTCATATGATTACAGTTCACCCTTAGTAAAACCCAAGAGTGACCACCAGGATAGCAGAGGGTTGTGGGTTATTTTGAATAGCTTCTGTAGGTACCGTTTGTCTATCTG
>NW_009264277.1:0-267 GCF_000687185.1 Egretta garzetta | reverse complement strand
AGGTGGGGATGGGGGGTCCTGGCTCAACACAGGAGCTGCTGGGGATGGGACCCACTCAGGGTGCCCCGCAGCCGGGGGGCCGGGTGGGTGCAGCATCCCCGGGGTGCGGGACAGGAGGTGACACCAAGGGGGGCTCCCAGCACAGGGCCGTGGGTGCTGGCAATGACTTTGCCCTCCTCCCCCCAGAGCTGCCCCCGCTGCTGACGCCCTCTGCTGAAGCCCAGGTATGTGGGGGCCGGGCACCCACTCGGCCCCGCTGCACCGTGC
>NW_009264276.1:0-267 GCF_000687185.1 Egretta garzetta | reverse complement strand
CTATTAATGCCGGCATCTAGATATTCTTTCTTATGATACTTGAAAATTTCATTCTAGACCTCCCCCCTCATCGCAAGGTGATGATTAAAATGCTAGCACCCATGAAGCATCCACGATCCAGTGGGTGCAGGCAAGGAACTCCTGAAGACACTGTTGTGTTCGAAATAGGGGCTCAGACACACCAGGACCCATTGGACCAGATGAGCTTCCCCTCACACCATCTCCACTGCTCTGTTACTGGGTACCCTCTTGCCCTCCAGTTGAAGG
>NW_009264275.1:0-267 GCF_000687185.1 Egretta garzetta | reverse complement strand
TGCCCTACCAGCACCTCTCCCCTGCCCAGCACCAACCCCAGGGGCCGCACCCCACCCACAGACCCCCCCTTCACCCCCACGCAGGCACCACAGCCCCTCACTCACCATTTCCCACCACTGCTTCAGCACAGCCAGCGAGGCCCCGTGCGAGGAGCACTGCTCCTGGCTCCACTCCCAGCCCCCCTCGGCCTCCGAGAGGTGGTAGCAGACATTGCGGTACCCAACCCACTCCTCAGGACAGCCCAGCACCACCGCAGGCACATCTCC
>NW_009264274.1:0-267 GCF_000687185.1 Egretta garzetta | reverse complement strand
TGCCTACAGGTGCCTATAGGTGCAGCCCTCCAGGCTGCTTAGCATGATGGTCCTCTGTTGGGATGGGCCTCAAAGAGGTCCATGTCACCACGTCAGCGTGCCTCAACCTCTGCCAGTTGCCCCAAGCCATGTCCTTCCTGGGATCCCAAGCAGGCAGCAGACTGGGTTGCAGCATGAGATGGCCCAAGCAACCTGGGGAACACACGGAGTCATTGCTCACCTGGGTTCACTGCACTGGGCACCTCCAAAGACCTCCTTCACCTCCTC
>NW_009264273.1:0-267 GCF_000687185.1 Egretta garzetta | reverse complement strand
TCCATAGGTACTGGAGGAGGTGGCCATTTGGAGGCAGACAGAACAGGGCAGGGGGGCTGTGCCTGGTTCCCTGGGGAGGCAGGCGCAGCCGTGGAGGTGAGCATGGTCACTCACAGCCAAGGGATAGATGCAGGCGTCCTCCGCGGCACAGCTGAACACCTTGCGCAGCCGCTGGTCCTCGAGCACGCTGACCAGCTCCCTCAAGGCACTCCTCAAAGCCCAAGGCACGGAGATCATCACCTCCCACATGGCCAGGGCGGCTCTGCG
>NW_009264272.1:0-267 GCF_000687185.1 Egretta garzetta | reverse complement strand
AACATTAAGCTTAAATTAAAGCAGAAAATAATCGCAATAGTCCCTGCTATAATGGCACTGGGCTTGGTCAGCGTGCCGTTTCTCTGAAAGTGGGAAAACTTTGTTTTGCACATGAACCAGCCTCTCTTCAGCCGCTGGGTGGCACACGGCTGTACACGGGAGCGCTGCAAACCAAGAAAGGATGCACGCATGAGCAGCCAGCGGCTCCACGTTGAAAAACACCACAGCAGTGCCGCAGCTTTGGTGATCCCAGAATGACGTCACAAC
>NW_009264271.1:0-267 GCF_000687185.1 Egretta garzetta | reverse complement strand
ATTACAAAATCCCATGATTAACTCTCTGATTCTAGGCCTGAACGTGAAACGTTAATTCCTTTTGATTCAACTGACTTGTATCTTCTCTTCCTGTTTGCAACCTGAACATTACCCTTTTGAGTCTTAACAGGTGTATGTCCCCATTTCAATAGGGAGAGTATGAGCTATTCCCCCTTCTTCTTATCAGCCCTGATGACTGGAACTTAGCTTGAAACCCCTCTAAATCTGAGAAGAGTTGCTTCTTGTTCCACTGATTTTTATATTATT
>NW_009264270.1:0-267 GCF_000687185.1 Egretta garzetta | reverse complement strand
CCCCGAGGCCGCTGCCTCTTCCCAGCCTCGGGATGCAGGGCGTTGCAAACCACGGCTTCGTCCTGCGTCGGAGCCTTGCTGGGACGCTGCCGCCTCCCTGCACGCTGGGTATTCAAGCCCAAAGTTCTTCTTCCTCCTCTTCTTCCTCCTCCCTCCTGTTCTGCTTGGGTCCGGCTGCCCCCGAGCAGCGGGGCCCCCTCCCTGCCTGCACCAGCGGGCTCAGCCCCCGCGGCCAGCACCGAAACAGGAACCTTCCAGATCCGCTTC
>NW_009264269.1:0-267 GCF_000687185.1 Egretta garzetta | reverse complement strand
AAACCCGCTTCTGCTCGCCTCCCTTTCCTCCTCCCCGCACAGAAGCCCTGCAAGTTCGCGGAAGGAATTGCGGGGAAAAGGAGAGGTGCGGTGTAAAGCCCCGGCGGGTTTGGGGGTGCGGAGCAGCCTCACAAGGTCGCCGGGCTCCGGAGAAAGGCAGGGGCGAGAGGAGGTGAGGCGAGTGGGAGGGGGAAAGCCAGAGCGAAAGAAAAACAAAGTGGAGAGAGGGAAGAGAAAGGAGAGGGAAAGGGAAGGCGAGAAGGAAAG
>NW_009264268.1:0-267 GCF_000687185.1 Egretta garzetta | reverse complement strand
TCCCATTCCCCAAGAGTAGGAAAATGAAAACACTGGAAGAAGACTCTGGACAATAACCTATCATTATAGAGACCCTTGTCTTGACTTTCCCCTGGAAATTGAGTATTGGAAATGCCCTGGAAGTGACCTGAAGCTCTGAGCAGCCCTGAACCACACAGAACCTTCTCAACAGCAGAAGGACCTTGCCTTGCTGAGGGTCACTCCTTCCACTTACACCTTCTCCCAGCAGAACCTTGGGGAGCTCCCCGGGCAGGCTGAGTGCTGACC
>NW_009264267.1:0-267 GCF_000687185.1 Egretta garzetta | reverse complement strand
AATACTGCACAGCCTTTTGACTGTTTCCTGCAACTCGGTCACCTGAAGTAACAGGTCATCAACCTGTGCACACCTTATGGTGGCGCTTACGTTTTCTCCAGGAGAAGGGTCCACGCATTCTTTGCAACCTACCATCAGTACTGAAGTCTCTTCCTTACCAGTTCCACCTGGGTGGAAGTGTCAGACATCTCAGGGCTTTCTCTGCAGCGGCACTGGTTTCAACTGGAACATCTCCCCTGTGAGGAAAGGCTGAAGGAGCTGGGCTTG
>NW_009264266.1:0-267 GCF_000687185.1 Egretta garzetta | reverse complement strand
TGTGCTTATTCCTGCAAGAAAATATCACTCCAGTCTCTTTGTCTATTATGGGCCTTGCTGGACCCAGCACTGTACAGTTTGAAATGATTAAAATGGCAGAAAATAACGTGGGTTGATGGAGCTCACTCACAGCACAGAGCTCTCCAATGAGCTGCACGTCACTCAGGTCAGAAAGCAGCGTGGACACCTTTCGTAATTAGCATTTTCCAGGCAGATGTGAGCTCCCTTTACCCATGTTCTGGAGTGACTAACACCACGTGCATGTAG
>NW_009264265.1:0-267 GCF_000687185.1 Egretta garzetta | reverse complement strand
TTCCCTCCCTCCACGCCGCTTCTGTGAGACCCCATGTGGAGTATTGTTTGTATCTCTGGGTCCCACACGATAAGAAATTTGTGGTGTTGTTTGAATCATTCCAGAGGAGGGCCATGAAAATGGCCAAAGGTCTGGAACCTCTGTGCTTTGCAGAATGGCTGGGAGAGTTGAAGCTGGGACACTGGACGAATGTGCCTAGAGAAATTGTGGCTTCGCCAGCATTGAAAGGGTTCAAGGTCAGGTTGGAGGGGGCTTTGAGGAAGGTGA
>NW_009264264.1:0-267 GCF_000687185.1 Egretta garzetta | reverse complement strand
CAGCAAAGCCTGCTACACACCTGGCCTCCTCCTCCTTCTTCTCGCCTGCCTGGATTTCCTCAGTTGCCCGTCCCCGAGAACTCTCCTTCCAACTTTCTCCTCTTCTGGCCTGGCTGCCCGTCACTCCCCTCATCACAGGGTGCCTTTCTCTTTCTGCATGGCAACCTTTGCATTCAATAGGACGGTTAGAGAGGTAAAGCGGGGATTCACTTGAACCAGCTCTGCCCTTAATCAAAGCCAGCTGCTTCTACCTTCTTTCCTCGGAAG
>NW_009264263.1:0-267 GCF_000687185.1 Egretta garzetta | reverse complement strand
CACTTTCTATGTTGGAATACAGAATTCCGAATGACATTGCTAGATTAGAGAAGTGGTCTCAAGTCCATTGGAAAATTTTATGTAGGAAAGACTCACTGCACAAACAGATGGCTGGAGGACAGAAGACTAGGCGCCAGTTTCAGAGAAACTGTCCAGACAATACATAGGAATAGCACTTCAACAAGAAACGTTGACAACAGAAAAAGAAACGTAATGGAGAAGAAGCTCAGAGAGTTGCAACACATCTATTTCCCTGAAATGATGCTA
>NW_009264262.1:0-267 GCF_000687185.1 Egretta garzetta | reverse complement strand
CCTTCCCCACTGCTTCCTTCAGGTTTTGTCCTTCCTGGGAGAGCCCCCCCGTCTGTAGCGTGTCCCAGCTATTGCTACTGCGCTGCCAACCACCCTACTCCCCTCTCCTCTCTGTTGCAGTACCATAATTTGGGTGATGTTCCCCAGGAGAGGAGGCGGCAGCTGCCCCCGGCTACGGGAGGGAGCAGGGAGGCTCCTGGGAGCGCTGGGTTGTGTCCCCAGTCGTCCTTGGGTTGGACCCAAGGCTCCCGGGAGCGCTGGGTTGTG
>NW_009264261.1:0-267 GCF_000687185.1 Egretta garzetta | reverse complement strand
TTTTTTTTTTTTTAAATTAGTGCCCTGATTTTCTTCCAATTGCTTTTGTTCACATCTTTGTCTGATAGGAATCTGGATGCGCTACTTCTGGCTTTTCCATTAGTTCCTACAAGAATGTCATTCTAAACTAAAATATTGCATAAACAAGCACATTTGAGGCCTGCAATTAAAACATGGTTACTCTTGCACTGATGATTTGTCTGCTAGATTAGAATCCAGCTCAAACGTTCAGAGCATTATTCAATGAGCACACCCAATGAGATTTAG
>NW_009264260.1:0-266 GCF_000687185.1 Egretta garzetta | reverse complement strand
GTCCGTAAGTTTCCTGCTACATTTCACAAGGTAGATCCACAAGGTGCGTCTTCTAGCTATGCTCTATTCAGCCTCCTGAAAAAAAATGAATTTCATAGCTCAGCACAAAAATCTCTCCTTTTTTCTTCCAGCAGCGCAACTGAGTTTTTGAATCCTCCAGTTCTGTTACTAGAATGTTATGGTTGTTATAAAGCATGAAAGGTACTTTATAGCTTGAGATACATGGAGAAAGACTGTCATAGAATCATAGAATCGTTTAGGTTGGA
>NW_009264259.1:0-267 GCF_000687185.1 Egretta garzetta | reverse complement strand
TGTCCCCACCTCCCCATGTCCCCAATGTCCCCAAATGTTCCCATGTCCCAAATGTCCCCCATGTCCCCACGTCCCTGGTGTCCCCCATGTCCAAAATGACCCCATATCCTCCATGTCCCCACCTCCCCATGTTCCCAATGTCCCCAAATGTTCCCATGTCCCAAACATCCCCAGTGTCCCCCAATGTCCCCCCATGTCCCCAATGTCCCATGTCCCCACCTCCCCATGTCCCAAATGTCCCCCATGTCCCCACCTCCCCATGTCCCC
>NW_009264258.1:0-267 GCF_000687185.1 Egretta garzetta | reverse complement strand
TTAACAATTAAACAATTAACCTTAACAGAATTGCTCTCTTGTTTGAGGCACTGTGCAACAAACCTGAAATGCTGACATGTTGGAGTTTCAGTCTAGAGGGACATTGACAAACTTGTGGGTTTGATCAACGGAGACCTCTTGAAGTTTTACAAGCCAAAGGGGGCAAGGTCTGGGGGCAGAATAACCATGTGCATCAGGACAGGCTGGGAACTGACTGGCTGAGGAATGTCCTGGGGAGAAGGGCATGGGAGTTATGATGGCTGCCAT
>NW_009264257.1:0-267 GCF_000687185.1 Egretta garzetta | reverse complement strand
GTTCAGAGGTATCTGAATGGACAAAGAGCAAGGGGAGGTGGAGAGCCATGGGAAGTGCATATGTCCAGCAAGTCTGCTGAAAAGGCGCCCTTAGAAATGGCCATTGAATTGGGAGAGGTTTTCCTTGTTCTGGGCAGAGCTCAGTTATCTGACCACAAACAGAAACTGCAGGTGGACATCGGGCAGAGGGTGCCAGGGCATCAACACAGGAACCAGGTGTCTGTGTCCCTGTAGCTGAAGACATTTTTGTCCTACATCCCACCCCAG
>NW_009264256.1:0-267 GCF_000687185.1 Egretta garzetta | reverse complement strand
TGCTGCCATCCCATTTCTTGAGTTGCAAACCTGCTGCGTCTGCTGTCAAGAATGCGTCAATAATCCTTCAGACATCTCTGTGATTTCCCTAAGAGTGGTAGCATCTATTTAAAAAAACAACAAAAAAAAGTATGTAGTTCTATGGTTGCCCCCCTGGGCAATGCCAATTCAATCAGGATTTATCATAGCAGGTGTGATGTTCCATCCTGAAGTGCACATCCAAGTAGTTCAGACGAAGGGTGGTCTTGCAAAAGTCAGCCTTTGTGT
>NW_009264255.1:0-267 GCF_000687185.1 Egretta garzetta | reverse complement strand
AAGATGAGTGGATAATGCATGAAGGTCTTACAATTACGTATAGACTACAAGTCCTTGGGATGGGAGATATTTTTTGCTCTGGGTTTATATTACACCTAATACAACAGTTCATTATTAGAGCACCAAAACACTACTATCGTCAAAGAGAAAATAAATAAATTATTAAGTCTTCAGGAAGAGCAATGGATGCATGACAGAAAATGGTATTAAATCATTAAGTGATAAATTCATTCGAGTCACCTGTCACTAATAAAAAATCTTATACGT
>NW_009264254.1:0-266 GCF_000687185.1 Egretta garzetta | reverse complement strand
AAGGTGACCTTTGGGTCCGGGACCAGACTGTCCATCCAACCCCGTGAGTGTGCAGCTTGCCTGCGTGTCCTTTGTCAAAAGTCCTTGAGTGTCCAGCGGGGTGCCTTGTAGACGTGCTTGTAGCATCCAGGTCACGTTTCACAGGGGAAGGAGGGTGTAGGCTCTATGTGATTTAAGGCAGATGATGAAGAGGAGTCTCTGAGGTGGGGAGCTTACATGAAATTCCCACTCAGGTGGCCCAGGGCTGAGGCAGCAGTCCCTCAAAA
>NW_009264253.1:0-267 GCF_000687185.1 Egretta garzetta | reverse complement strand
CAACAAGGACCCCCTCCCTGTGCCGTGGGGTGGGCACGCTGTGGGGTGGGCATGCCGTGGGGCACCCCCAGCCCTGTCCCAGCCCCAGGGACACCCTGCCTGTTCTCCAGTCTGCCTGTTGCTTCTCCCACCAGGTTTGGGTTGATGCTGCTGCACAGATTTTCTTCTCCTTGGGCCCCGGATTCGGTGTCCTTCTTGCTCTCGCCAGTTACAACCATTTCCACAACAACTGCTACCGGTGAGCTCCTGCAGCCCCAGGTCCCCGCG
>NW_009264252.1:0-266 GCF_000687185.1 Egretta garzetta | reverse complement strand
CACTCTGTGCCATGCCCCACTCTCCAGCAGCCGTGTACCTGGGTACCTTTGTGGTGAGCACAGGCTGAGGAGGAGAGTCCTCCTGGTGCATGTCTGCAGGCCGCTGCCATCATGGGAAGGCAGCTCCTGCAGGACGCCAGGAGGACAAGAACCAGAGCTGGGACGGAGACCTTTGAGACAGACATAAGGGAGCTGGAACGGCACCTTCTACATGTCTGTGTCATTACTGTTCATATTTCATGAACACCGAGGAGCAGCAGCAGAGA
>NW_009264251.1:0-266 GCF_000687185.1 Egretta garzetta | reverse complement strand
GCTCCTGTGGGGTCAACCCTGAACGTGGCTCCTCACCAGGTGTGGGGTTGGAGAGGGAGAGGCCACCAAAACGTAGCTCTGGTGGGGTCAACCCCCAAACATGGCTCCCCATTGGACACAGGAGCTTGGGTTGGGCCAAGGGTGGTGGAGAGGCCACCAGGACGTGGCTCTGGTGAGGTCAACCCCCAAACATGGCTCCTCACCACATATGGAGTTGGAGGGGAAGGGGCCATCAGGACATGGCTCTGGTGGGGTCAACCCCCAAA
>NW_009264250.1:0-266 GCF_000687185.1 Egretta garzetta | reverse complement strand
CCCCTTGACTTCTCCCTCCAGATAAGTGGTGTCCCTTGTCCCTGCCATGTCCCTCAGGTGTTGGGGTGGGGGGCAGGAATTAGAGGGGCAGATTCCTTTGTGCCAGGCTGGAAAAAGCCTGGAGGAGATGTCCTCCCCCCTCCAAGCCCTTGTCTTTGCACCCGGTGGGTCGCACTTTCCCGGGGGGATGTGAGTGCTGCTGGTGTCCCCAGCCCAGCATTCCCGGGGGGAGCGGACCCCCTATTGCACCCCTATGGGAGCTCTTC
>NW_009264249.1:0-266 GCF_000687185.1 Egretta garzetta | reverse complement strand
TTGTATACTGAATAGTCATCCTTAAGTAAGCCCGGCTGATTGAAAGGAGGAGGACAGACCCACCTGAGATAATGCCAGCATTCCAACCCCTCTAACACCTCTGTGAAACCCTCCCATTATCTGTTGTCATAGACAAATAACCGTAGCAAGACTGAGTCCAGGGCCATCTAGATCAATAAAGCAGCAGATGGGTGATGACACCATGGGATTATCATTGCTTTGCAGACAGCAGCGTGTGTGTGTTAAGTAGCGATTAGTCAGATCAT
>NW_009264248.1:0-266 GCF_000687185.1 Egretta garzetta | reverse complement strand
TCTCAGCATCTCCTTATATGAAAGATGCTCCAGACCCTTAACCATCTTCATGGACCCGTGCTGGACATGGTCACAGCCCAGCGTGTCTATATCTCTCCTGTACTGTGGAACCTGGACCCAGTACTCCAGATGTGGCCTCACCGGGACAGAGGAGAGAGCAAGGATCATCATGTGCTGGCTACATTCCTCCTAATGCACCCCAGGAGGCTGTTGATATTCTTTGCATTGAGGGCATGTTGCAGGATCCTAGTCAGCTTGCTGTCCAC
>NW_009264247.1:0-266 GCF_000687185.1 Egretta garzetta | reverse complement strand
GCCACCCCCAGAGCCCAACTGAGCGGGCAACGCACCCCCCACCCCACGTCACAGAGCCGCAAGGGAGAAGCCACCCCACGCCCCAGCACCCAGGCAACTGAGCCCAACACCCCGAGAATCTGCTTAAAATCAGAATCGTTTAGGTTGGAAAGGACCCTTGAGATCAGCGTGTCCAACCCAAAGCCCAACACTGCCAAGTCCACCACTACACCCTGTCCCCCAGCGCCAGGGCCACCTGCCTGTGAAACACCCCCAGGGATGGGGAC
>NW_009264246.1:0-266 GCF_000687185.1 Egretta garzetta | reverse complement strand
CAGCATCTTCCCCCAAATCCCAGCATCTTCCCCAAAATCCCGGCATTTTCCCCCAAATCCCCGAGCCAGGAGGGGGGAGGTTACAGCAGTGGGGGAGGGGAGGGAGGAACCGCAATGCTCATTTCCTGCTTTCCTACCCCAAAAACAAAGCCGATGACGTCAGCCGGGGGGGGCGCTGCAGCGTTCGCCATTAAACAATTAAGCCCGAAGAATTTAATGAGTGCCGGGAAGAACTTGCAATTAATTAAGTCAGGGTAAATCATTAA
>NW_009264245.1:0-266 GCF_000687185.1 Egretta garzetta | reverse complement strand
GTGAGCAGGAGTGGGTTTAGACCCTGACATTGGACCTTTTTTTTTTGGTTTTTAAATTATTTTAATGTCGGCAATAAAGTTCAAAAAGCAATCAGCCTGCCAGCCTGCCAGAAAAAGTCAAAGGGAGGAAATTGTCAAGGTCTCGGACTGCCCGGGCAGCATCTTGGCAAGCACGGTTTCATGTAGCAACCAGCCTTGGGCAAAGTGTCGTTGCGGTATTTGTGAGAGTTGCCTCCAAGCTCCTTGTTCTACTGTTCCCCAAGATC
>NW_009264244.1:0-266 GCF_000687185.1 Egretta garzetta | reverse complement strand
TTCCCTCTCCCCAGAGGAGCCCAAAAGCTGTAAACACACTTTTATTTGTCAGTCGTCTCCCTGCAGCCGGCGGGGCTGTTGAGAAGGTAATATATGATCCCAGGCCTCTTCGCTTGATGATGTCGGGATTAGGAGCCCTACATATTTTATAGGAACCTCTACATGATCTTCCTTTATAAATCATTTAAATAGGAGTGTCTCTTCTTGGGGTGTGATATAAAATATTTACTGGCGTGGATGAAGGCTATTCAGCCGTGTTTCTCCCC
>NW_009264243.1:0-266 GCF_000687185.1 Egretta garzetta | reverse complement strand
GATGTGGCCGGGTCCCAAAGCCACAAGACCAGGTCCCAAAGATGCTCACGTTGTCATGAAGCAACATGGCTGGGTGCCAAAGCAACGGAGCCACGTCCCAAAGATGCTCATGTGCTTCAAGAGTGATGTGGACACATCCCAAAGCCATGTGGCCGGGTCCCAAACCCACACGGCCAGGTCCCAAAGGTGCTCACGTGCTCCCAAAGCAATGTGTTGGGTCCCAAAGCCCATGTGGCCAGGTCCCAAAGATGCTCAAGTGCTCCCAA
>NW_009264242.1:0-266 GCF_000687185.1 Egretta garzetta | reverse complement strand
GGTGACGGGAGCCATTTTAGTGGTGCTGGGTCACCCCGGATCGCTGGGGCTTTGTTCCCTGGACTTGCTCCCTCCGTCCCTGCGCCGGGCACTGACGCGGCCGGAGCTCAGGGTGGCTCAGCCGCCTCCCAGGCCCTTGCTGGAGTCGTCCGTCCCGCGGACGGTCTGAGATCTGTCTTTGCGAGCGGGATCTGTGGGTCGGCCTCTCCTTCTCTCTGTGGGAGGCTGGGGGGCCCCTGGCCACCCCGCCTGGCTCTCACTGGGGC
>NW_009264241.1:0-266 GCF_000687185.1 Egretta garzetta | reverse complement strand
TTGGGGTGAAGGTGGCCTCGGGAGCCTGGCTGCTCAGGAAGATGTCCGAGTCGCCTTGCTGCACCCCAAAGATAATCTCAATGAAGAGGCTTCTGTTGTCGCCGTTTGTGATCCAGAATTTGCAGGAGCGGCTGGAGGGCAGGACCTTCATATTGCAGCAACGTGACTGAGGCATCTCCACCCAGGCTGACGTCACGGAATTCTGGAACCACAGGGCAGTTTTCTGCACATCTAGGTAGGGGCCGGTGCAGAGGGTGCCTAGGAGG
>NW_009264240.1:0-266 GCF_000687185.1 Egretta garzetta | reverse complement strand
CCCGGGCGTCAACTGGACGTGTTCGGCCAAGCCAGCGGCGTCTTAAAATCCCGAGATTTGGGCTCGATCCTTTGCGACATCAAATTTTCGGAGCTGTCGTACCTGGAGGCGTTTTGGGGAGATTACCTCAACGGATCTTTGCTGGAAGCCCTCAAAGGAGTCTTCCTCACCGAAGGCTTACGCCGCGCCGTGGGGCGCGAGGCCGTGCGCCTCCTGGTCAGCGTCGATCAGGACGATTACGAGGAAGGGCGGAGGCTTTTGCTCCG
>NW_009264239.1:0-266 GCF_000687185.1 Egretta garzetta | reverse complement strand
AGCCCCCACCCCCCCCAGCAGCCCCAGCTCAGCTCCAAATCCGTACTTATCGAAGATCTCCTGGAAGATGTCTTTGAAGCGCCCGTCGTAGGCCTTGAGGATGGTGTTCTTGGTGCTCATGTAGAGAGGCCACTTCTTCTGGATGGCGTACTGGAAGCAGCTGTGAGCGAAGCCCGAGATGGACTGCAAGGGAAGCGCACAGACCCCTGTGGGACCCCTGTCCTGCCAGCCTGGCCAGGTCCACCACGGCTGGCAGGGCACTGCCG
>NW_009264238.1:0-266 GCF_000687185.1 Egretta garzetta | reverse complement strand
AGCAGATGTAATGAAGTGAAACCTGTTAAAATATTTAGAAGTTGCTTTTCTCAAATACGCAATCAACAGACCTCTTGGTTAAGAGCCAAACTGCACCTCCAACCTTGTGCTGCCTACTTCCACGCTGCTGCTGTTGCTGCTACTACTACTCAGAAAAGGGACACAAGGTTTCTTTCCTCATCATTTCTGCTGTTATCCTTCTGTATGCCATCAAGTCATCAGTACTGTGCTTTCTAATGCCTCCTCTCCATTACCTGCCATTTCTC
>NW_009264237.1:0-266 GCF_000687185.1 Egretta garzetta | reverse complement strand
CAGCACCCCAGGGAGGCGGGGAGAGGGATGCTCAGGGTGCCCTCACCTGAAGGGGGGGCAGCAGTTGACCAGGGCCATGGCCCGGCTGGTGGCACCGTCAGGTGGGGTGGCTTCGCCGGGCGCCTCCAGGAACCGCTCCACCTTCCGCTGGAAACTGAGGGCACCCACACGGGTCACCTCTGCTGGCACCCAGGGGACCCAGCACCCAGGGAACCCAGCACCCACAGGGCCCAGCACCCAGGGGATCCATCACCCAGGGGACCCGG
>NW_009264236.1:0-266 GCF_000687185.1 Egretta garzetta | reverse complement strand
GCACACACGTGTGTTCCTGTACACGCATCCCCCGTCCCTGCAAACGTGTGTCCCCCATGGTCACATGCGTGTGTTCCTGTACACACACGTCCCGGTGTCCCCCCACGCACATGTTCCTGTACACACGTGTCCCCGTGTCCTTGCACACTTGTGTGTTCCTGTACAAGCGTCCCGGTGTCCCTACACACGCGTGTCCCCATGGTCACACACGCTGTGTTCCTGTGCCTGTGTCCCCGTCCCCGCACACGCGTGTCCCCCATGGTCAC
>NW_009264235.1:0-266 GCF_000687185.1 Egretta garzetta | reverse complement strand
TCACCACAGGGCATGAGGCCCGTTGCTTCTTAGTCAGCCGAAACCAAAGTACAGCTAGGGGTACATCTAGGGGTCAAGTGTGTCCATCACACTCCATCCTGTGACTACAGTCAACTTACTTCATGCCATAGAGTGCTGGTGCAGTAACCTCTTGCCGCTATGCTAGAAACATTTGACATAGCATGTTGGCACACTTGTAGATCCACAGGAAGTAAAGAGCTTTTTAATGTAAAATATTATTATATTATTTTATATTATTAAATCTA
>NW_009264234.1:0-266 GCF_000687185.1 Egretta garzetta | reverse complement strand
GCCTTTGGCCAAGCCCACCGGGAGTTACTGGCCCACCTGGAGGCGGTGGCCTGGAGCCCCTACCGAGCGTCCCCGGAATTTGGGCGCTTTGTCCAGTTCAAGTGGTTGGAGGAACAACCGGTGGGGGCCGACGCCTTCGTTGACTTCCGGGTCTTGGGCAAGGGTGGCTTCGGCGAGGTCTGCGCCTGCCAGCGCCGCGCCACCGGCAAGATGTACGCCAACAAGCGCCTCAACAAGAAGCGCCTCAAGAAGCGCCAGGGCTACGA
>NW_009264233.1:0-266 GCF_000687185.1 Egretta garzetta | reverse complement strand
GAGGGCCTTGGAGGGTTTGAGGCAATTGTGGTAGGAGAATGCTGCCTGGAGGGAAACGATTAGTTTTGACCGTGCCAGGGAGGCAATCTTACCTTGCTCCTGAAAAAACTACTAGTAGGAACTTATTTTCACAGCACCTCTGTGAAATGAGGAGGTGGTTTTGCTCCTGGCTTTTCAGGTCAGTAGCTGTGGCAAGTAAATGGAAGGGAAAATTTTCTGCAGTTTTGGGTGCCAAATCTGCGACCACTTGAAGCTTTTTTTTTTTT
>NW_009264232.1:0-266 GCF_000687185.1 Egretta garzetta | reverse complement strand
CTGCTTTAGCGCAGATTCCTGCGGGGGGGAGTCATCCTTTCCTTTGGTCAGGCGGGGGCAGCTTTGCACCCTTCCCCCGCTGGATTCTCCCCAGCAAAAGGCAACCGCTTTGCTTACGGCCGTGAGAAGGGCTTTTGCCGGCTGTTGCGTTGTCAGGCAGACAGCTACAACCTGCTGCGTGTCAAGGGAGCCGGCGGTGGCCGAGCCCGCTGGTTTGCTGGGCTTCTGGGGGCAGGCAGCTGGGGAAGGCGCCCAGCCCTCTCAGC
>NW_009264231.1:0-266 GCF_000687185.1 Egretta garzetta | reverse complement strand
CCCGCCCCCTCCCTCCCCCCCCCAAAAAATGGTATTTTGTTTTATAAAGACATTCAGCCCTTATTTATAAAATTTGCGAGTGATGGAGCATCTACCATATCCCCTGGCAATTTTCTCCAATGGTTAATTACTGTGACTGTCAAAACACACACTTCAATGCTCATTTGAATTTGTCTGCCATCAGTTTCCAACCATGGAACCTACTTTTATATACATATATATATTATTTTTTTTTTTTTTTGGTTTCCCAGCTCAGCTTGAGAGTC
>NW_009264230.1:0-266 GCF_000687185.1 Egretta garzetta | reverse complement strand
CAATACTTCCTAATCTGCCCGTAGCCTGCAAAGGGGGACAGAGGAAGAGTGCTTGGGTCAGGAGAGGTGCCTCTGTGCCCCACTGCCGTGCCCTCCCACCTTACACCCATCCCGGGGGGGAGTGTGGCAGTGCTCAGAAGGATGAGAGCCTGCTCATAGGGAGGTCCTGCTCCACCCACCCACACGTCCATGTTCCTGCCCAAGCCCAGCCCCAAAGCAGGAAGGGACCATGAAGAGCACAAGCCTGAGAAACTCCTTGTGCATCC
>NW_009264229.1:0-266 GCF_000687185.1 Egretta garzetta | reverse complement strand
ATTCCTTCTTCCTAGGTATTCAGAGCCGATAGGATTTCTTTGTCCTCTTAAATTAGTATCCCTTGTCAGCCCAGGCCCCCATCAAGATGTTTGAAAAATCTCTTTTCCCCTTCCTCCCAATGGAAAAGGCAGAATGCCAATCTTGGCAGAAAAGAGAGATGCCACCACCATCACCCGACATCAACTTGGACAAGACAGGCTGTAGGGCAGTCAGTCCTAGGTGGGTTGTAGGTTTCCCATAGGCATCACAACTTACTGTCAAATAA
>NW_009264228.1:0-266 GCF_000687185.1 Egretta garzetta | reverse complement strand
GACAGGGACAAGCAGCCACACTGAGGTCCCCTCCATGACCACCAGCACGCTGACACGCACAGGAAGATGGGTGATGGCCACAGGTGGCCACCCTGAGGTCCCCTCTGAAGCCACCAGCCCACTGACACACACAGAGGTAGGTGACAGGTACAGGGGACCACGCTGAGGTCCCCTGTGCAGCCACCAGGATGGTGACACACAGCAAAGATGGGTGACAGGGACAGGCGGCCACACTGAGGTCCCCTCCGTGGCCACCAGCCCACTGA
>NW_009264227.1:0-266 GCF_000687185.1 Egretta garzetta | reverse complement strand
CTGCCCAGTCTGGGCTGCATCCTCCAACAGCTCCCCCAGCACTGCTGGCAGCCCAGCCACCATCGGCAGAGAGCTCAGGGCCCTTCCTGGGCTCTGGCTACTCTCGTATTTGCCCAGCCCATACTGAGGCTGAGAGCGACTTCCCGGTGTGTGCACAGAGAAATAGGCCACCACAAACGTGCATTCTGAGCCTTCCAGTTGGAGCAGTGACCCGGTCCATTTGGGCACAGACATCTCCTGCATAGCGTCCAAGGAGACTCCTCTCC
>NW_009264226.1:0-266 GCF_000687185.1 Egretta garzetta | reverse complement strand
AGCGGATCAAGGGGTGCTGCGAACCCCAAATCCTGCTGCTGAGCCTCCCCGGGGCAGGAGCACTCGTCTGCATCCTCGGTGCCTGATGCCAGCCAGGCGGAGGAAAAACAAGGGCTTCCAAAAAAAAATAAAGATCCTGCGTACACCCCCAGGGAGCAAAGCCAGATTAAGGCAGTGAAGCGCGTCCAGGGGAGGGGGCGTCTGACGGCGACACACAGCCACACCAAGAGACCCTCGAGGAAAACAGCAAAGAAAAGCAGCGTTAA
>NW_009264225.1:0-265 GCF_000687185.1 Egretta garzetta | reverse complement strand
ACGCTTAACGACCGCCGGCACCGCGCGCGTGGGGGGCAGCGGCGCTTCCTTACCGGGAAGCAGCAACGAGCGCGGCGACACCACCTCGCAGGCACCACAAAATCGCATTGCCGTTACCAGCAGACGGCAGCGTGGACCGCGCGCATGCGCCGGGCGGGGCAGCACCGCCGGGCCAGGACTACAACTCCCAGCATGCGCCGGAAGAGCAATATGGCCGCCGGGAAGCGCCGCACCCCAGGACTACACCTCCCGGCATGCCCCGGGG
>NW_009264224.1:0-266 GCF_000687185.1 Egretta garzetta | reverse complement strand
AGTAAATGGACCCTCCCGCCCTCGTTAAGAGGCAGCAGGGCCCCCGCTCCCGGCCCCGCTCCCCTGGAAAGCTTTGGGCTTTTTAAATAAAAATAATCCACGGGAGAAAGGGGCTCAGGGCCACGGACCAGGGGCTCTGCTCTCCGCAGGGGCAGGGGGGATCTTCCATGCCTTAACTGGAGCCTGTGGCTTCTGCACCGGGCTCTGAGCCCTGGGGTTCTGGACCAGAAATGGGTTTTTCCTCATCCCCTCCCATGGCTCCCTTA
>NW_009264223.1:0-266 GCF_000687185.1 Egretta garzetta | reverse complement strand
CAGTCTCCCATCTACCCCCCCAGTCTCCCCTCCCAGTACCCCAACGCTCCCAGTCCCACCTCCCAGTAGAACCTCCAGGATTTCCAGCTCAAAGGCCAGGAAGGGCCCCACCTCGCTCTGGCCCCGCACCTGAACCACCAGCGCTGGGGAGTCAGGGGTCAGGGGTCACGGGGGTCAGAAGGGTCAGAGGTCATGGGGCACAGGGCTCAGGGGTTATGGGGCACAGGGGTCAAAGGTTAGGGGTTTTGGGGCACAGGGGTCAAAGG
>NW_009264222.1:0-266 GCF_000687185.1 Egretta garzetta | reverse complement strand
GGAAAAAAATAGGGAAAAAAATAAGGGCGAAAAGGGGGGAAAAAGAGGGGGGGAAAGGAGGAAAAAAAAAAAAAAGAGAGAGAGGAAAGGAAAAAGAGGGGGGAGCCCTGAGGTTTAGTGGAGCCGCGGAGATGCTGGCTAATCCGCGGGGATGCTACGCCCCGCCCCGGGGCTGGGTGCGGAGGGGGGGTGTGCCCGCTCCCCTGCCCTCCAAAGGCTTTGGCCAACCCAAAAATGAACCCCACGGCCCTGAGCCCTTCCCTGCC
>NW_009264221.1:0-265 GCF_000687185.1 Egretta garzetta | reverse complement strand
GGCTGCCCGGGGGGGGGCCCCTGGGCGGGGGGCTCTGCCTGGGCCCCCCCAGCCTCACACAGGGGTTTCTGCAGGCTTTTGCCAGTGAGAAAGTTTTTGGGGTGCTCAGCGAGAAGCTCTATGACCTGCTGCAGCTGGTGAGTCCGGTGGGGACTGCGGGGTCCATCCTTGCCAATCAGGGCTGGGGGTCCCGTGGGTGCCACGCGGAGCCCTCACGGCTCCATCGCCCCAGGACTGGGAGCAGCGGCAGGAGGAGGACACGCTG
>NW_009264220.1:0-266 GCF_000687185.1 Egretta garzetta | reverse complement strand
GTTGGGATGCAGGGGGAACGAGCTGGGACACAGGGGACGTCCCAGGGGAGGTCAGTCGGGGTGAAGGGGGACAAGCAGGGACACGGGGGACGTCCGCAGCTGGGTCAGGGTGCAGGGCCACCAGCCAGGACCCAGGGACGGCACTCACCACACAGAGCCAGGAGCAGCCCGGCGAGGAGCCAGGCAGGGAGGCCCCATCGGGGCATGGCCGCACCGGGGAGCGGGGAGGCGCGGGGATGGGAGGGGAAGCCAGAGCCCATCACACC
>NW_009264219.1:0-265 GCF_000687185.1 Egretta garzetta | reverse complement strand
ATCCCATCCAGCCCCATAGACTTGTGGGTGTCTGGGTGGTGTAGCAGATCATAAACTGCTCATAATCCCATCATAACCCTGTCAGCCCCTCTGGAGACTGAATTGATTGATTTTGACATCCCAGAGCCGGGAAACGCCTTCTGCAGTCCCCAGTAAGGAAGCCGGGGGACAGCCAGTGGATCCTCACTTAAGGAGGCTCACAGAAAGTGAGAAAGGGGACCTGTTAATTCCCTTTCCCCTAGGCCCCTTTAAGACCCCAGTCACA
>NW_009264218.1:0-265 GCF_000687185.1 Egretta garzetta | reverse complement strand
ACACAAGGAATGACCAGGCTGGGGACATGAGGGAACACCTCAGGGGACAGACAGATTTGGGACATGAGGGGACACCCCAGGGATGGCCAAGCTGGGGACACAAGGAGACACTCCAGGGGTGGACAGGTTGGGGACATGAATGGACACCCCAAGGAATGGCTGTGTTGGGGACATGAGGGGACACCCAGGCCCTGGCCAGGCTAGGGATGTGAGGGGACACTCCAAGGGAGGGCTGTGTTTGGGGACATGGTGGGGATGTCCCCAG
>NW_009264217.1:0-265 GCF_000687185.1 Egretta garzetta | reverse complement strand
GGGCTGTACCGGCTCACCGGGACTGTCCTGGCTCACCGGGGCTGTGCCGGCTCACTGGGGCTGTACAGGCTCACCAGTACTCTGCCAGCTCACCGGGGCCATACTGACCCACCGGGGCCATACCAGCTCACCGGGGCCATACCGGCTCACCGGGGTTCTGCCGGCTCACCAGCACTGTACCAGCTCACTGGGGCTGTGCCGGCTCGCTGGGGCTGTACCGGCTCACCGGGACCATTTTGGCACATCAGGGTTTTATCAGCTCACC
>NW_009264216.1:0-265 GCF_000687185.1 Egretta garzetta | reverse complement strand
GCGGGACGTGGAGGAAAGCGGTGGGGGTGGGACCGGAGCCTGCCCCCCTGCTCAGCCCAGCCTCAGGGGTGTGGAGCACAGGCATGGCCCCACAGCGGTAGGGCTCGGTGGGCAAGGTCCATGGTCTCTAACTGCCAGATCTGTCTTCCAGGATCCGGGGGCGAGCTTTGATGTCAACGACCAGGACCCAGACCCGCAGCCGCGTTACACCCAGATGAACGACAACAGGTGAGGCAGGAGGCAGCGGCGGGGGCGGCAGAGCCCA
>NW_009264215.1:0-265 GCF_000687185.1 Egretta garzetta | reverse complement strand
CAGGACTTGCCCTTGGTGAAGCCATGCTGGGCTCATAAATACAGGCGCTCCCAAAAAATATGGCTGTACAAGTGGTTTTTATAGGGGCGCTATGGGAACTGCTCCCTGGGGCGGGGGCCAGTTAAGCCCCCACCCTCAAAAGCCCACAGGGACGCCACGGCTGCGTGCTGATGCGGGGGCTCTGTCACCTCCCCTGCGGGCTCCCGGAGCGCCTCGATGCTGTCGCCGCTGGTTATTCTTGTGCTGTTTTAATGTTCAGAAAACT
>NW_009264214.1:0-265 GCF_000687185.1 Egretta garzetta | reverse complement strand
GCTGGCAATGTGCACTCACAGCCCAGAAAGCCAGTCTTATCCTGGGCTGCATAAAAAGAAGTTCAGCTATAACTCAAGTATGTTGCGTGATGAGGTGATTCTCCTCCTCTGCCCTCCACCTGGAGTACTGTGTCCAGCTCTGGATCCCCAACAACACGGACGATGTGGACCTTTTAAAGCAGTTCCAGAGGAAGGCCACAAAAATTATCAGAGGGCCAGCACAAGTCCCCTGTGAAGAAAGGCCAAGAGAGTTGGGGTTGTTCAG
>NW_009264213.1:0-265 GCF_000687185.1 Egretta garzetta | reverse complement strand
GATAGAGTGAAGGAGGTGACTGCTGGTCAGTAAAAGAGACGAGATTGATGTCTTTGTTTTAGGCCAGGTATATTGTTCTGTATTTCGTTGTCTTGCGCTTTAGGGTTTTGAAACCACATTCGTGCATCTCAAAATGGAAGCCATTTTGTTCAGTGTCAGGACAATTGTTTTGGGCTTTAATGGCATTTCTTGCACAAATCAGTCCTTGTTCTTCTCACAGAAGACATCTATTGACATCAACAGTCTGCCATTTGTTTCCCTTGTG
>NW_009264212.1:0-265 GCF_000687185.1 Egretta garzetta | reverse complement strand
AACCCCAAATCCTCACCCACGTTATTGAGGGCTTCGTCATCCAGGAAGGGGCAGAACCGTTCCCGGTAACGTATCCCCCACCCCCGTGGCCCCTGTTTTATTTCTGCTCATGGGGCTGGGATTTTGGGGGGGTGAGCGGGGTGGCACCCGCTGGTGTTTTCCCATCCCAGGTGGGGCGCTCCTCCTTGCTGGTGGGGAACCTGAAGAAGAAGTATGCGCAGGAGCTGCTGGCTGAGAAACTCCCACAGCAAGAAAACACCACCAC
>NW_009264211.1:0-265 GCF_000687185.1 Egretta garzetta | reverse complement strand
CTGGGGGGAGAATTAAAGGTATACACGCCTCATAACTTAAGAGGAGTGTTGCAACAGAAAGCAGATAAGTGGATCACTGATGCCAGGTTATTGAAGTATGAAAGCATATTGATACAGTCCCCTAAATTAGAACTTGAAACAACTAGTTTACAGAATCCAGCTCAATTGTTATATGGAGAACCGAGTGAAAAATTGACACATGATTGTGTCCAATTAACTGAATCCCAGACCAAAATAAGAGAAGACTTGGAGGAAGAGGAATTAC
>NW_009264210.1:0-265 GCF_000687185.1 Egretta garzetta | reverse complement strand
GCCTTCCCACACCTTCCAGGAGGGAACCAGAAGAGTCTGGCTCTTCATTGCGGTGCATGATGGCAGGGTGAGGGCCAATGTGCAATGAGGTGTTTTCCCAGAGAGCTGGTGCCATCTCTGCCTTTGGAGGGTTTCAGGCCCAATAGGAATAAAGTTCTGTGCAAGCTGGCGTGACCTGATAGCTGGCCCTGCTGTGAGCAGGAGGTTGGACGAGAGACCTCCTGAGGTCGCTTCCAACCTGAAGGACTCTGTGTTTCCATCTGCT
>NW_009264209.1:0-265 GCF_000687185.1 Egretta garzetta | reverse complement strand
GCCAAGTCCTTGTGACACTGAGGGTGGGGAGCACCTCTGTGTGTGGGCAAGGAGACCAGGGAGTTGATCCAGGGAAGGGGCTTGCACTGCAGGGGTTGAAAAGCAGGTGCCTGAATCCCCCCTCCCAGCACGCTTCTAGGACCTCTTCCATCTCATTCTTTGACAATGTCTCTGATGCCTGGAGCTACCTCTGGTGGGAACCATTTGCCTGTGCCCAAGTCTCCTCCCTTTCCATGCTCACAGAAAGAGAGCCCCATCCCACTCC
>NW_009264208.1:0-265 GCF_000687185.1 Egretta garzetta | reverse complement strand
CCCCCCAAGACCCCTGGGTCCCTCCTGGATGCTTGGGTCCCCCCAAAACATCTGGGTCCCCCCCAGACACCTGGGGCCCACATGGACACCCATTACCCCCAGGTCGCCTTTCATGGAGGGTGTCCCCTGCATGCCTGGGTCCTCCCAAATGCCTGGGGTCCCCCTCCAGATGCCTGGGTCCCCCACCCCAGGGGAGCGTTACCCTGCGGTGTCTCCACAGCAGCAGGTTGCCCCAGTGGGTGCCTGGCAGGGCTGGGGGAACCCA
>NW_009264207.1:0-265 GCF_000687185.1 Egretta garzetta | reverse complement strand
TGCTGGGGGGGGTCCAAGCCCTGTCCCCAGCCAGCTGTCTCCCAAAAATACACAGGAACTCGATCCCTCGCCCTCTGTCAGATCTGTCTGAAATCAGGCAACAGGTTTGAAACCCCGAGCCTGCCGTGTGCATCCCAGGCAGCTTTCTTGGGGAAGCAACGTTGCCGGCTGTCCCTGTCTCCCGACGGTGGTTTTTGGGACCGGGGGCGCAGGATGCCACCGGGAGGGGTGGATTTGTCACTGTGTCCCCAACCCTCTCCCCTTG
>NW_009264206.1:0-265 GCF_000687185.1 Egretta garzetta | reverse complement strand
AGCCCCCCAGTGGTGGGGATCCCCCGATATTGGGGACCCCCCCAGCCCAGGTATTGGGGATCCCCTGGTGTTGGGATGCCCCCTTATAGCCCAATGTCTGGGACCTCCCCCAGCACCCCAGTATTGGGGACCCCCTGCCCCAGTATGAGGGATCCCCTGTACCCCAATATTGGGGACCTCCCCCAACACCTCAGTATTGGGGACCCCCAGACCTGGTATTGGGGACCCCCCACACCCCCATATTGGGGACCCCAAATCCCAGTAA
>NW_009264205.1:0-265 GCF_000687185.1 Egretta garzetta | reverse complement strand
ATGGGTCAAACTGAGATACAAGAGGGAAATACATAGAAAGTGGAAGCCGGGACATTCATTTTGGGAAGAATACAGGGATAGTGCCTGGGAATGTAAGGATGAAATCAGGACAGATAAGTCACAGCTGGAGCTAAATTTGGTAAGGAATGACAAGAAAAATAAGATGGGTTTCTAAAGATACATTAGTCAGAAAATGAAGACAAAATAAATTGTACCCTTGGGATAAACGAGACGATAAATGAGTGACAAATGACATGGAGAAGAC
>NW_009264204.1:0-265 GCF_000687185.1 Egretta garzetta | reverse complement strand
ATTATTATGTAGGCCATTTTGACTGAAGTTTGTGTAACCGGTCTTTCAGAAACCTTCAATTCCACAGGTTTCTTAAACGATTTTTTCCCAATAGTTTACTGTCTTGCCTATTAGAAAACTTTTCCTGTGTCTGAATAAATTTTTCCTTTCTTCAGGTTTTAGATCTTGATAATTTTCCCAGTCTCAATAGACTCGAACCTTTTGTTTTCTTCCTCTTTGCAGATACCATTTCTATATTTTAAAACTACTGTTGTGGGGTTCTTCT
>NW_009264203.1:0-265 GCF_000687185.1 Egretta garzetta | reverse complement strand
ATTATTATGTAGGCCATTTTGACTGAAGTTTGTCTAACCTGTCTTTCAGAAACCTTCAATTCTACAGGTTTCTTAAATCATTTTTTTCCAATAATTTACTGCCTTGCCTATTAGAAAAATTTTCCTGTGTCTGAATAAATTTTTCCTTTCTGCAGGTTTTAGATCTTGCTAATTTTCCCAGTCTCAATAGACTCGAACCATTTGATTTCTTCCTCTTTGCAGATACCATTTATATATTTTAAAACTACTGTTGTGGGGTTCTTCT
>NW_009264202.1:0-265 GCF_000687185.1 Egretta garzetta | reverse complement strand
TTATGATGACAATTCCTACAGGAGCAAGTATTCTGCTTTGAAGAGAGGTGAAAATGTCTGCATTTTTGAGATCAAAGACGTCAACTCCAACGATGAAGGTACCTACTACTGTGCCTACTGGGAGGACCACAGAATGAGCAGACCACAGGCAGCTGGTACAGAAAGCTGCCCGCGCTCTGAGCTTGCTATCAAATGCAGAGGAAGAACCACGGTGGCTCCTTCCTGCCTCTAGAACACCCCAACAGGGTTCTGCTGAGTACAGAGG
>NW_009264201.1:0-265 GCF_000687185.1 Egretta garzetta | reverse complement strand
GGTGGTGCCGGGGCTTGGGTTCCCTGCCGTGGCTTTTCCCGGCACCGGCGTTCCTGCCCCCCCAGACCCGAGGGGCTGGGCTGTCCCTGCCCACGCTGCGCCCGTGCCCTGGGTGGGGGCGGCCAAGTACCCCTGTCTTGCTGGGGACGCTTGGTGGCAGGGCTCCACCAACATCCTTGGGATGGATGGAATGGTGGAAATGGAGGTACCAGGGGGGCTGGGGCAGGAAGGATGAGGGACGTGGCCCCTGCTTTTTTGGAGGGGC
>NW_009264200.1:0-265 GCF_000687185.1 Egretta garzetta | reverse complement strand
ACCTAACCTGGAAAACTGCTTGCTCCTGTTATTCCTTTCAGTAACAGAACAGACTGTTTCAGATGGAAGGGCCCTACAACGACCATCTCGTCTAACCGTCTGACAGATTCAGGGCTGACCAAAAGCTAAAGCACGTTATGGAGGGCATTGCCCAAACGGCTCTTGAACACAGAGAGGCTCAGGGCATCGACCCTCTCTCCAGGCAGCCCGTCCCAGGGTCTGACCAGCCTCCTGGTAAAGAAATGCTTCCTTGTGTCCAGCCTGA
>NW_009264199.1:0-265 GCF_000687185.1 Egretta garzetta | reverse complement strand
AGGGCAGGGGGGCTCCCAGCACCAGGAATGGGGGGGTCCACTCCACGCCCCACTTGGCTGGCCCTGGGTGGTCTGGGGGCTGCCACCACCCTGGGGGAGCGGGGCCTGGCCCAGCCGGGAGAGTTGCCAATGGGTGGGCAGCAGGTCCTGAGCAGGGACCACCCGAGGAGCTGCCCCCAGCGCGGGGGGCCCTGGACTTGCAGAGTCCTGCAGGTGTGGGGACCCAGCCCTGGGCAACCCAGGGGGTCCAGGCTGCCCGCAGCGG
>NW_009264198.1:0-265 GCF_000687185.1 Egretta garzetta | reverse complement strand
CGAGAGCTGTGGATCATCTCGAGAGCATCTGAACAGGTGTGAAAAGGCAGGGGTGAAGCGCGGTTTCGGAAAGTCTTCTGTGTTCATCCCATTTGGCTGCCTTTCCACTGGTTGGCAAACCCCCACATCTCTCAAACCAGCGAGGCTTCCAGATCAAGCCCTCAGTCTGAAGCAGGACGTGCTCCGCGACTCAGTGATTGCAAATGTTTCTGAGGTGGGGCAATACCCGTGGTTCATTGCCCGTGGAATTTGTTTTCCTCCTCCT
>NW_009264197.1:0-265 GCF_000687185.1 Egretta garzetta | reverse complement strand
CCAGTGGTAAGGCACAGCACGCTCCTGTGCTCCTGCCATTCTTGAGCTTTGTTACAGAGATGATACGGAAACACGGTCCTAAGACAAGCTCACGTACTTGTAGAGAGCGGAGGGCTTTGCCTCATTTCAAAGCACTTCAAGTCTTTTCCAAGACAGTTTTTTAGAACAACGGTGATGACCCTCTCTCCATTCATGCCTTGGGTGGAATGAGACTGCTCAGATTCGGGGGCTTCAAGAAAGACGAACCAGAACTGCAAGAGGAATT
>NW_009264196.1:0-265 GCF_000687185.1 Egretta garzetta | reverse complement strand
CCCCAAAATTGGGGTTAATTACCCCCAAAAAAGGGTGCCACAACCCCAAAGTTGGGGTTATTTACTCCGAAAAAAGGGCGGCACAACCCCAATATCGGCCCTCAGCAAAGCCACTGCCAAGCACCGAAACATCAGGTTTTTACCCCAAACCCAGGCACCCCCCCAACACACCCGTGCCCCCAAACCCCCCATTTTTGCCCCCAAAATCCCTCACTTCCACATTGCTGCATTTTTCTGTGTTTTTATTATGAAAAGAAGCCGTTTT
>NW_009264195.1:0-265 GCF_000687185.1 Egretta garzetta | reverse complement strand
TGACCTCAAGGTGGTATCTATGGGTGGTGGGATCTATGGGGCGGTGGGACCTATGGGGGAGTGGGACCCAGACACCTGGGCCCCTCTGGGACATCTATGGGTTGGTGGGATCTATGGGGTAGTGGGATCTATGGGGTGGTGGGATCCAAGGGGTGGTGGGATCTATGGGGTGGTAGGATCTATGGGGTGATGGGTTCTATGGGGTGGTGGGACCTATGGGGTAGTGGGATCTATGGGGTGGTGGGACCTATAGGGTGGTGGCACC
>NW_009264194.1:0-265 GCF_000687185.1 Egretta garzetta | reverse complement strand
CTGGCAGAAATCTCCACAGAAAATCCTGTATAACAGACTTGTGTGCATTGCGCACACATGTATAATGGAATAGATGTTTAAGAGAGCAGTATTTTACAAAACAAGATCAGTATATATTATTCATTATGAACCTAATACTAGCCAGGCAAGCATTTTCACTTATACATTGGAAAACAGAAAAACGGCCGTTGTATTTTAAAAGATCTTGTAACTTTTCCTTATGCACCCATTTTTGCCCAAGTTCTCTGCTGATCTCTGCAAGATC
>NW_009264193.1:0-265 GCF_000687185.1 Egretta garzetta | reverse complement strand
TGGGTCTCTGTTGGGGCGTCTGTCTGTCCTTCTGGGTGTTGATCTGTCCTTCTGCGTGTCCATCTGTCCCTTGGGGTGTCTGTCTGTGCTTCTGGGTGTCGAGGCATCTGTCCTTCTGGGTGTCGCCCTATCCATCTGTCTGTCCTTCTTGGTGTCCAACTGACCATCAGGGTGTCTCCCTGTCCTTCTGGGTCTCTGTTGGGGCATCTGTCTGTCCTTCCAGGTGTCCATCTGTCCATTGGGGTGTCCACCTGTCCTTCTGGGT
>NW_009264192.1:0-265 GCF_000687185.1 Egretta garzetta | reverse complement strand
CATCCTGCACCCCACTCCCTTTGTCCCAGCCCCATCGCTTCGCCTGGTTCTGGGGGGGGGGCAGAGAGCCTCCCCCTGCACCCCAGCGGGGCTTTGCCGTCCCTGGGGCCGGACCCTGACCCATCGCTGTCCCTGCGGGCTTGGCACCCACTGGGTCCCCGCTGCGTGGGCTCCCTGGGCATGGACCCACCTGCATCTGTGCAGCACTGGGGGGCAGCTGAGCTGCACCCTTGGGGCGCAAGAGGGGCTGGGGGTCCTTTTGCTC
>NW_009264191.1:0-264 GCF_000687185.1 Egretta garzetta | reverse complement strand
CCTGCTGCTGCTGCAACTGAGGCTGGGGGCTGAGAGGTGGGTGCTTACGGCCAGCTCAGCATGACAGGGCTCTGTGACCTCACAGCCCCGCTGTGACCTCATGGTCCCACCCGGGGCTGAGCCCACAGCTCTGCCTTGTCTTCTGGGCACTGTCACGGAGCAGCGAGGAGCTCCCAGTCCCCCAGAACAAGAGGAAACCACGGCCAAGGGCTTTCTGACCTCCTCGGGTGCTGTTAGCAACGGCTCCTGAGGCTGAAGGGTGGG
>NW_009264190.1:0-265 GCF_000687185.1 Egretta garzetta | reverse complement strand
GCGGCCGATCCCCCAGCCACTGCCTCCACATCGCAGCCAAGGCTTCGCAGGGCAGACGAGCGCTGGCTGCGGTCACAGGGAGATGCTGGGAGCAGACTCCCTCCGGATGGAAGGACAAAGCAGAGGATTGTTTGTGGTGCTGGAGCGGGCACGATGCACGCCGTGATGCCTGCCTTGAGTGGCGGGGAAGCTCCCAGGAAGCAATTCCCATGGCCACGGGCTGCAGGGGTGGGTGGGAGCAAAGAGGAGGGGCTGGAAAAAGGAA
>NW_009264189.1:0-265 GCF_000687185.1 Egretta garzetta | reverse complement strand
AAAGGTCCCTTCCAACCCAAAACGTTCTATGATATATATTTAGTAACTTCTTTGCACCAAAAAAAGAAAAACGCAGCCGCTTTCAGGGAAGATAACTGTAGAAGGGAAGAATTGAGATTTGATTAATATCTTCTGAAGTATCATCTTCTTGGCTCAAAGTGCTCTTGTGACAAGTTTCCATAGCTTTCTCTGCACTCACCACATCTGTTTCTTTATGTTTCTCTTGCATTTACAGTTTAAAAAAGAAGTCTTTCCCCCCTTCTCT
>NW_009264188.1:0-264 GCF_000687185.1 Egretta garzetta | reverse complement strand
GCAATGGTATGTGTGCTTCATCATGGCCTTTGAGTTGCCCGGGCAAGACAGATGCTCAGCCCATGTGAGATGGACGTGGACAATCACAGCGCCTAGGACACAGAGTTGGTTATCAGATCTCTTTACTTCCTATGCCAACTTTTTCACCAACCACATTTAGCAACTCAGATGACACTGACTATTTCTTGGGTGCCTTAGTTTACTTCTGTAGACACAGAATAATCACAGAAGCATAGATTCATAGGTTGGAAGGGACCTCAAGGA
>NW_009264187.1:0-264 GCF_000687185.1 Egretta garzetta | reverse complement strand
GGTGCAAGCGCCAAGCTCAAACTTGTCACAGATTTTGTGCCCAACATCCTGCGCAAGCAAAGGCTTTGCTTCAGAGCAGAGACGTGCTGGAATGGATGGCAGATGGCAATGTAAAGATGGAATGAGGGGCCCACAGGGCAAGCAAACCCTGTGCTCTCCAAGGCAAGAGACAAATAGGGCTGGGCTTTCTAGCCCTGACAGGAGAGAGCTTTGCTCTCTGTGGTGTCTCTTCTGTCCATGAGGACCTGTGGTGGAAGTCAAGCT
>NW_009264186.1:0-264 GCF_000687185.1 Egretta garzetta | reverse complement strand
GGGCACAGCAGCTGCTGGGGGGCAGAGAGGGATGGTCAGGTTCCCCATCAGACCCAGCAATGGTGCTTTCTCAAGGGCATGAGCAAAGAGAGGCTACTCACTCTCTGCCTCTCCTGATTTCATATTGTAGGTAATGCACAATATGGACTGAATATGCCCCCTCTTCTGCTGCCTCCAGCCCCACTCCCTATGACAGCACAAAAGTCCTGGCCCTGGGCATCCTCAGGCAGTTCCTGCATCTCTCCAGTCTCCCCTCCCTGTGCC
>NW_009264185.1:0-264 GCF_000687185.1 Egretta garzetta | reverse complement strand
ACACAACCATCCAGCTTTAAACATCACAATGTACAGAGTACAAAAGTATTTCAAAAGCTAAGACATTTTTAAAAATACAACTAAAAAACAATGGCCAAGAATGTTATTCTGCCCTGATAGTACACTGGCCAAGTCCTCTCCCAATGTTTCGTCTTCCCAAGCTCCTGCTCCATTTCAGTTGTCATGGCTCCAAAGTACAGAAGCACAAAAGTAGTTCAAGCAAAAGGTAACTGGAATTTCTTACACAGACCCCAAACATTGTCA
>NW_009264184.1:0-264 GCF_000687185.1 Egretta garzetta | reverse complement strand
AACCCTTTATCACCCAACTTCACCATCAAGAACCTTAGCAGATGGACAAAATCCACATCAACTTAACAACTTAAGGCGAATGAAACCCTATTTTAGGCAAGCCTTTCCACAGGCAATGCAGGGAAAGCCTGCTGTGCAGCAGAACTTAAAGGCCTTTTCTTCTCCTAGCCCAGCCTTCCAACAGCCTTTACAAGTGACAAAAGGCAGTCTGCTACCTCCCATGTCTCAAAACCACTCAGTGCTTTTCCCGGGCACGGTTCTGCC
>NW_009264183.1:0-264 GCF_000687185.1 Egretta garzetta | reverse complement strand
GCCGTCACCACGCGTGTCCCAGCCCGTTCCTGGCGTGCGATAAATCTGTCGCTTGCTGGACACCGCTTGGGTCTCCAGTTTCTCGCAGGAGGGGACCTGGGCTGTGTGTGTGTGTGGCTCTCTGCCTGGCTGTTTGATCAGGCTGCAAAACGCTTTGCAGGACGAGGGTTTCGTCTTGAAACCTTGTCCAAACACCGTGGCAAACCCAACCTGTTGCTTTTTCCAGCCGTGAACACCCTTAACCCGGAGCTGCCGCCTTCCCGG
>NW_009264182.1:0-264 GCF_000687185.1 Egretta garzetta | reverse complement strand
CTGAAGCCCACTTTTATTACAGAGATGAGACACAGGAAGCCAAGTATGTCATTGGAGGAGACACATGTGCAAAGACCACAGGGTCAGACAGACCATGGTTATTGCTTCTCAAGAAGAGGAGTGGATGCTATTGTTCCTCTGCAAATATTATCACAAATACCCAAAGCACAGGATGTTACCCAGATACATTGGAAATCACCTGCGAAGACAAGTGGGCAGATTATTGCTGCTGAGAGACTCTGATCAAATAAGTTTCTTGAGTGC
>NW_009264181.1:0-264 GCF_000687185.1 Egretta garzetta | reverse complement strand
CAGGACAACACGGGGGCATTTGGCTTCGCCTTTTACCACCTGGAGGCCAACGCGTGGGTGGGACGGACGGCCACTCCGCGGGGAGAGGCGCAGGGTTACGCGTGGGGCGAGGGGGGTGTCCCCCCGCGGGAGAGCAACCTGCGCGCAGGGGCGTTGCGGAGAGCACCTCCCCCCCTCCCGTCCCAGGGCAGGACCTTTCAGCCGGTGAAGGTCTGTCGTCTCCGAGGGCCACGCAGGAGGGAAAGGAGAATTTTGTCTGTCTGT
>NW_009264180.1:0-264 GCF_000687185.1 Egretta garzetta | reverse complement strand
TTCCAGCAGCCCGTCACTCCCTCGCTCTCCCTGGTACTCCCCAACCTACTCACCTCCTCCCTGGGCGCACCTCCCACAGGCGTGCTTACTGCTGCCACGTCCTGGCAGGAGAGCAGGGCACAGCCTGCAGCCCGACACCCGGCTGGCAGCACGTTCCCTCCGGAGCTCTGCCTGGGAAGCTGCATCAGCCGTGGTGGGTGCAGAGCTTAGAGCGGCCACGGCTGTCTGCCAGGTGGGTACCATTGCTCCCTGGTCCAGCTGGCA
>NW_009264179.1:0-264 GCF_000687185.1 Egretta garzetta | reverse complement strand
ATCCCTGAGCAAGATTTTCAGCTGCAGCCCCAAACCTGGAGCTTTCTCAGGAAAAACTGGTGCTAGGCTTGGGAAACATCTGCCCCCTCTGACACTGCATCCATCACCGCCTGTTATTTCTTTTTCCCTATTTGCTTCCCGCTGGAAGAGCTTTGTGTCTCAGTCATTGCCTCTGGATCCAGGTATCCGAATTTATCAGTATTTAATAGTGTGAATAGGTATGATTTCAGTGACAGCATAAGGAGTTATGCCTCTTAATGATTT
>NW_009264178.1:0-264 GCF_000687185.1 Egretta garzetta | reverse complement strand
CACTTAATTCCTTCATACCTTACCCGATGCTCCCTAGAAGCATCAGGAAGAGGAGAGCACAGAGGAAGGCTGGAGTTGCTGGTTCCTCAAAGCGTTCAGCCCAAAATCTCCTTTTCTTGTTTCCCCACCAGAGAAAAGGACGCATCGCTTTCCTCTTCTGACACCTCTGAGAAGGATTCCCAGGCCTCCAGCTATGGATCTTGCAGTGCCTTGCCTTGCGTAAGGGCCGTTCAGTGCTGTGGTTTGATGGACGCCTCTTGGGAC
>NW_009264177.1:0-264 GCF_000687185.1 Egretta garzetta | reverse complement strand
GAGGCAGGGGGACTGGGGAGAGCAGAGGGCAGGGGGAAATGGGGTGCAGGGGGGGAGCTGGGTCCATGGGGACTGGGTGCCCAGAAAAGGGGGGTGCATGGGGGTAGCAGGGTGCCCAGGGGATTGGAGTGCATGGGGGACTGGGGTGCAGGGTGCTTGGGGTGCAAGGGGACTGGGGTGCCCAGGAGAGCAGGATGCAGGGGGAACTGGGGTGCCTGGGTACTGGGGTGCAGGGGGAGCAGGGTGCACAGGGGATCTAGGTCC
>NW_009264176.1:0-264 GCF_000687185.1 Egretta garzetta | reverse complement strand
GAGGGTGCAGGTTGAGGAAGTGCTGTGCCGGGGGGCGCAGGCCCGCCTTTGGCGCTGCTTTTGGCTGGGGTGACCTCCCCGCGGTTGGGGTCGAGGTCGCTCCCCGGGCTCCGGAAGACGTGGTGGTGTGCTGCAGCCAGGCCGGCCGGCCCGTAACTCGGGCGCAGGTGGGAGCCTCGGGCTCGGCGGGGCTTGTTGGGAGGGCCGAGCCGAGGGGGGCGGCCCTGTAAGTAGGGCTGTGCGTGCCCCCCGCGCTCGGCGGGA
>NW_009264175.1:0-264 GCF_000687185.1 Egretta garzetta | reverse complement strand
ATAAATTATTATTAATGCATAAGTATCTGTATCAGATTTTAAAAGTTTAATTACAATGTTCCCTTTTTCTTCAATAATACATTAACCTAGGACCACCCACGATTAACTTTCTCCACTTGGTGAGGTAAAGAAGGTTGAGTCACGTGGAGAATTATGAAGCCAAATGCACAAACAGGTAAATTAGCACACAAAGCTGGAGGAGCCCTTAACTGGTTCAAGAGATGACATGACCTTCATCTGACCTCTCTCAGGTATCTACAAGAC
>NW_009264174.1:0-264 GCF_000687185.1 Egretta garzetta | reverse complement strand
TCCTGATATTCAGATGGAGCCTCCTGTGTTTCATTTTGTGCCCATTGCCCCTAGCCGTGTCACTGAGCACCGCTGAAAAAGAGCCTAGCTCCCTCCTTTTTGCATGCTCCCTTCAGGAATTTATATACACCAATAATATATTCCCCGAGCCTCCTCTTCTCCATGCTAAACAGTCCCAGCCCTCTCACCCTTTCCTCATAGGAGACACGCTCCTGTCCCTTTGTCATCTTTGTGGCCCTTCATTGAACTCTCCCCAGTATGTCC
>NW_009264173.1:0-264 GCF_000687185.1 Egretta garzetta | reverse complement strand
CAGCAGCCCTGCCGGCTCCGACGTGGAGGCCCAGCCCAGCACGTGGCAGGCCGCGCTGCGGGAGCAGGCGCAGGAGGAGGCGGGGCAGGCGGTGGCAGCAGGTCCCTCTGCCCAGGCCTGCAGCCGCAGCCCCTCCGCTCCCGGCCGGGGCAGGGACCGCTCGCCCAGGGGGCCCCGGCGTCCCCCAAAGAGGAGGGCCCCCAGCCCCCAGGACTCTCCCCAGCCCCGCAAGAGGCCGCCCCGCGGGCGGCGCTAGCAGGGCTC
>NW_009264172.1:0-264 GCF_000687185.1 Egretta garzetta | reverse complement strand
AGGACAGTTATTTATCCCTGAGAACCCTCTAAGTCTGCCTGAAAAGATTGCACAATTCCAGCTGCCTGCAAGCCTGTGGTTACATACATTATATTATTTCAAGAGACCTTTTGGCAACGGAATTGTTTTGCAGGGATGTTGTTCTCTGCTGGAAGAGCAGAGAGGCTAAGCGCTGCGTTCTTTAATCAGGACCTCTGTCATCTTAAAATCTTTCGTCTGCCAGGGAAGTGTTAACAAACTGTACCCTAAAACCCAGAGTGCATA
>NW_009264171.1:0-264 GCF_000687185.1 Egretta garzetta | reverse complement strand
CTGTCTGGTCTTACCTGGGTAAGTGGGATGAGATCTCCCCTCAGCCCAATAATCGTTCCTACAATAAATAAATCTGCTGCTCTTGCAGCCAGGACTCTTCCCTGCAGCGTTCACCCAAGAGCCCCGGTGGCACCCCAGGGGGGTTTCCCTTGAGTCAACTGGGTGTTTGCAATGGAAAGCAAAAGCCACGGGGAGCCCTTAATGGGATGAGTGGATTTTCCAGTGAGCTGTAAATCCGCAGTGGCTGCTGGCAAATACCTTCCT
>NW_009264170.1:0-264 GCF_000687185.1 Egretta garzetta | reverse complement strand
GGACCTTCCATGTTTCCTGATTCCAGATTTCTTACCAGGACCTGTGCTTTTTCCCTTACATAACGTCTGTCTGCCTGTAATGATAAAAAATGACAAAAGAAGGGCGGTGAAGGGTTTTGGGTATTTTGTGATAGCCTTGCATTTAAAAAAATGAGTACATACAAAGCTTTAGCCAGGTGCTCTTGCGGGGTCAGAGACCCAGTTCCCCCTTTTTGTTGTTTTAACATACGTTTCAGGGTATGATGAGATCGTTCCACAATTGCT
>NW_009264169.1:0-264 GCF_000687185.1 Egretta garzetta | reverse complement strand
CCTCCTCTTCATGTTGCCTCCCATTGCCTTATCTTCCTCTTAGTTCTCTTGCCTCCTGTTGCCTCCTCCTCCTTCTGTTGCCTCTTCTTGCCTCCAGTTGAGCTCTCCTCCTGTAGCCTAGTGGTTTTTTTCCCCTTTGTTTTCCTTTTTCCTTATGTTTGTTCCTGTTGCCCCCTACGGACTGCTCTTCTGGTGACTTCCTCTTGCCTGCTTTGCTTCCTCTTGCCTCTCCTTGCTCCTCCTCCTGTTTCCTTCTTTTTGCCT
>NW_009264168.1:0-264 GCF_000687185.1 Egretta garzetta | reverse complement strand
AAATAGCGCACAGTCCCGGCGCGGCCCGGCTCTTTCCACACACACACCGCAGCCCCGGCAACTGCCGCAATAAATCAATAGGAAAATAGAGGCTGCCAGTTAGACTAAACAAGTGCATTCGCAAGGATTGCTAACCCTCATTAATCACTCTGACAGTCCTAAAAACACATTTCCCCTTTAATGACTGTATTTGGATAATCAGAGCTTTTTCCTCGCGGCGCGGGGTGACTGACGGCGGGCGCGATTGCGGCGAGCGCCGGCACC
>NW_009264167.1:0-264 GCF_000687185.1 Egretta garzetta | reverse complement strand
GCTGTGGGAACTCCAGCTAGCTTGGGAGATTTATCTGCCATCACTGACATTGTATTTAGGATCTGTTCAGGAACAGATTAGATTAGCTGCTGACTCTCATTTTTAGATATTTGATCAAGTGAGGAGGCTAGAGAGAAAGACGTTCAAGGATCAAATAATGTTTCTGTCTTCAGCCTTGCAGGCTTTGTCAAAATCTAACAACGCCTCTTTAAAGTTCCATATGGATGAAGTTCCACATCCCAAGTAAAAAGCAATAGGATAAGA
>NW_009264166.1:0-264 GCF_000687185.1 Egretta garzetta | reverse complement strand
TGTTGTATTTCTTAATGAGTTCGTGAAATAAAGGTCAGATCACAGAGTACATTACCCTGTAAATTTGAGACACCCAAACAGACCGTGACAGCCATTCGCACAGAAAATTCTTTGTTACCCAAGTGTTTCAGAAATCCTTGTAGGAAGATAGGACATAAATATCCTTCTACAGGAAAGAGCATTGAAGTGCTACATTACTTACTTCAGGGTCCAGTTTGAGATGGAGCCATTCATCTAGCTTCAGCAGTGCCAAATTAGCAGTTG
>NW_009264165.1:0-264 GCF_000687185.1 Egretta garzetta | reverse complement strand
CCTACAGAGGGAGACTGTCTCAAGATATACATGAGGACTTTCAGGTAAGAAAGCACTGGTATGGGGTAAGAATAATATTTAAGTAAAATTAAAATAAGAAGTATAATAAAGACACACACAGAAAAGACACATATGATCAAAAGATCATCTGAGCTTTACTGAGGATGCTGGAATTCTTACTGATGCTGCAGTAGTCCATGTTCAAAAATTTTCTGCAGGGCATCTTTGATTTCCTTGTTCCTCAAGCTGTAGATGAGGGGGTTC
>NW_009264164.1:0-264 GCF_000687185.1 Egretta garzetta | reverse complement strand
AAAAGGATCTATTAAAAACCAAAAAGGGGAGCGGGAAAAAAGAGGGATTTTTGCGGCAAAGATTGATGCTGACAGCGAGCCGCGAGGAGGCAAGGGCGAGCCACCCCGCGCGAGGCTGTCGCTCCAGATCAGAACGCGCCGCCAACCTCGAGGGACGGGTTTGATCATTAACGGAAAGGGGTTTTTTTCATCGCTTTCCTCAATCAAATTAATCTGAAGTGAAAAACGTGGAGCTGACAAAGGAAATATTTAGAACGCGAACGA
>NW_009264163.1:0-264 GCF_000687185.1 Egretta garzetta | reverse complement strand
GAAGCAGAGGCTGGCTCTGTCTCTGCAGCCAGCAGTGATAAGCGCTGATTTACAGGTAGGGGTGAAACGTGCTCTGAAAACCTCGTGACACTTTCCTCCGGTGGATTCAAATAATATATAAAGACCGTGAGGTGGCGATCTCCCGGGTAGCTCCTAGGATGCGTGGCGTTGTTGTTAACACATGTTTCAATTTTGGATTGAGACTGTCAATTACCCGCTGAGCTGCGACTCTTAGCCTCAGGCGGGCTGGGGAGAGGGGACGGG
>NW_009264162.1:0-264 GCF_000687185.1 Egretta garzetta | reverse complement strand
TTCCCACCGTTACTTTTTAAGAAAGTTAAGTTGCATAAAGAAAACATCATATCACAGCTATTTCAGAGAAAAAGGTTATTGCTTTAATATCCAGTCCAGGTCAATGCTGAATAGTACATATACTGTTTTACAACATTACAAAACAAAACCCATAAGAACCTTTAAAAATCTATAGAATTACAGATGCAAGAGAATTATTGCTATTTTTGAATGCGGCTATGGATGGAGTTTAACTAGGTTATAAAGATTCAGGATTTTTTTTTT
>NW_009264161.1:0-264 GCF_000687185.1 Egretta garzetta | reverse complement strand
AACGGGGCGGTCACCCCACGCAGGCTGCCAGCTGGCCACAGCGGCTCCCAGACCCGGACCCTGCTTACAGGCGGGTCGACACCCAGGGAGCCAGAGAGCTCGGCCTTCCCCCGCAGCAACAGGAACGAGACTCAGCAGCCAGGCAGCGGAGCTTCACGGCCAAAGGCCGGGGGGCCGGGGCCCCAGCCCCGAGGACGAGGGGGGCACACGCCCGGCCCCGCACACCCTGGCCCCACGCCTCTGAAAGGCCGGGGCCAGGGACAC
>NW_009264160.1:0-264 GCF_000687185.1 Egretta garzetta | reverse complement strand
TCTGCTGGGGGAGGTGGGAGTGTGGCGTGGCTGCTGCGGGTGTGCAGCCACCTAACTCCTCGGGGACCCGCTGGTGTAAGTGATGACTGAATTCTTTCCCCGACAGAGCGACAGTGTTGATTTCTCACTGTTCAAGCCAGTTCATGTCTGATATACCAGCAGGAAAGTGTTGCTCTGTCTCACACCTGGGCAGGGCCTGGTGCTAACTGTTCTCTTTGGCTCTGCTTGTAGGGCACTGCAAAGGCAGAGGGGGTGTTGAGCCTC
>NW_009264159.1:0-264 GCF_000687185.1 Egretta garzetta | reverse complement strand
GTGCCCGTGGGACTCTCCTCAAGCAGGAAGAACAGACCTTTGCAGGCGCCCACCATCTGGGCAGATCCACGCTTTATCTGCCTGTTCCTCTCACCATTGCAATCACCAGCCATTCAAGGTTTAGTCCGGGGAGATTCAGAAATCCATGCACGCAGCAGGTTCCTATATTCGGTCACAGGGGGAGTGCTTGCATGCTCTGAGGTTTTAACGGCTTCGTTTTGATTGGATGTGATAACCATCAGTTCTTCCTTTTTTGTAGGTTCA
>NW_009264158.1:0-264 GCF_000687185.1 Egretta garzetta | reverse complement strand
CTACAAGAGACAAGCTGAGGAGGCTGTAAGTATGGCTTGGGGCACGGGCAAGAGCAGCCTTCCATCGGGGCAGCACGCTCATTGAGATGAGTATGGATACCAGGAAAGGGGCATGACAGAAACTCCCAAGACACAACGGTCTTGGCCACGCCACTTTGCTATTGTGTCATGAGGCCTCGCTGAGTTGTGGGCACCCTACAGCAGTCGGGGATGAACTCAGGGAAGTTCTGCAGCCTGTTTTATACAGGAGGTCAGACTAAACAA
>NW_009264157.1:0-264 GCF_000687185.1 Egretta garzetta | reverse complement strand
GCTGCGAGGCCCAGGGAGCTCACGCCACCCGTCCCTGCCAGAACAGCCCCAGGGCGATGGCTCGAGTAGTATTTTCAAGGGAAAGGGACTGTTCCAACTTTGTCTCCCCTGCCCTTCTCCCTTCCCCGTTTCCGCACTCCTGCAAAACCTGTTCAGCATTCTCAGTGGCCCTCCAACTTGACACACTACAACTCTGAAAAGACCAACCCGATGCTTTTCTTAAAAAAGCGGTTTGCATTTCATTTAAGAGATATTTAAATTGTG
>NW_009264156.1:0-264 GCF_000687185.1 Egretta garzetta | reverse complement strand
CATTTAGTGGTCTGCACAGGATCTCTCCATTCTCAGCAGTGTCTGTTGGCTTCTCGGGATAAAATGGGAGTGTGATCACTCTTCATCTCAGAAAGAAGCAAGCCCAGGAAGCTGGGAAGAAGATGGAGGGATGGACGAGCTCCCTTCACTCTGAACAAAGCAGCAGGCTAACTTCTTGCCTCACAGGACTTACTCGTTTTTCTGTGAGCACAGCTGAAAGGCTGAGGGTTTCTGACATGCAGTAACATTCCCCAGATGAGATGG
>NW_009264155.1:0-264 GCF_000687185.1 Egretta garzetta | reverse complement strand
CCCTTACGATTCTGTGATTCTGTGATTCCCTGCTCTCCCACGCCACGTGCAGCTGCCATCAGGGGGTGAAGCCCGGGCTTCGGCGCGGAGACGGCAGGCAGTGCCGCCAGGCAGACGTTCCTCCCTTTCATCCCCCTCTCTCCTTTCTCCCAAAGGCAGACGGGCTGCCAACGACGCCATGTGCAGCGCAGCCCGTCGCTTTCTGCTGAGGTACCTGGGGGGTGGGAACCGACGAGGACTTCCACGTGTTTGCTTTTTAAACAC
>NW_009264154.1:0-264 GCF_000687185.1 Egretta garzetta | reverse complement strand
CTCCCTGCTGCCCCCCCCCCCGGACACCCCCCCCTCCCGTGCAGGTTTGGGGGCGAGGAGCCCCCCGAGGAGAACCGGGTGCACTTGGGCAACGCCATCATGTCCTTCTACGCCGCCCTCATCGACCTCCTGGGCCGCTGCGCCCCCGAAATGCACGTAAGACGAGGGCCTGGGGGGGCAGGAGGTGGGGGGACCCTGCCAGGGGGTGACCCCCGCTTTGCTGCCCCCCACCCCAGTTGATCCAGGCGGGGAAGGGGGAGGCCC
>NW_009264153.1:0-264 GCF_000687185.1 Egretta garzetta | reverse complement strand
CTCTTACCACAGGTGTGGCTGTGATTCACAAACCGTTGGGACACGCGGTCCAGCCCACGTGAGGAGCAGAAGGGAAGTGGATCCAGCTAGGTGGTGTTGGGAAGATGAGCGGCCTCTGCCTTGACCCGTCTCATTGCTGTTAATGTCTTAGCATGACAAGCGATGCGTGACAAACATCATCTGCTCTGCAGTGGATCGCGTAGCAAAGCAAAAATCCCGCTGGGGCCATGTTCCCTGCTAGGCACGAGGTGTTGCTTGTTGTCC
>NW_009264152.1:0-264 GCF_000687185.1 Egretta garzetta | reverse complement strand
GAGGAATACTTTCTGTGTGAAGGAGCTGCTTGGCTGTATGGAGCTCCTTTTTGCAAGAGGGAACAGTTTGGGTGAGGCCTTGTGAGTGAGGATCGAAGGAGAGGCCACGTAGGCCACATTGTGGTGGGAGATAAAGCACCTGAAGTCAACGGGAGGAGGTGGACAAGCTCTTACTTAAGGAACTCAAGGAAGTCTCCAGATCAGTGACCAGGGGCTCTATCTAGGGACTTGAATTACCCTGACATTCCTTGGAGGGGGAGCACA
>NW_009264151.1:0-264 GCF_000687185.1 Egretta garzetta | reverse complement strand
AGCTCTACATCGTTCAGCAATATGTGTACTAAACATCTCCAAGACAGGTTTTGACCTCCAAACTGAACAAGAGTTTTACGAGCTGGGCCAGTGGGCACTTGGGGTTTCCCAGCTTCTCCTGCTCCCAGTGACTTGAGAACACTTTTAAAAATTTAATTTTTTTTTTACTGTTTATCAGAGCAGTTGTTCCAACTACGGATTGTGTAGTGGGCGTTTTGAAGGGAAAGCAGTGTTGGTCTCTGCTCCCAGGTAATGGGCGATGGG
>NW_009264150.1:0-264 GCF_000687185.1 Egretta garzetta | reverse complement strand
CGATGGTGGGCTCCGTGCCAAGCAGGGCAGCAGGCAGGGGGTGGGGAGCCACTGCCAAGTAGCACAGCGCCGTGACAATTTTCATTTCTCCCCTCAAAATGATGGATTAAGGTCCTCAGGAAGGACCCTGAGTCACGCACGGAGCCCGGGAGGCAGACTGGGATTTGGGAAGCTGGCCTGCATCTTCCCCTGTCGCCTGCCTGTTGTCTCCTCTCTGTCAGCGCTGTGACTCCCCTCCGTTCACAGCAGGGGTGGCTTTGAATT
>NW_009264149.1:0-264 GCF_000687185.1 Egretta garzetta | reverse complement strand
ACTCCTGTCCCTTAGGGAGGGGTTCGGGGGGGCCCCCCAAAACCCAGCCACCCCCCCCACTGTCTCTGCATGAGGCTTTGGGGGGGCACCCCAAAATCCAAGCCCCCCCACCCCCTCATATCTCAGGGGGCACCCCAAAATCTACTCCCCCCAAACCCCTGTCCCTTAGGGAGAGTTTGGGGGGGCACCCCAAAATCTATGCCCCCCTGGTATTTTTTGGGGTGGTGATGGGGGGGACACCCCAAAATTCCCTCCCCCTAGGAT
>NW_009264148.1:0-264 GCF_000687185.1 Egretta garzetta | reverse complement strand
TCACTGTAGATAAAAGCAATCACTCAAATATCCGAATACATAATTTTACTGAAATTATGGGATGTGACTTTAACTCTTCAGCTCCTATCACATCTTGTCAACTATCACAACTGAAATATACATCTTATAAAGATTTCTTATCTACCCTCACTGGAATGAATTTATGTCTTTAAGAAAGCTGTTACAGCATGATGAAACACCACCCATTGGATCAGATTCCATAAGTCATCATTGATTTCCTTGTTCCTCATGCTGTAGATGAGG
>NW_009264147.1:0-263 GCF_000687185.1 Egretta garzetta | reverse complement strand
CTGCTTTTCCGTTCTCTTCCTTCTCCGCCCTTTCGGCCTTGCATGCCTCCAGGTTTTTTCTACCACGCAGCCCAAATACAGACTCTCTTTTCTACAGGAACCCAGAAATGCCATAGCAGCGGTCAGTCTTATCTCTTTGACTTTTTTTTTAAAATAATGCTCTTCTCTCTCGTCTTCCCTTTTTTCCCAGTTTCTGGTGACAGACAGTTCTTACAGATGCAACCAGAAAGCCCTTCTGTTTTGACCAATGAACTGAGTCATCA
>NW_009264146.1:0-264 GCF_000687185.1 Egretta garzetta | reverse complement strand
CCCCTCCCCCCCCCACGCGGGCAGGGTGAGCCCCCCCGGGCAGGATCTGGCCCCCCCAAGGCAAGGATCCGGCCCCCATCCCTTCGGCCGGGGTTTTCTGGGGGGTGCTGTGCGCTGCCTTGGCCATTAAAGCGAGGTTTCTCCCGGCTGATGCTTTTCTTTGTGCTTGGGGGGAGGGGTTTGCTCCCACCTTCCTTTGTGGCCCCCCCCATATTTGGGGGTCCCCCTGTATTTTCAGCACCCCCTGTATTTGCAGTCCCTTTG
>NW_009264145.1:0-264 GCF_000687185.1 Egretta garzetta | reverse complement strand
TTCTTTCTTTCTTCCTCTCTCTCTCTCTTTTTTTCTTTCATTCTTTCTTTCCACACGCGTAGGCAGAATCCTCTTTCATCTTCGGCTGGGTGGTTTTGGTTTCTTTTTTTTATTTTTTTTAAATTTTTTTATCGCTTAGAAATCTTTTCTAAGGGCTACAGCATTGGACTTCACCTTTGGCCGGGTTACCGTTTCTTTCTCACTTTCTTTTATTCTTGTTTGTTTTATTATCAACTTTAAGGTTACCCCAAGGACCCTGCCGTC
>NW_009264144.1:0-263 GCF_000687185.1 Egretta garzetta | reverse complement strand
CCCCAAGAAGCTTGAATCCTCTTGTACACAAGTATCTCATAGTCTTCAAATCACTCTGATCCATTTAGCCCTCTCAAAGCCCAGCTGCGCTCTTGACTTCACTGAGAGCAAACACTCACCCCTTCTGAATTTGCAGTTTCGGACTCACCTTGCTTTGTATTGCTCAAGCTGCCAAGGACTGAGGCCAGGGAACAGCTTTTATCTATGTACCTGCTACTGCAATCTAATCTACTGGCATGGCTGATGGCAGCATTGAATGGAGG
>NW_009264143.1:0-263 GCF_000687185.1 Egretta garzetta | reverse complement strand
CGGTGCTCTGCAGAGGAGGGATGCAGGGAGGTGCTGGGGGAATAAGGAGCAACAGGCGGGGTCCTACGCCAGGTCCAGCGTTTAAGAAACAATAAATCTCCGCTTATTTTAGCGCAAGGGGAAGGTCAAGAGATGTGTTGTCCTTGGCCTGGAAGCACCCAGGCGAAGGCTCCCCGGCAGCCGATGCGGAAACCGGGGTGCAAGCACGGTGGGGTGGGGAGAACCATGCCAGGGGTGGGCGATGGCTCCAGGCAAGGGGTCCT
>NW_009264142.1:0-263 GCF_000687185.1 Egretta garzetta | reverse complement strand
GCAGAGCACAGCTGGGTAAGGAGAAGGCTTCTCTGCATGCCCATCAGCCTTTCGCTTCTTGCTTCTTTCTTCTGCAGCATAGCCGTGTTCTTCCTTGTTTCACCATCTGTCTGTCATACTCTCGCTCTCAGGCTGAGGGTGCAGGTTAGTTTCTATTCCGACTCCAGTGCCTCATGGAAACTGCACGTCTAAGCTGTGTTTTGAATATTCCAGCAGAATGTCATTCACTTATTAGGGTTGGGGAATGAGCTGGCTCATTCCTC
>NW_009264141.1:0-263 GCF_000687185.1 Egretta garzetta | reverse complement strand
CTCATAGCAGCATTGTTACAGAAGAGTCAGCCTACTGTTTTAATTTTACTGTTTTAGCTGAGATTTTGCTCACAATATTATGCATTTTCCATGTCACCTATGTTTCAGATACACACAAGGGTTTCAAATATGTTTCTACATGTATCTCCTTACCTGGCCTGCTTCATTTCTTTTTTCGTAATAAGCCTACTAATTTCCACTGAATCCCCAAGCTGTAGATCTGTTAACTTAGTGGCCATAGATATAGCAGCTATTCTGAAAAA
>NW_009264140.1:0-263 GCF_000687185.1 Egretta garzetta | reverse complement strand
TGTCTTGTCTTGACACCTCCTGGTGAAAATCCTTATTACCACCTTCTTTTCCACCATAAAAAAGAAATGGAGCTTGTGAACTTCGTTTGGAAGCTGAAACGCTGTCATTATCCCCAGTTCAGGAAAAAACATGTGTGCGAAAAATAGTGTGTAGGTGCGTTCAGCTGTCTGAAGCCAAGGCTAGAGGCAAATCAGATCAGCACGGCTAGAGATGTGACAAGGTGTAATTAACACTGGATGATTACTTAATTTCACTATTGATT
>NW_009264139.1:0-263 GCF_000687185.1 Egretta garzetta | reverse complement strand
GGCTACTAAAACCTTGCTATGTAAACCCAATACAGCCTCCACTAAGAATTTCTGTGAAAAGAAAAAAAAAAAAAGATCTGAAAAGCAAAGATACATATTTTATTGTAAATAAGGTTAGTTCGTCTCACATCCAGACAGTTGCATTTGTGATACTCACAGATATATAACTGGACTTGAAAAAAATTCATACTATGAAATCACGATATATGATCCATCAGACCAATACTCTATCTTTAAGTGCTTCATGCATATATATATATATA
>NW_009264138.1:0-263 GCF_000687185.1 Egretta garzetta | reverse complement strand
CATCCTCCCAAAAATGAGGGACAGCACTTGGCCGCCTCCCCTAGAGCTTTCGGTGGACATTTACCTCTTCCACTGCTGCTTCATGGATGACCTCAAAGCCTTCTCCTCTTTCCACATCCCCGAACCAGCCCTTGACGCTCTCCTTGTACCGGTCCAGCTTCATCTCTGCATCCTCCAGGGAGTTCCAGGAGGTGACGTGAAGAAGGAAATTGTACACCAGGTACTCCTGGACTCCTGGAGCTTCTCCCTGGGCACCTTCTTGG
>NW_009264137.1:0-263 GCF_000687185.1 Egretta garzetta | reverse complement strand
ATGATCAGGTATGCCCTTCACCTCCTGTCTTCTGAAACTGGTTTAAACTGGGGATTGTTGTCACAAGGGTTGATTCCCATTAAATTGACAGCTTGCAAGAGCATGCAAGAAATGTCTTGGCGTGTTGGTTTTGGACACAGAATAGACTTAATTCACAGAGGCAGGCCCCAGTCAGGGAGTAAGCGGAAGAGCCTGGAAATTTTCAAAATGCTTTCTTTCTTGTATATTGAACAGGTTTCTGCTTAGGGACCTGGACAGGCTGG
>NW_009264136.1:0-263 GCF_000687185.1 Egretta garzetta | reverse complement strand
GGTAATGGCATATGGTAATGGCGTGTGGTAACGGCATGATAATGACATACAGTAATGACATACAGTAACGGTACGCTAATGGCATACGGTAATGGCATGCTAATTACATGCTAATGACGTACGATGGTAACGGTATATGCTAATGGCATGATAATGACATACGGTAGCGACACGCTAATGACATATGGTAGCATACAGTAACAGCGTACGGTAATGACGTACGGTAACGGCACGCTAATGGCATATGCTAATGACATGCTAAT
>NW_009264135.1:0-263 GCF_000687185.1 Egretta garzetta | reverse complement strand
TGTGTCCGGGTGTTCCGGGTCCGGGTGTTCCATGTCCGGGTGTTCTGGGTCCGGGTGTTCCAGGCGTCCGGGTGTCCGGGTGTTCCATATCTGTATGTTCCGGGCATCCAGGTGTTCCAGGTCCGGGTGTTCCAGGGGTCCGAGTGTTCCGTGTGTCCGGGTGTTCCAGGCGTCCGGGTGTTCCGGGTCCGGGTGTTATATATCCGTATGTTCTCGGCCTGGGTGTTCCGGGTGTTCCAGGCATCTGGGTATTCCAGGTCCGG
>NW_009264134.1:0-263 GCF_000687185.1 Egretta garzetta | reverse complement strand
GAATTGGAGCACCTGATCAAAGTTGCAGAAAGCATGTGGGCACTGCGGTTTTGGCAAGTCTTCTGCGTTCATCCAGTTGAGCTGGGTTTCCAGAGGATGGCAAGAAACCACACCTCTTGACGCTAGCGAGGCTCAACGCTCAAGGCCTCCGTCTGGAGCTGGAAGTGCTCAGGAGCTAAACAGCTGCAAACCTTTTTGATGGGAGCAAGACCTCTTTGTGTCCCTGTGGATTTCTTTCTTTTCTGTTTTCCCGCCCTGCCCCC
>NW_009264133.1:0-263 GCF_000687185.1 Egretta garzetta | reverse complement strand
TGGCCCTCCTCTGGACCCACTCAAGCAGGTCCAAATCTTTCTTATGCTGGAAGCCTCAGAGCTGAACACAGTACTCCAGGTGCGGTCTAATAAGAGCAGAGTAGAGGGGGAGAATCACCTCCCACCACCTGCTGGCCATGATTCTTTTGATGTAGCTCAGGATACAGTTGGCTTTCTGGACTGTGAGTGCATATTGCGAGTTCATATTCAGTTTTTCATCCATCAGTACACCCAAGTCCTTCTCCACGGGGCTGCTCTCAATC
>NW_009264132.1:0-263 GCF_000687185.1 Egretta garzetta | reverse complement strand
GTCCTGGAGACTTCAGTCCTTTGTTTGTGCCAGAGCTTTGCCTCATCAATGTCCTTGTAAAGGTGTACTGGGATGCGAATTTACCTTCTACGTAACAACACCATTACAGCCGAGGCAGCAAAATGCCATTTTTCTTCTAGCACTTTGCTTGTGGGTAGAGCTAGAGGTTCCTCCAGGCTTCCATTTGTGTGTTTTGCTTCTGTCTGGAGGTTGGTAGCTGTTGGGGTCTCCTGGGGTGAACTTTGTCAAGGGCATCTGCCCTA
>NW_009264131.1:0-263 GCF_000687185.1 Egretta garzetta | reverse complement strand
CCCTGGGCTGCCATCGCCCCTGAGCTGCCATCATCCCGAGCTGCCATCATCCTAGGGCTGCCATCCGGAGGGGAGCATGGAGCATGAGGAAGAAAAGGGTGATGGGGGGTGTGTGTGTGTGTTGGCTAATTAAGAAGCATCGTTAGTGGTTCTTCTCTCCTCCGCACGCTACAAGCAGATTCCCGGGGGGATTATGCCACTTGGAAAGACTAATTAAACCACAAAGCGGAGAGGCGATGGGAGGGGATGAGAAACGCCGACGG
>NW_009264130.1:0-263 GCF_000687185.1 Egretta garzetta | reverse complement strand
TTTTTTTTTTGTCTCACAGTTGAATTGCGTTAGCTTCACCTTCTTTCTGTCACTTCTTAAATCTCTCACTTGTCACACTTTGATATGGTATGAGGGGCTGGAGGTGGGAATGGGTACCAGCAGACTGAGGACCTTCTGCCCCTGCATGTCCACGTGAGCTGAGGAGAGCTGCTCTGCCCATCCCAGAGAGGAGAAGGCTTTGTGAGCAATATATGTTGTGTGCTGGCCCCTCATAGGAACCCAACATCCTTAAACATCATTAA
>NW_009264129.1:0-263 GCF_000687185.1 Egretta garzetta | reverse complement strand
TTTTTTTTTCCTCCTGGTGGATGTCTAGATTAATTAAGGCAACATCAAATTTTTATTTTGGGTCAATGTATAACAACATTGTGTTCTGGTGTTTGGTGCTCTTCTTGCACTGGTAGTGACATTGCTATGGCTGATTAAGAAAAATAAAAACAAAATGTCAATTAATGAATTAAATTCAAGGTTCCCTTGGAGTTCCATGATGAATTTCCAAGTTCATAAAATCATAGAGACATAGAATCATTTCAGTTGGAAAAGACCTTTAA
>NW_009264128.1:0-263 GCF_000687185.1 Egretta garzetta | reverse complement strand
TGTTAATGTTATCAGTAGCTGTTATCAGTGAAGGATTGCTTCCCCTCTGCCTCCCATTGGTGAACTTGCCTTTAGAGTCCTATGCCTGGTTTGGGGCTCCTCAGGACAAGAAAGCAGGGCAAGAAAGTCCAGCAGAGGCCACCAAGTGGTCATGTGGTTGGACGGCACGGTGTCCAGGGAGAGATGGAGAGAACTGCAGTTATTCAACCCGAAGAAATGAAGGCTAAAGGGGAGATCTTGTTGGTGTCTGCAGCTACCTACAG
>NW_009264127.1:0-263 GCF_000687185.1 Egretta garzetta | reverse complement strand
GCTGAGCTGTAACACAAACCTGCTGGGGCCCGGCCCAGGGTGCACAATCTGCAAGGCAGGCAAGTGCTGGGGTAGCTCAGGGGTCTTCCCAAGGAGCCAGTGGCCATCACTCTGCACTGCAGGTGGTCCTGGCCTTTCTGGAATAGCTCCTTTCCTGGCAGTTGCCGATTCCATCGCCTGTGTCCCAAACGCAGTGCTTTATTCTGCGGAGGTGGCTCAATGTGCTTCTGTCACCCAACCAGGCTGGCCACTCTGCCTGCCTG
>NW_009264126.1:0-263 GCF_000687185.1 Egretta garzetta | reverse complement strand
ATATAGGATCCTATACCTGCCCCTGCAAACACAGGATCCTATACCTGCCCCAGAGTTATATGATTCAAGGGCAGATCCAGGAACCTATACCTGCCCCAGGATTGCTATATGATTTCAGGGCAAATATAGGAGCCTATACCTGTCCCTGCAAATATAGGAGCCCATACCTGCCCCAGGATCATTAGATGATTCCAGGCCAAATATAGGATCCTATACCTGCCCCCAGTTATTCTATACATGCCCCTGCAAATATAGGAGCTTAT
>NW_009264125.1:0-263 GCF_000687185.1 Egretta garzetta | reverse complement strand
CTCCTTGAGCTTGGAGGCCATGGTGGGCACTGCCTGCCCGCTCTCTCCGGGCCCCTTATAAAGCCATCACTTCTTGGGGGGGACCCCGGGGGGCCTCCACGGGCCCGCTGATCCCATAGGATTAGGGGCGAGCGGCGCCGGGGGAATGTATGCATTAAAGATCAGGGTGGAAGGGGGCGAGAGAGGGATGAGGTGGGGTTTTTTGTGTGTGTGGTGGTGGTGGTTGTTGTTGTTGGGGTTTTTCTTTTTTTTTTTTTCCTTCT
>NW_009264124.1:0-263 GCF_000687185.1 Egretta garzetta | reverse complement strand
TCTTTTAAGGCTGTGCCTCGTAATGCTTACACAGATTGCTAAGCTAAAGCCCGTTACTGATGCAAGCTTTCTGGCGGTTTAAGCGAACATTTCTCTTCTTTCTCTGAGCGGTTATGCAGAACCTTAGTGACTGACTACTAATGTGGTCTTCACGTGTAGTTTTTGATTGCTGTTTCAGACCTTGAATTTCTTAAAGAAATCGGGCCCTTTAACAAGCAACGCCGTTGACTGCTACGGGAGGCGTCTTGTAGCTGGCTTGCTGT
>NW_009264123.1:0-263 GCF_000687185.1 Egretta garzetta | reverse complement strand
TAGGTGAGTTTTCTTATTTCAAACCACTCCAGGGCAAAGCCCGAGGGGGAAAATCCTCTCCTCCCATCCCCGGCGAGGCAGCGCGCCCCTCGGACCCGGCAGCACAAACCCACGCCGCGCGGCTCCCTCCCCGCTTTATTCAGCACCAAGATCTTCGCAAGAGCCCCGGGCACGACATTTGCTGGAGAAAAACCCGCTTCCAGCAAAGGGCAGAGGGAGAAATCGGTGGCCAAACAACTCCTGCCCCGGCCAAGAGGTTTGGG
>NW_009264122.1:0-263 GCF_000687185.1 Egretta garzetta | reverse complement strand
ACATACCTGCCAAAAACAGGCTCCAGGGTGTTGGGCACGTACTGGTCCCGCTGGCCCAGCGTCTTCGTCCCCAGTGAGACACGGATGTAGGGGTCGCACTGGAGGCAGGGAGGGGACCATCAGGGTGGCATGGGGAGGTGGGGAGGACAGGGGACCCCTGCCAGCACCCATGGGTGGCCTTACCAGCCCATTCCTGTCACGGGGGGGCAGATCGAAGGCCCGGACGACGTAGACCCGCACCAGGCACTTTTGGGGCTGACTAG
>NW_009264121.1:0-263 GCF_000687185.1 Egretta garzetta | reverse complement strand
TTATGTACTAATATTTTATTATATTATACTATGAAAGAGCTTAACTTCATGTAACATAATGTAACATGAAATAACAGAAAATAACATCAAAAACTAAAAATCAAAAAATAAGAACGTAATATAAGTAAACCTAAAAAGATATAAAATAACGTAAAATCATATCAAATAACATTAAATAAAAGAAAATAAAGCGCAAAATGTAAAAAGAAATAAAATAAATAACATAAACTATAACACATTACATAACATAAACCAACCTAAAA
>NW_009264120.1:0-262 GCF_000687185.1 Egretta garzetta | reverse complement strand
TGAATATCTCCCAAGGATGGAGACTCCACAACCCCCTCCAGGCAACCTGTTCCTTCTGAGTGTTTGACTACTGTTACAGTAAAAAAGTTTTCTCGTTCATCCTGTCGGGTCCAATAGAATTGTGTATGTCTGTTTAGTTTAAATGTTCCCTAACCTGATCCTCCTCCATTGAGGGCAAGTCTTCCTTGCTCCAGACTTTCTCCCTGGCTGCAGGGACCTGGGATTCTGGAAGGTCACAGAATCCCAGAATGGCAAGGGTTGG
>NW_009264119.1:0-263 GCF_000687185.1 Egretta garzetta | reverse complement strand
AGCCCCAGCTGCAACCCCATGGGGCGCCAAGTTGAAGACAGACCACTGGAGAAGATGATGATGACGACCTGGTGCTCAGCCAGGAGTGGCAGCAGCAGAGGAGGAGAGCGACACCCAGACGTCCGCCACCACCAGCCCCACGCCGACAGAGCCACAGGCTGACAGAGCTGCCCAGACGGGCAGTGCCAGTCCGTCCCCACCAAACAGCGCTGCAGCCACAGCCCCGCTGGCATCCAGGAGGCGGCTCCAGCTCCATCCATGCC
>NW_009264118.1:0-263 GCF_000687185.1 Egretta garzetta | reverse complement strand
AAACTCCGAATAGCAACAACAGCTATTAACAAAATACAATTAAATAAGAGATAAACTCCCCCTGAAAGGGGCTCGGAGGAGAATGGGCATCGCGCTCCTTCCTGCAGCTTTTGTTTCCTTCTCTCAGCTTCCCTTGTCATTCCAGAAACGTTGCTACTTTAATTAAATACAAACTGGGAAACCACAGCTTTCCCTGCAGCCCTTGCACATGGTGGTCAGGGCGCGGGGACCCTTTCCAGTGGGGAAAGCGCGCACCCTGCGCG
>NW_009264117.1:0-263 GCF_000687185.1 Egretta garzetta | reverse complement strand
GGGGTGGCCTGGGGACCTTGGGACAGCACCTCAAGACAGCCCAGAGACCTCCTCAGGGTGGCACAGGGACCTCGGGGTGGCACAGGAACCTCGGGGTGACACAGGAACCTCAGCCCAGGGACCTCCTGAAGCCAGACCAGGGAGGTCCTTGGGGTGGCCTGGGGACCTCGGGACGGCACGGGGACCTTCTCGGAGTGGCACAGGGACCTCAAGGCGGCACAGGGACCTTAGGGTGGCCCAGGGACCTCGAGGCGGCACGGGGA
>NW_009264116.1:0-262 GCF_000687185.1 Egretta garzetta | reverse complement strand
CCACCGTCACCCGCTCTGGTCTTTCCATCCCAGCTGAGCCCCCCATTATCCCCGCAGAGGCACCGGTGAGGATCGTGGGTTCCAACGAGGAGGCCCCCCACGCCTACGCGGCCGGGCAGCGCGTGGAGCTGTGGTGCCAGCTGTCCCGCCCTGCCGCCCCCGTGCGCTGGTATAAGGACGGGGAGGAGGTGGAGGTGGGCGAGGGCCTGGTGCTGGAGCAGGAGGGGCCGTGGTGCCGGCTGGTGCTGCCCTGTGCCCGGCC
>NW_009264115.1:0-262 GCF_000687185.1 Egretta garzetta | reverse complement strand
GAATTACACCAAAAAACAGGTGTGAAGGGCAATCCAACTCTGTCAGTTCACCACTGACAATGGACAGAGCCTAAGGGTTACGGGGTCACATTTTGGCATAGGCACAGCAAATATCAGCAGTCTGCTGAGATCAATTTGAAAGTAACATTCAGCTGTTTCTTGTGGAAACCGTCTTGCCCAAGCTGAGACACACTGCACTTGATCAGTGAAAATCAACCTCAACAGGAAGATGGTGTGGAACCCAACCATTGATACTGGAAGC
>NW_009264114.1:0-262 GCF_000687185.1 Egretta garzetta | reverse complement strand
TCTGCATAGTTAAAAGGAGGGAACGATCCAGCGGGTGTTGATTTTGTACTCTTTTCCCCAGGCATCTTTAGCCTTCCAGGCATGTTTATTAAGGGGTTCAGCAAGTATAAGGGGGACAGCCCCAATGGTTGGCATTTCTACCAACACTGGCTGTCCAGGAGAAAAGGTTGGTTCTCCGGGAACATTAGGAGCTTGAGGTTTTGGAATCAAAACTGGAGGTTTATGATAAAAGGCATTTAGTCGGGGGCATCCATTTATTCCC
>NW_009264113.1:0-262 GCF_000687185.1 Egretta garzetta | reverse complement strand
ACCTCTGCTGATACACACTGATGGACCGCAGTGTCTGTTGGGGGAGATAGATATAGATATATAGAGATATACACACACTTTTAAAATTTTTATATATATCTATATATACAACCCACACACACACACCCCCCATAGCAGTGTCCTTTAATGTGTGTGTATATATGTATATATATATGATAAACAACAGTGTGTGTGTATACATATAAAAACAGCAGGGAAGACGATAGATAGCTATACATACATACATAAACAATGGTCTCTG
>NW_009264112.1:0-262 GCF_000687185.1 Egretta garzetta | reverse complement strand
GAGAGGCATCGTGCTGACAGGTCGCGAGTGCTTTCTGCTGAAGGGCCAGAAGAACAGTTAGGAAACCTCCTTCGCTGTACGGACAGAAGATGGTTCCAACTCAGCCTGTCCAAGGAAGAAAGCATTTCTAAAGGCAGGGTTGGGCTACGCTAAACCCTTCAAGGGGAACGTTAACATGAGTTATGAATGCAGAGTTAGGAATTGTGGGAAATCCCTGGAAGAGAAAGGTCTGAGTAAAAAGTTGGGAACAGCTTGGATACCT
>NW_009264111.1:0-262 GCF_000687185.1 Egretta garzetta | reverse complement strand
GGGGCTATCGGGTTGTTGGCAGTGGGCTCGGGGACACTGCCCGAACCACCACCCATGGGTGTGACCCTGCTGCCATGCAGGCCAGGGTTCAGCCCACAGCACTGGCCGACACCCAGGGCGACAGATTTGAGGAATAAAGCCTTCCTGCGGGCCCTGGCCCCAGGGCCAGGCTGCTTTTGGGTGCAGGCACCCTGCCTACAGTCCCTGCAGGGCCCTGGGACCACAGTGCCCTGAGCAGAGCAGGGGACCTGACCCGATCCGC
>NW_009264110.1:0-262 GCF_000687185.1 Egretta garzetta | reverse complement strand
TAGGGGGGGAAAAAAAAGGGAACAATTGGTTTGCCCATAGATGATGTAGTTCTCAGCTGGCCCTCTTTCATGGAGAGAAAAAGCAGTTTGTTAAAGCCTGTAGGCATAATGTACTTCTAGCTGCATGTTCTGTTCCTGCTCGTAGTGAATGCCTTTCATTTATGTGCTTAGGAGAAAAATCCACCTGCTCTGTGCTCCCTGGTACGTGAAGCTACACTGACTAGGATGGCGAAGGAGATGTGCTTGTAGGTAGCTGGTAAGC
>NW_009264109.1:0-262 GCF_000687185.1 Egretta garzetta | reverse complement strand
CCATAAGGACAAGGGCAGCTGATCTAGAGATATCCCTTAATTCCTGGTAGAGTAATTCCTTGGTGTAATTTTCCTGGCTGGGTAGTCAATAGTAGACTCCCACAACACTACCTGCTTTATTTGTTTTCCCCTTCACCCTTACGCAGAGGCTCTCAACTGTGTCATCACCAACTGCCAGTGCCATACAATCCAATATGTCCCTTACACGCAGCGCCACTCCCCCGCCTCGCCTGCCCTGCCTATCCCTCCTGAAGAGCCTATA
>NW_009264108.1:0-262 GCF_000687185.1 Egretta garzetta | reverse complement strand
ACACAGGAGACATCGTGGCCGCTCCCTACATGGATGGCAGCGACTGGTACCGAGCCCGCATCCTTGGCACCCTGGAGAACGGCAACTTTGATCTTTACTATGTGGATTTTGGGGACAACGGGGAGGCCCCCCGTGAGGCGCTGCGAGCCCTGCGGTGAGCACAGGGTGTCACCTGGCAGGGAGACAGCAGGGCTGAGGTTTAACATCCCCGGGTGACGGGGCCCCTCTGGGCACGGATGCCCCTGGCCGTGGGAGCAGCCAT
>NW_009264107.1:0-262 GCF_000687185.1 Egretta garzetta | reverse complement strand
TGCACTCACATGCACACACACACACTTGCAAACACAAATGCACATGCGCCCATGCATGTGCACACACAAGTGCCTGCACACTCACACACACTCACAGACACACGCACGCACACGCACTTGTGCACACACACATGCACACACACACATGCCTGCAGACACACAATGCACACACACGCACACACACACGCACATGTGCATACACAATGCATGCACACACATGTGCACACACTGCACACACACACATGCACACACACACGTGCAC
>NW_009264106.1:0-262 GCF_000687185.1 Egretta garzetta | reverse complement strand
TCAAGTCTTCAAGACTTCTACAGCTAATTGGAGAGGTTTCAGGGTGATAGTTAAAGAGGAAGAGTTCAGGGAGCTTTTGAGATAAAAGGATTTTTACTTTGTAAGGTCAGTTTTTATTATTTCTTCCCTCTACAGAAGATGTGATAGCAGCATTCTCCAGGTGATGTTGTCTAAAGGGTCACCTAAGGAGGTCTGGAGAGGTAGGGAAGGCAGTCCCTTGAGGCCAGACGCTCTATGGACAACCTTGCTCCTCACCTCCCCA
>NW_009264105.1:0-262 GCF_000687185.1 Egretta garzetta | reverse complement strand
ATAGGATCCCAGTAAGAAAGGCACTTGGACCCTATAAGTTATCTTTTTAAATGCTCAGTATGAGAGCTAACACTGTAAGGGAATAGTCCTATAGAGAATCTTATGTCCCTTTAGGTGGTGGGTCCCTGGGTGGTGTAGCACTGCACAGGCTTCCAACCCAAATGCAGCACACTATCCATAGAAGAGAGTCTCTTGTTTTGGTCACTCAAGCTACTATTGCAGGATTTTGTCACAAGGAAACAACTCTGTTTATCATCTCTTC
>NW_009264104.1:0-262 GCF_000687185.1 Egretta garzetta | reverse complement strand
GCATTTTTGACGGTCAGATACTAGAACCTTCTCTGCTATTTCCTCTTCCTTCCTCTTATATCACAAATGCTTCTCATAAAATCCCAGTGATAATTAGTTTGTTGATTGCATGTTAAAGGGAGGAAAAGACAACATTTTCCAAGTTAAGTATAAGAAATGATCAATTGAACAGTGAAGCATGACCTTTGCTCACTCCAAATTTCACTTCTTTTGGAAGTAGACATTAATTATAATGCTAGAATTTTGCACGCAGCATTATGAA
>NW_009264103.1:0-262 GCF_000687185.1 Egretta garzetta | reverse complement strand
CAGCATTGTGCCTTTGCCACAAAGAAAGCTAAGGGTATCCTGGGATACATCAGACAAAGTATTGTCAGCAAGTCAAGGGAGGTGATCCTTGCCCTCTCCTCAGCACAGGTGAGGCCATTCCTGGAGCACTCTGTCCAGCTCTGGGCAGTACAAGAGAGACATGGACATGGCTGGAGAGAGCCCAGAAAGGGGCCATTGAGATGATGAAGGAGGACCGGAGCATCTCTCTTATGAGGAAAAGTTGAGAGAGCTGGGACTGTTC
>NW_009264102.1:0-262 GCF_000687185.1 Egretta garzetta | reverse complement strand
GTCCGGGGTCCAGCCCAGCCCCGTGCCCCGCTGCAGGTTGGGGCCGTGGTCCCAGTCCCGCTGCCAGCTCTGACGCTTTTGCCACAAATCCGCGGATGTTGGATGCTGTCTCAGTGGCCTACTTCTGGGAATTAGGAGATTTGGGGAGATCTTTCTCATTGTGGAACGGGAGTAAGCGCCCGGCCCCCCTGCTGGGGCGAGGGGCTGGGAGAGGGGGGTTTGGAGCGAAAGCAGGGGGCAAAGTGGGGGGGGGGGCTCCGGA
>NW_009264101.1:0-262 GCF_000687185.1 Egretta garzetta | reverse complement strand
TACAGGATCTGAGAGCAATTAACAAAATAACTAAGGATCTCCACCCTGTGGTGGCTAACCCGTACACTTTCTTGACAAAGGTAAAAACGGAACAAGTCTGGTTTACAGTTTTAGATTTAAAGGATGCATTTTTCTGCTTGCCCATAGCCAAGGAAAGTCAGAAATTGTTTGCCTTTGAGTGGGAAAGCCCCTCAACAGGACGCAAGACCCAACTATCCTGGACAGTGTTGCCCCAAGGATTCAAGAACAGCCCAACCATTTT
>NW_009264100.1:0-262 GCF_000687185.1 Egretta garzetta | reverse complement strand
GGATTCTTCTCCCCCAAAGGACCCTGACTCTTCCTTCAGTTATCTGTGAAGGGTGGCCACCTCTCACATCAATCCCCCTTAGCTACCCATGAAATCTGGCTCTTCCTTAGGGCACTGTAATGCTGGTCAGCTTCTCACTCTGTTTGCTAGGGTCAGCAAGTTCTCTTGTCACGCTCAGGAGTTTCCCACAGTCTGTTCAGTTAGCAAAGGCTTAGGGCCAAGCCTTCATCAACAGCTCGTGAGCCTTAATTGCATACCCCCA
>NW_009264099.1:0-262 GCF_000687185.1 Egretta garzetta | reverse complement strand
TCCCTGGGGGGGCATCACCCTTGGGCACCATCACCCATGGGGGCATCTCCCAGGGGTTCAGCGCCCCCCCTCCCCTCGGTGGGTGCAGCCCGCGGGTGGGTTTCCTGCCCCACCTTTGGGTGTTAGCAGGCCCAGGAGGGTGCTAATTAGCATTAATCACCTATTAATCACCACTTAAGCCCCGCCCAGGGGGCTCCACCCTCACCATGGAGGAGCCATGGCCAAGGCTGAGCTGCCAACCTGTGCTTCCTCCTCAGCCGCA
>NW_009264098.1:0-261 GCF_000687185.1 Egretta garzetta | reverse complement strand
GTGTTTTTTTTTTTTTTTTTTTTTTTGCTTTTTACGGCTTTTTAAGGACCGGGGTGTTAAAATATTTTGCGGAACTGGCGAGGTAGATTAGCAGGGTTTCTTGCCAAAGCCGGGAAGCCGGTATTACAGACCGTCCCAGGGGGAAATCGCTCACATTAACCACTAAATGAATATTTGACAAGGGCTCATTCGGGGGTATTATTACTACAAACGGGTCCCTACTGGACTTTCCAAGGGTCAAAGAGCAATGGTTCAATTAAT
>NW_009264097.1:0-262 GCF_000687185.1 Egretta garzetta | reverse complement strand
ACACTGTCCCCAAGGGGTAATAGGGACAAATTCGTGTCCCCAGACGCATGGGGACAAATTCGTGTCCCCTTGGGGTGCTCAACAGCATTGGGGACCATGACACTGCCCCCAGGGGCGTGGGGACAAGTTTGTGTCCCCTCGATGGTGCTCAACACATCGGGGACCAGGATGCTGTCCCCAGGGGGGTTGGGGACAAGTTTGTGTCCCTTTGGGGTGCTGAAGAACATTGGGGACCAGGACACTGTCCCCAAGGGGTAATAAG
>NW_009264096.1:0-262 GCF_000687185.1 Egretta garzetta | reverse complement strand
GGGCACCCCCATTTCGGGAGGGGGCCCCCCCCCAGTTTTGGGGGGGCATCCCAATTTTGGGGAGGGGGCACCCCAGTTTGGGGGGGGCACCCCAGTTTGGGAGGGCATTCCAGTTTGGGGGGGGGGCTTGGGGGGCACCCCCATTTCGGGAGGGGGGGGCCACCCCAATTTTGGGAGGGGGCACCCCAGTTTGGGAGGGCATTCCGGTTTGGGGGAGGTGGGCACACCGGTTTGGGAGGGCATTCCAGTTTGGGGGGGGGCA
>NW_009264095.1:0-262 GCF_000687185.1 Egretta garzetta | reverse complement strand
CGACACCCCCAGCCTCTGTGTTCTCAGGGTCAGGACAGAAAGCTTTGTCCTTTGAATAAAGCGGTGATCCGGGGGTGGCCGTCACCCCCCAGGGTGCTTTCGCCGCGCTGAGTGTGCTCCCGTGATCCGTAGCGCTTCACGCCATCCCTGTAGCCGGAGCTTTTCCACCTGGGTGCCTGGGGTGTGATGAGTTGGGTCCTCGCATTCCCGCGATGGCTTTGCCCCTGCCACGTGTCACCCCTGGGAAGGGAACGGTGAGATT
>NW_009264094.1:0-262 GCF_000687185.1 Egretta garzetta | reverse complement strand
TTCCCTGCGCAGCTCCTGCCTCAGTTTCCCCTCCAGCCAGGCAGCGACGGGTGGGTGGCGAAATGCCTGGGGACCCCCCAGTCCCTACGCTGGCCCCTGAGGAGGTTGGGTCTTGAGCGTGACCCAGGGGGACAGAGCCCAGGAGAGGGGCAGGTGGGGATGAGGGCCCCGGCAGGTCCTGGGGACAGGGACAGGGACGGGATGGTGGCAGGGATGGGATGGTGATGGTGATGGGATGGGGATGGGGACGGGGATGGGATGG
>NW_009264093.1:0-262 GCF_000687185.1 Egretta garzetta | reverse complement strand
GTATAACCACATGTTCGAATCTTACCCAAAGGCGTCCCGATGGAGGGGAAGAGGCTCAGCCCGACGACTGAGCCCAGAAGTCAGAGAGGTACACGATGATGGTGTCTTCCCATACACAATGGTATCTTCCCTAACATTCTCTCTCTCTTGAGCTGTTTTATATCATTTTTTACCTTTCGGGTGGAGCTTGAGCGTCTCTGGTCATACAGACCTTGGTTAGGATTGGTCTAAAATCATCTCGCTTCGCTTTTAAAGGTATAAA
>NW_009264092.1:0-262 GCF_000687185.1 Egretta garzetta | reverse complement strand
TGCAGGCTGCCACAGACAAGGTGCTGCCTTCAACAACACCCACATATAACACTATCAGGACTCACATAAAACAAGTATAGGCAGCCAAGTCCTCCATCTAAATGCAATGCTAGTTACAACACTGCGAAGTTGTGACATCAAGAACACACTACTTATTTTCTACGGTGGTGGCTGAGTTGCTTACAAGTTCTATTGTTGTTATTCTCAGTTTGGCTTTGTGTTTTATTGGAGAGAAAAAACTTGTGTTTACAGTTCTAAGTAA
>NW_009264091.1:0-262 GCF_000687185.1 Egretta garzetta | reverse complement strand
TGTTCCACCCCTGTCCCTTGTCCCAGCGCAGGTCCCCATCCCCTGGTCCCTGTCCCAATCCCGTGCCCTGTCCTGGCGCATGTCCCCATCCCCGGCCGTGCACCCCTGGCCCTGCTCACCCCCTGTCCCGCAGGATCTACAGTTCTTCTCCACGCCGCCCCCGGCGCCCTGGCCCCAGCTGGCTCAGGTGCTGAGCTGGCAGTTTGAGAGCGTGGCCGAGCGGGGCCTGAGCCGGGAGCACCTCCTCATGCTGGCCGAGAAG
>NW_009264090.1:0-261 GCF_000687185.1 Egretta garzetta | reverse complement strand
CTTCCCAGTTCCCTCCCAGTGCCCCCAGTTCCCGCCAGCACAACCTCAGCTCATCCCAGTTCCCTCCCAGTGCTCCCAGTTCACCCACAGCTCCCCTCCCAGTACAAGGTCTGTTGCCTCCCAGCACTTCCTCCTTCCCTCCCACTCACACCAGTACGCTCCCACTGCCTCCCAGTGTCCCCAGTTCACCTCCAGCTCCTTCCCAGTACTCCCCAGTGCCCTCTTCAGAGCCTCCTGGGGCCTCCCAGTGGCCTCCCAGTA
>NW_009264089.1:0-261 GCF_000687185.1 Egretta garzetta | reverse complement strand
CAGGGGTAGGGCCGCAGGTCCGTGTGGGTGCTCTGGTGCGTCACCAGGTTGGTCTTCTGGGTGAAGCGCTTGCCGCACTGGGTGCAGGCGAAGGGGCGCTCCCCGGTGTGCACGCGGTAGTGGGTCACCAGGTTGGTTTTCTGGTTGAAGCTGCGGCCGCAGAGGAAGCAAGTGAAGGGGCGCTCGCCCGTGTGGATCCTGCGGTGGGTGATGAGGTTGGGCTTCTGCCGGAAGCTCTTCCCGCACTCGGGGCAGACGAAG
>NW_009264088.1:0-261 GCF_000687185.1 Egretta garzetta | reverse complement strand
GCCCAGGAATTTGGGCACCCAAGGGGGGGACCCAGGAGTTTGGGGACCCAAGGGGGGGGGCAGGGACCTAAGGGGAGGGCCCCAGGGGTCTGGGCACCCAAGGGGGAAGACCCCAGGGGCCCAGGGACCCAAGGGAGGGGCCCCAGGCATTTGGGCACCCAGGAGAGGACCCAGGAGTCCGGGCATCCAAGGGGGGGGACCCCCAGAGGTTTGGGCACTCAAGGGGGGGGACCGCAGGAGTTTGGGCACCCAAGGGGGGGG
>NW_009264087.1:0-261 GCF_000687185.1 Egretta garzetta | reverse complement strand
ATCCAGTGGGTGGCCACCTCCATCTGAGGTCGCTACAGGTCCAGGGGGTCCAGGAAGGCAGCACGCACCCACACCCGCCTTCAGAGACTCTTCCAGGCCCAATACCTTGGCCATGCTAGTGTGGGGTAGCATCAAGGCCCTGAGGGCACAGGTAGCGCTTGTGGTGGTGCATACACACCCCCACACCCAACACCCTCCACTGCTCAACTAGCACGGTACCATCGTTATTGGAATCCCAGTGATTCCCAACCCGGATTGTGG
>NW_009264086.1:0-261 GCF_000687185.1 Egretta garzetta | reverse complement strand
AAGGGGCACTGGGAAGGGGCAGTGGTGCCGGGAGGGGGCACTGGGAAATGGCATGGAGAACAGGCACCAGTGCCAGGAAGGGGGACTGGGAAGCAGCACTGGGAAGCTGCCCTGGGAAGGGGCAGTGATGCTGAGAAGGGGCACTGGGAAGCAGCACCAGGAAATGGCACCGAGAAGGGGCACCAGTGCCAGGAAGGAGCACTGGGAAGGGGCAATGGCACTGGGAATCAGCACTGGGAAATGGCATGGAGAATGGGCACC
>NW_009264085.1:0-261 GCF_000687185.1 Egretta garzetta | reverse complement strand
CAGTAAAAATTATAACGGTACGAATGTATGAAATGTACAAAATTTACAAAAGCATTGAAAGACCTCACAGGAGCAAAATTGGATACCACTTCCACAGGTGGGATCTGCACGGCTTGCTGCACCAGGATCAAAGGCACCTCCTGGTGCAAAAGAACATCCAAGTCTGCTGCTGGCCTATCAGGGATTCTGGAAGATGTGACCTCACACACACCTTCACAGCCACTGCCTCCTGCTCACCCATGAGATCCTGAGGCACAGCTG
>NW_009264084.1:0-261 GCF_000687185.1 Egretta garzetta | reverse complement strand
AGGAGGAGTACATCAAGGATGAGCAGAAGAACCTGAAGAAGGAGTTCCTCCACGCCCAGGAGGAGGTGAAGAGGATCCAGAGCATCCCCTTGGTCATCGGGCAGTTCCTGGAGGCCGTCGACCAGAACACGGCCATCGTGGGCTCCACCACCGGTGGGGGTGGTGGGGACGTGGGGATGGGCACAGAGGGGTTGGGTTGGCCATGGAGGGGGTGGATGTGGTGGGGATGTAGGGATGGATGAAGAACGTTGGAGGTGGCCA
>NW_009264083.1:0-261 GCF_000687185.1 Egretta garzetta | reverse complement strand
GCCGAGCCTGCAGCAGAGCTGCCAACCTCAGGGGAGGCTGGGGGACAGCTGGGAGCAGGACGTGCCTCAGCCAGCCAAATTTAATCCTCCTACGTTAGCAAGGCTTAAAATAGGCTCCCTGCAGCATCAATGAGGGTGGTGGAGTTGGCCTACTCCAGCCCTCCCAAGTATTTTGGGGAAGCAGGGATGGCTGTATTGCAGACAAGCACAGCTGGGAGAGACGGCGCCGTGCTGCTAGGGCGTCCTTTGCTGAAGCCACCC
>NW_009264082.1:0-261 GCF_000687185.1 Egretta garzetta | reverse complement strand
GCCTGTTGGAAGGTTTCCTTCACTCCCCAGGCTGCACGTGAAAAGTCTCTTCTCTCCTCACTCTGCCTCTCAAAACAAGGGGAAATCTCAGCTCTGCCATAGTATAAAACGTCAATTCTAAAACCTGCCAATATTTTTCCCCATATCTTTTGGGTTTATTGTATTCTGATTCACTATGAACTCTGAAAAGGTTTTACTTTACACACACATAGAGGTGAAGTCTATCTTAAAAAAATTACTGATACATCCTGTTTGAAAGAC
>NW_009264081.1:0-261 GCF_000687185.1 Egretta garzetta | reverse complement strand
AAAAAAAAATTGAATAGACTGGCCATGAAACTGCTTCCTGAGGACAACCTCCAACACCCATCTCCAATCATAAAATTTCTCATTACCCTCTGGGTTGTGATTACTCAGATATTTTATATTATTTTAAGGTGTATCATAACTATTATTTCCATAATTGTATATATTTAATTCTTTTTTTACACAAAGGCAGAAATTCCAAAGAACTTCAAATATCACACTTTGAAATAGTGCCATTTACAGAGCGACAGACAACTTCAGTCA
>NW_009264080.1:0-261 GCF_000687185.1 Egretta garzetta | reverse complement strand
GGCGTGGGGTGAGGGGACCCGGGCCTGGGGGCACCCCCAGGGCCTCGGTGTGGGGTGCGGGCCCCCCAAGTGTGGGGTGAAGGGGACCCCGCTGTGGGGGCTCTTCCAGGGCCCCGGTGTGGAGTGAGGGGACCCGGGGCCTGGGCCTCCCACAAGGCCCCGGTGTGGGGTGCAGGCCCCCCAAGTGTGGGGTGAGGGGGCCTGGGGCACCCCCTCAGGGCCCCGGTGTGGGGTGCGGGCCCCCCCCCCAAGTGTGGGGTG
>NW_009264079.1:0-261 GCF_000687185.1 Egretta garzetta | reverse complement strand
TTTTTTTTTTAACACGACGCATTGAATTGTACCAGTACTCCTGTCACACTGGAAGCTGTTAAGCGTAAGCCAAAGATTAGAGAACAACCTGAACGGGGAAAGAGGTAAAAGTCAGAATTTTTAGTTCAATAAACCTCAGCAGCTGTTGCATTTTTGTGGAGTTGAGAGACCACCTCAATAGCGCAGAGGTTCTGCTCCCTACCTACCATGTGCCAGATTTCCTCATCTTAAGCGCTTTTTTGATTCCAACTTGCAGACTAG
>NW_009264078.1:0-261 GCF_000687185.1 Egretta garzetta | reverse complement strand
GGATCCCCCGTGCAAGCCAAGGGGGGGGGGGGAGCCATAGGCAGCTCCCAAGCTTCTGTGAGACCCCCAGACTGGGAGGCAGTGGGACGCTGGCGGTGGGGTGCCGGCACTGCAGCCCCCATGGGGACGGGGACAGCTCTGGTCCCAGAGCTCCTGCAGTGCCAGGGTCTCTGTATATAGTAGGGTATTACGGTACTGCTGTAAGATATATATTAAAAGAAAAAAAAACCAAAAAAAAGCCACTTTGGGGGGTGAGGGCTC
>NW_009264077.1:0-261 GCF_000687185.1 Egretta garzetta | reverse complement strand
TTAAGAAAACAAAAAAATTCTAGATGCATCTTAAATCACAAAGAACTTTTCTCCTTCATAGAAATAAGGTGTCTTTCACTAAACTTTCAGAAAGATGGGTTAAAGAGAATTGACAATGCAGCAAGACTGGCAAATAGATTGCTCAGGAAGTATTTTTAGTTCGTGCTGTCAGTATTCCCAGAGTTCACAGAAGTGTTATATAAAGCAATGTGTACAATGACAGTGGTTTACGGTTTTCTCTGAAGGGATTTGAAAATTACC
>NW_009264076.1:0-261 GCF_000687185.1 Egretta garzetta | reverse complement strand
GCCACGCTCCTCTTGATGCACCCCAGGATGCCAAGCTCAAGGTCTCCCTTTTCCTCTCCAGCAGCAGGAGCTCACCCCGTTTTCTCCAAGCCCAGGTACGCAAAGCTGCTGGCCAGGGAAATTTGCTTAAGGAACAAAGCGGGGGATTGTTGGATCCAGCTGGCACCCATCTTCCCGGGAACAGAAGTGTTTGCTATCCCGGCTCCGAGCGCAGAGATAAAGGCAGGCGAGGTGTTTACACTGCCGCAAGGTTTGTTTGCG
>NW_009264075.1:0-261 GCF_000687185.1 Egretta garzetta | reverse complement strand
CCACGTGTCCCCCAGGTCCCCCCGCTGTCCCCAAGGTCCCCCTGATGTCCCCTGATGTCCCCAAGGTCCCTCCGCTGTCCCCAGTGTCCCCCCCCCGTCCCCCGTGCCAGCTCACGTTGTTCTTGGCGTTGGGCTTCATGGTGATGGTGCCGAAGATCTCCTCGCCGCTCTTGACCGTCAGGTAGTCCTCCATGTAGAACACGGTCTGCTTCCAGTGCGTGTACGGGGACTCGGGGCCTGGGGACACAGGGGACACCTTGG
>NW_009264074.1:0-260 GCF_000687185.1 Egretta garzetta | reverse complement strand
AAGAGAAGAGAAGAGAAGAGAAGAGAAGAGATTATAAAATAGAATAGAATACAAAGATGATGTAGTCCAACTGCTGGAGAAGTCCAGGGCTGGTCAAAAGTTAAAAGGATGTTAAGGGCATTGAAGAAACGCCTCTGAAACACTGACAAGAGTGGGGCATCGACCACCTCTTCAGGAAATCTGTTGCAGTGTTTGAGCACCCAGGAAACAGTGGGCAATGCCCCAGGAAACGGGGGAGAAAGCAGCACGGGTGGGGATAG
>NW_009264073.1:0-261 GCF_000687185.1 Egretta garzetta | reverse complement strand
TCACCACCACTGCCACGGCTGTCATCTACCTGGAGGACATCAACGACAACCCTCCCGAGTTCACCAAGGAGGAGGTAGCAGCTGGGGATGGGTGGGGGGACATGCTGGGGTCAGCGGGGCCAGAGCTGGCCCCCCCCTGGGGGCAGACACCAACCCCACGCCGCTCTGCCCCAGTTCTCCATGGAGGTGGAGGAGCAGGCGGCCGGCGTGGACGTGGGCAAGGTCTTTGTGCATGACAAGGACCTGGCTGGCTCGCCCAAC
>NW_009264072.1:0-261 GCF_000687185.1 Egretta garzetta | reverse complement strand
CCCCTAAGGGTGTGGGCATCAATGGGTGTGCAGGGACTGAATGGGTTGGGTGTGGCTCAATGGGGAGGGGCTTAATGGGGTGTGGCTTAATGGGGAGGGGCTCAATGGGGCATGGCTCAATGGGGAGGGGCTCAGTGGGAAGGGGCTTAATGGGGAGGGGATCAATGGGGAGGGGCTTAAGAGGGTGTGGTGCCAAGGGTGTGGGGCCCCCAGGGTGTGGGCATCAATGGGTGGGGCAGGGAGTGAAGGGGCTGGGGAAGG
>NW_009264071.1:0-261 GCF_000687185.1 Egretta garzetta | reverse complement strand
GAGCGCGTCATTGAGCACATCGGTGACCAAGTCGTTGAGCACATCGTTGAGTGTGTCTTCTTGAGCGCGTCATTGATTGCATCATCGATTGCATCATCGATTGCGTCTTCAAGCGCATCTCGAGCGCATCGTTGAGGGCGTCATTGACCAAGTTCTTGATTGCGTCGTCAAGCGCATCACTGAGCACATCGGTGACCGAGTCATTGATTGCATCGTTGAGCGCGTCATTGACCGCGTCTCGTTGAGCGCGTCGTTGAGCGC
>NW_009264070.1:0-261 GCF_000687185.1 Egretta garzetta | reverse complement strand
CTCGCTCCAGCCCTCCTCTCTCCACCACGCATTCTGGAGCAGGGGGATGAGCAAGAGCAGAGGGGCTCCCCCAACCCAGCAAATCCGGGGTGCCCACCCTCAGCATCCCAACCTGCAGGCCTCCAGGCAGGGTGGCAGCCCCACCAGGGGTGGGGGGACAAGGGGCTCGGTCCCTCCCTGCACCCCGGCCCTGCCTGGGGACCCCACTGCACCCTCAGCCCTTCACTCCCACCAGCAGTGCTGGGGGGGCGGGGGGAAGAG
>NW_009264069.1:0-261 GCF_000687185.1 Egretta garzetta | reverse complement strand
TGGCAGCGTGGGGAGGGGGTTGGGAGCCTGGTTCCCACACCAGTACCCCACTAAACACCTCCCTCCTTGCCCAGGGCCAACCCCTCCAAAATACCTGCCCACACCGGGGCTGTGCTCCGGCCCCCGCACCGCGCGCCTCGCCATTTTGGGTTAAAACGCTGATGTATTCTCTCTTTAGCGAAAGGAGTCCCAGGGGCTATAAAAATTCCCAGCAGGCTCCTGTCAGTCTCAGGTCATTAACTTTCTTTCTTTTGGAGTTTG
>NW_009264068.1:0-261 GCF_000687185.1 Egretta garzetta | reverse complement strand
ATCCCCAGTCATGCCAGTGAGACCAGGAAACTTGACACCACGTCATGCATTTTAACTGAGAGACCCAAGTCCCTTTGTCATTTTACATCCTTGTCACAGGAAAAGTGAGGAAATAATGACCTTCCCTTTACCTATCTATTATTACTGCTCCCCTGTTTTTTCCCCTTTCCTGCTTCGATTGGAAATCACAGTAAGAGGTGACACAGATTTCAGCACCTGAGGGCAGGCAAGGGAAAAATACTGTTTCATTTAACTAAAAAC
>NW_009264067.1:0-261 GCF_000687185.1 Egretta garzetta | reverse complement strand
TGTAATTGCGGTCCCTCGAAAGGGACAGGCAGGCGGAGACGGGCAGAGAGAGAAACCTCGGCAGGGACGCCGGACCCGTTTGGATCTGCTCTCCATTAACCGCCCTCGCCGCAGCCCTGGGCTGGTGGAGAATTCCTAAGGGGGCTTAACGGGGTGGAAAAGAGGGGTGGGAAGGGCTGCAAACCACCCCGGCACAAAGGGAAAACGAAACAGATGAAAACGAAAGGAGCGGTAATTGCGCAGGACGCAGTAATTGCGCAG
>NW_009264066.1:0-261 GCF_000687185.1 Egretta garzetta | reverse complement strand
GTGGGGTGGGAGGATGCTGAGAGCTCACTGGGAGAGAAATCTTCACAGCCCTTGACACGGTAAGTCTCTGGCTGTAGGGATCTCCATAAGCCGGTACATCCCACATTTTACAGGACCTGTCAGTTTGACTCTCGCAGTAGCAATAGTATAGGGAAGACCATGCTCCAGAGCTTCCGTGCTGCACTGTCAGAGGGACAGGGCATAACGGCTGCCTTCTACTGGGCATGACTGCAGGGTGTGAAGGTGGGTGTGCAGCCAGGG
>NW_009264065.1:0-261 GCF_000687185.1 Egretta garzetta | reverse complement strand
GAGAGGCGGCCATTTTGGGTGCGACCCCTGCTTTGAAATAAAAAATGAATTTTAATTTCATTTCTTGGTGGTTTTGCCCTTTTAGTTTTGGATATTAGAAGGGGAAAAAAGGGGAGAAAATTTGGGGGGAAAAAGGGGAAAAAAAAAAGGGGAAAAAGGGCAAAAAACCAGATTTTTGGTGATTTTTGATCACTGTCCTCAGGGCAAATCCCTCAACTCCTGGAGCCGCGCTCGCATCAAGAGCCCTGAATTTGAAAAAAA
>NW_009264064.1:0-261 GCF_000687185.1 Egretta garzetta | reverse complement strand
CAGCCCCAGCCCTGGGGCAAACACCAGCATGTCCCCTCATCGCACCGCAGGGCAGCCCTCTGTCACCAGCACAAGGGGCGATGCTGGCGGTGGCCTGGCCTCAGCTCCCAATGTCTGGCTCGAAATGGGCAGCACCAGCCCGCTAGCCTGACCCACACAACCCCTCCTCCAGCAGCAGCCTCAGCAGCACCACCGCCACAGCATTGCTGGCCGCTGGATGCCTCTGAAAGCACAAAGCCAACCAACACGGCCCCTGCCCAA
>NW_009264063.1:0-261 GCF_000687185.1 Egretta garzetta | reverse complement strand
GCCCTCTGTCACCGTGAGGTGATCACTTGTGGCTGTTGTGTCATTATAGGCCTGTATTTGAAGCAGTATTTGTCCAGATTAGATCTTAAGGACTTCATCAGCTACTCACTTGAGATGATTACTAGGTAAAAAAGCTGTTCTTAAATGCAGAAGGCTGTTTCATTGCCAAAGAGATGATTATTATTCAGCATGCTATAGGTAAGCGCAAGATTGCGTTCTACATTTCAAGACACTGTATGTTTGGTGTGTTTTTTTTTTTTT
>NW_009264062.1:0-261 GCF_000687185.1 Egretta garzetta | reverse complement strand
CCGAAGTGATTCTATGATTCTATGATTCTAAGGTGCAGAACCGAAGCTTCATAGTTGAAACTCTTTATTGAAAGTTGTCAATAAAACTATAATACTTGATGAAGAATTTTAAGTGTTACAAAGTGTTGACCTGAGGAAGAACACCTGATTATAAGGTAACTCTGGAAAAACTCATTATAGGGTTGTTATATTTAAGCCAGAGGGTTTCAAGGTGCAGCTAGAATTCTCCTGCTAGAGTGCAAGGTTTATCATTGCTTTTGA
>NW_009264061.1:0-260 GCF_000687185.1 Egretta garzetta | reverse complement strand
TGGGGGTGTAGGGTCTGCAGGTTGAAGTCTGTGAGTTCAGTTATTTTTTATCTTGGATCTACTGTACTGGGATTAGAACTGACTCAAATATTGAAAGTTGATCCTGTCTCAATTACTTTTTATCTCAGATTCTGAGAATTTTGTTTGTTCTCTCACCCTTTTAACTTAGCTTGTTAGATAACAACAGAAAGAACTGAGTTATGGTTGGGTTTAGTTGGGTTTTGGGGTTTTTTTTAGAATCATAGAATCATAGAATCATA
>NW_009264060.1:0-261 GCF_000687185.1 Egretta garzetta | reverse complement strand
TTTTTTTTTCTGCTACAGAGCTGGTCTATACATCTGTGCAAATCAGCTCTGGAATATGCGTAACTTGGCCCCAGATGCCATAGTCAAAGCATGTAAAAACAGATGTAGGAAGGTGGAAATGTGCTTAGGCTGAAAAAAAAGTTCTTCAGCTTATAATTTTTCCAGAGCTATATTTCTGGACAACAGTCAACCAGCCAAATTTCAGTCCAGGCTTAGAAGCCAAGCTTTTCTTGAAGCTGATTCAAAAAACTTCTGCCATTT
>NW_009264059.1:0-261 GCF_000687185.1 Egretta garzetta | reverse complement strand
GCTGACTCCTCAGCAGCCAGCGGGCAGAGGCCCCTGCTCCTCACTGCACACTTGGCCAACACAAGCCAGATCTGCAGCCATGGAGCAGAAGGAAGGTCTGCTGGAAAAGGAAGGGGGAGCGAGAAGTGTAGCATGGTGGAAGTATCAGATTTTCCTCAGAGAAGTCTCCCCTAAGTCTTCATTGTCTCTTCCTCTAAGAACAGGTCCCAATACCCAGAGGCAGCAGTTACCCAACAGCAGCTCCATCACCCAGTTCCTCCT
>NW_009264058.1:0-261 GCF_000687185.1 Egretta garzetta | reverse complement strand
CGGGGGTAGGGGGGGGCAGACCCTGACAACCTCCCCGCTCACCTTGGCGAGGGGCAGGATGATGAAGGCTCCCCCACCGCCAGCCTCCACGATGATGGCCACAAACTTGGGGTTGACAGCACAGAAGGAGCTGTCCCACGTCACCTTGGAGACACGGATGTCCTCATACATCTGGTCGGCTTTCACCGGCTGCCCGAAGACGTGCCGGAACTTGCTCTGGCGCACCACGCGGCGGCTCATGGCTGGGGGGCGCAGGGTCAG
>NW_009264057.1:0-261 GCF_000687185.1 Egretta garzetta | reverse complement strand
GGACAGGCCACCACCACCCGGAGGGGACACGGCCTCTGAGCAGGCCAAGCCCGGCCAGGCTGAGCTGGAGGGGGGCTCCGGCGCAGAGCGTCCCGCGCCGCATGGGATCAACGCTGCGGGGACGTCCCCACCCCATGGGATCTATGCTGTGGGGACATCCCTGCCCCACGGGATCGACGCCATGTGGACATCCCTGTCCCATGGGATCGATGCTGCAGGGACATCCCCGCCCCGCGGGATCGATGCTGTGGGGACATCCCT
>NW_009264056.1:0-261 GCF_000687185.1 Egretta garzetta | reverse complement strand
ACAGAGCCTATTTTTTGGGGGGTTCCTACTCTGACAGCATCTGCTAAGCAACACACAGTGTTAAAGTCCTCCCTTTACTATTGTAACACCAAGCAGCTATCAGAAGAGAGGAGCTGGCGTAAGTGACTTTGCTTCCTGGTGCCCAAAGGGAATTTCACAGTGGAGGAAAGGATGTAATTGTAAGGGGTTGTACCTGAACCTTCAAAACTGTGGAGCTCCTCCAGAACAGATGTGGGTTTATTGAAATCAGCACAACCCATC
>NW_009264055.1:0-260 GCF_000687185.1 Egretta garzetta | reverse complement strand
AAAGAGAAAAACTCAGGGATGACTTTCTCAGTCTGCTTGGAGACTCCCAGTCACTCTCTCGCACGAGACCATTTCAGGACAAAGTGACCAAACGGCTTGGTCCTGGTTTGTTGTGCAAAAGAGAAAAAAAGCACAAAACCCATTGAATGGCAGAACCTGAGTTCAGGCTATGCATTCACAGAAGTGTGCATCGGAGCTAGGAAATGGAAAAACAACAACAACAAACCCTCACCAAAAGAGCCCCATAACCAAACCACAGA
>NW_009264054.1:0-260 GCF_000687185.1 Egretta garzetta | reverse complement strand
GAAGACACAAAATGAAGAGTATCTGCTCTGCAGAGCTAGGCATATGGAAAGCAATAAGTGCACCAGCAATGCAGGCATGTAAGAAAAAGGGTATTAATGGTAGGGACAGAGTGGACAGAGTTAAGGTGACAGCAAACATATACTTTTATGTAAGCATCCTCTAAAGTGACAAACCTACATTGTAGTTGGAACACTGGAATGAAATTTATAAGCCCTTCTTCTGTTTGAGGAAAATCTTTGGATATCTGAAGTTGAGCAGA
>NW_009264053.1:0-260 GCF_000687185.1 Egretta garzetta | reverse complement strand
CTCAGTGAGAAGCCCCCCCGCCCGAAAACAGGGATTCATAGTGAGATTGAAGTCAGGGTGCATTTTATCCTCCCTCGTACCAGTTAATATGAAGCGGTTACACTGATGAATCTCACAAAAGATCTCCTTGCCATGATATAAATCAGCATAGCCCTACTGAAGTGATGGAACTGCACATATTTCTATCAGCTGTGGAGCCAGCCATATATATTTTCCAGAGAAATGGCAGGAATTAAGACAATGAAGCGGGATCTAAATGA
>NW_009264052.1:0-260 GCF_000687185.1 Egretta garzetta | reverse complement strand
GCGTTCCCTCCCCCGGCGGGAGGGGGGGTGCTGGGTGTCCCTGTACCGCAGCGTCTCCGTTCATGGGTTTCTGTTTCTCTCGCAATAGATCCAGACTAAGAATGTGCCCCAGTGCGTTGAATATTACTACATCTGGAAGAAAAAAATGAAGTTTGCCTGCAGTCGAGCCCAAGTAATGGGAAAAAAGGTCAAGGATGAGGTGGAAGAGGCTGAAGAAAAGGTAGAAAACCTGGGGGATTCTTGAACCTTCCTTGCCCCTA
>NW_009264051.1:0-260 GCF_000687185.1 Egretta garzetta | reverse complement strand
TTTGTCTGTTATGTCATGAAAAAGATTTGATCCTCCTTTAACAATATAGCTGACAAAATCCTGACCACAGAAACCAACACTTTGTAATTGTGGGTTCCTGTAGTACACCAAGTTTGTGATCAGTGTTGGAAGACTTCCTCCATGACAGCTTCTAAAAGTATGTGAACTGTGGCTTGTTCTTTCTGAAGAAAAGTCCTAGGTGATTCAAAATTAGCTATGGCAAATGTCTGCTATGGGACCAGAAATTAAAATTGAGAGAT
>NW_009264050.1:0-260 GCF_000687185.1 Egretta garzetta | reverse complement strand
CTTTCTTTTCTTACATCCTCCTTATTATTCCCTGCTATGAGCAGATCATCTACATACTGTAACAGCACGTTTCCCGTTTGTACCTGGTATTCTTTTAAGAGCTCTTCTAGGGCCTGTCCAAACAGATTAGGGGATTCAGTGAACCCTTGGGGGAGCACGGTCCATCTCAATTGCTGTCTACGACCTGTCTCTATGTCTTCCCATTCAAAGGCAAAATAATCACGGCATTCTTCTGCCAGTGGGCAGGCCCAAAAGGCATC
>NW_009264049.1:0-260 GCF_000687185.1 Egretta garzetta | reverse complement strand
AACCTCAGAATTCTGATGCCACAGGAGCTGCACCAGATTTCCCAATAAAGGTGTGTTTGGAAGGCCGAAGTTAGCATATCAGTTCTGGAGGAAAAAGCCAGATTAAATCCTGACCTAAGCCAATAATACTATTTAAACATGGGTAGTAGTATGCCTGCCTTCACCTGAGTGCACCAGGTGTGAGCACTTTCACAGCACTGCAGCCAGACAGCGCAATTTGGTGCTGGTGAGAGGAGTACTGCTTCATTCTGCCATGCCCC
>NW_009264048.1:0-260 GCF_000687185.1 Egretta garzetta | reverse complement strand
AGGGGCAATTAAGGCTCCTGTGGTTTTTGACCCAATTTCTCAGGCAAAACTCGGTGGGGGGAGAAGGGGAGGAAGGAGGAGGAAGATGGAACGCGTCACGCGTGTGCTGCTGTGTGTCACCGCATGCGTGTGCGTGCAGGGGCACATGCGTGTGTGCTCATCGACATGCATGTGCAGGCGCGTGCGCAGCCCCAGCCGGGGGCAGGAGCCCCCCGAGCCGCGGGGGGAGGGGGAGGTGATGGCTTTGCAGCACTCGGCTG
>NW_009264047.1:0-260 GCF_000687185.1 Egretta garzetta | reverse complement strand
CTGTGGGCTCTGCAGGAATCACTCCTGCCCTACAGAAGTAAGTAAATAGGAACTCGGGATGATCTCAAGTTAAATACGCTTTAGATATCAAGGAGCTTTTCAGCATTCTCACTCCCAATTCACGCAGATAGAGAGCTTAGCTGAGGGGATTTTATTTTCTGTATTTTTTTCAAGTTGCCCCACCACAGCTGAGGACTTCTGGAGTATTTGCAATCCTGCTGCACTCCAAGAGAAATCTTGTGGGTCCTGAGAGGCAAAGG
>NW_009264046.1:0-260 GCF_000687185.1 Egretta garzetta | reverse complement strand
GGGCTTGGGCCCCCACGGCAGCCTTACATCATCAACGAGGGGCAGGAGCTTCTCCGCCAGCTGCAGAGCCATGAGGCTGGCCTCCTTCCTCTGCATGTGACCCATCATGTTCCTGAGGAACACCAAGGCCTTCACCTTGGCATCAGCATTGTAATCCTGCAGGGCCTCCATGATGTCTGGCAGCAGGACCAGTATTTTTCTTGCCTGTGTGGAACAAAGTTTCCTCACGGTGAAGCAGTGAAAGACCACCCTGGCAGGAA
>NW_009264045.1:0-260 GCF_000687185.1 Egretta garzetta | reverse complement strand
TGCATGCGTGTGCCCTGGGGGTCACGGTACCGGTACACATGTGTGCCCAGGGATCATGGTACCGGTACACGCGTGTGCCCGTGTGTTTGTGCTTGTACTGGTGCCCGCGTGTGCCCCGGGGGCTCGGGGTGTTGGTGCCCGCGCGTGTGCCCAAGGATCGGGGTGTTGGTGCCCGTCTGTGACTGGGGGGGACACCAGGGCAGGGGAACACGCGTGTGCCCTGTGCTGGTGCTGGTGTGCACCCGTGCCCAGGTGCTGGT
>NW_009264044.1:0-260 GCF_000687185.1 Egretta garzetta | reverse complement strand
CAACTATGCTAACCCAGGCCAATCTAAACTGAACAGATAGGTTTAGTCTAGTAAACTGCTACTACTAAAACCATTCTTTGGCACTGAAATTGCTGTGGTTTTGGTTTAGCAGTGAACTACTTTGAGCTGTGTGACCCAGGGAGTAGCCTGTGGACCATATGCTCGTTTTAAGTAGTTTGTAGCCAACAGCTACACTTTACATTGGACAAAAAGGTTAAAATATCTTTGGAGTCTTTCCCCTAGCTTCTGATTGAGGAGTA
>NW_009264043.1:0-260 GCF_000687185.1 Egretta garzetta | reverse complement strand
GCTCCCCGGCCCCCTCCTCCTTCAGCGCCCCGTTCTGCGCCACCTCCATGCTGTGCAGCAGCGTCTCCAGCTTCTTGTTCTGGATGTTGATGTCCACGAAATACTTCTGGAGCCCCTTGTCCTTCTCCAGCAGGTTGTTCTTCACCGTGTCGATGACCTGCTTCAGCTGCTTGATCTCCTTGCGGGCCTCCTTCAGCGCCAGCTGGGCCTCCACGCGGTGGCACTCCTCCTCGATCCAGTCCTCCTGCATCCGCGACAGC
>NW_009264042.1:0-260 GCF_000687185.1 Egretta garzetta | reverse complement strand
CCCTGGGGGGGGAAGGAAGAGGCCTCCCCCATTGCCCCGTGCGTCCACTCACCACAGACAATACGTGGCGGGAACCCTTGCCGCCTCCTTGGCCAACCAGGCTGTAACAGCAAATTTTTCCCCCGTTCAGTACTGTCGGATAAGGGACAAGGTCCAAATTCATGAAGCTTCTTGGTAGGTAGTTATTGGCCTGCTCTGCTTCCAGTCCGAATCGTGCAGAAGCAGGAGTGGGCAGCCTTGAGCCCGGTCTCTGAGTGGTG
>NW_009264041.1:0-260 GCF_000687185.1 Egretta garzetta | reverse complement strand
GTCCCTGTCCCCAAACCCATCCCTATCCCCCTTAATCCAACCCTGTCCCCAATGCCATCCCTGTCCCCCTGAATCCATCCCCAACCCCAATGCCATCCCTGTCCTCCTCCAACGCCGTCCCTGTCCCCAACATCCCCGGCCATGTCCCCTGACACTGTCCCTGTCCCCCTGGTTGTGTTCCCCAACACCGTCCCTGTCCCCCCCCGGTCACGTCCCTGTCCCTGACACCGTCCCCCTGGTTATGTCCCCTGACACTGGCT
>NW_009264040.1:0-260 GCF_000687185.1 Egretta garzetta | reverse complement strand
CAGTGTCCCCCAAATTATTTAGGGAGGCTTTTAATGACCCTGTGCTCTTAACAAGGCCGGGCTCTTAATGGCACTGGGGTGCTGCCGCGTTCCCAGCTCTCCCCACCCACGGGGTCCTGCTGTGGGTGCCCCAATGTGATTGTGGGGTCCCCCCTCCCCCTGTGCAGGCTGTGCCCCCCATCAGCATCCCCTAAATAATGGAGGGGGGGGCTCTCTAATTTCAATGAGCCTACTCTTAATGACCCTGTGCTCCTAACGAC
>NW_009264039.1:0-260 GCF_000687185.1 Egretta garzetta | reverse complement strand
ACCTGGGGGTGGGGACATGCCGGGAATGGGGGCACCCTAGGACGGGGACACCCCGGAATGGGGACATGCCAGGAACAGGGACACGCTAGGAATGCGGGCACCCCGGAATGGGGGCATGCCGGGAATGGGGGCACCCTAGGATGGGGGCACGCCGGGAATGGGGACATGCTGGGATGGGGGCACCCCAGGATGGGGACACGCCAGGGATGGGGACACGCCGGGGATGGGGACACCCCAGGACAGGGACACCCCGGGGATGG
>NW_009264038.1:0-260 GCF_000687185.1 Egretta garzetta | reverse complement strand
TCCTCCAGAAGAAAAGCCAGAGCTGGGGGGGTGAAATGCAATAAATCCATCACCGACAGCGGGAAGGGAATGAAACCCTTCGTGGGTTTTGTTCGGTTTTTAAATGGAGGCAAAGCCCCGGGGAAGGAATTTGGGATGGGGACAGGGAAAACTTGATTGGAATTCTGCGAGGAAGGGGCAACGCGGCCCCGATTCCGCTTCTTGCCCCTACCAAACCGCACCCAAAGGAGCTCAGCTACAAATATTTTGTTTTTCCCCCC
>NW_009264037.1:0-260 GCF_000687185.1 Egretta garzetta | reverse complement strand
CCCTTCCCGGGTGATGTCCCCTCACCCGGCCATGCTGCCTCCATCTCCCTGACCCCGTGGGATGCAGGCCTGGCTCTCTGAGCTCCTGGCACGCTCTGGAGAAGCCAGAGGCAGAGCCTGGGTGACGTGGGGACCCCCTGGGCCATGCCCCCTTCAAGGAGCTGAGGCTCCCTGCGCCGCTTGTCCAGCTGGTGCAAACCCCAGGCTGAGGGGGGGGTCTGGGGACAGTGGGCAGCGTCGTGCTGGGGTGCTAAGCCCGT
>NW_009264036.1:0-259 GCF_000687185.1 Egretta garzetta | reverse complement strand
TTCCTTCTTACACTTCAGTTTGACCAGGATGTCCTTACTCAGCCATGCTGTTTTCTTGCCTTCCTTGCCTGATTGCTTACACATGGGAAGTGAGAGCTCTTGCACTCTAAGAAAAATGTTCTTAAAGAGCTGCAAACTCTTTTCTGCTCCTTTATCCCTGAGGACAGGTTCCCAAGGGATCCCACCCAGTAATTCCTTAAACAACTGAAAGTCCGCTCTCCTAAAATTCAGTATCTTGACCATACTCTTCACCTGGCCC
>NW_009264035.1:0-260 GCF_000687185.1 Egretta garzetta | reverse complement strand
CCAGGTAGATGCCACCAAATTTCCACATGATGGTGATTCTGCAGGCATCAGACAGGACGGCTAAGAAATGCTCTTCCTTCTGGTGCTCGGACTGCAAGTACCACTTTGCCAGAGGCGTCCCTGAGAAAAGCTCCGGCAAGTCCAGGTGACGGAATTCCACATTGGGGAAGCAGCTCAGCAGCGAGAATGCCCAGTGGTTGGGTAATGAGGCATTCCCATTTGCCAGGCCTTTCATGAGCACCACAACCCTTGTCCCAGGG
>NW_009264034.1:0-260 GCF_000687185.1 Egretta garzetta | reverse complement strand
ATGGGCTGACAGGAATCTCATGAAGTTTGACAAGGGCAAGTGCAAAGTTCTGTACCCAGGGAGGAACAACCCCATGCACCAATACCTGCTGGGGGCCACCCAGCTGGAGAGCAGCTTGGCAGAGAAGGACTTGGGGCCCCTGGCGGACACCAAGTTGAATGTGAGCCAGCACTGTGCCCTTGCAGCAAAGGCGGCGAATGGCATCCTGGGCTGTGTTAGACAAAAGTATTGCCAGCAGGTCGAGGGAGGCGATCCTTCCC
>NW_009264033.1:0-260 GCF_000687185.1 Egretta garzetta | reverse complement strand
AGGCGGCAGGACCAGCAAGGTGCCCAGCTCCTTTGGGGTGCCCAGCACCAAGTGGGGTGCATGGGTCTCCCTGCCCCTTCGCCCCCCTGGCTGGTCCCTGCACCCTGGGGTGGCTCCGTTCTGCCCCGTGCCCCCTCCCTCCCCAGGAAGCCACCCGCTGAGGAGGCTGCGGGCAGGAAGGAAGTCACCCAGGGGATTTTTTGACTCTACTTTGCTCACAGCCTCCGAGCAGCCACCTACGCAGCCCAGGAACCCCAACT
>NW_009264032.1:0-260 GCF_000687185.1 Egretta garzetta | reverse complement strand
GCCCCCCAGCCCTGGTGGGGAGGGGGCAGAGGGGACAGAGGGTCCTGGAGGGACAGGAGGGGGTGGGGAGAGGGCGAGGGGAGGGCGAGCGCAGCTCCGCAAAAGCTGGTGGCCAGATGGCTCAGGAGAGGGCAGAGCCGTCGCGGCAGAAGGTGTTTACGGTGGCGGCTGACAGCAAAGGTGAGAGGGGCACCGGGCTCCGGCAGGGGGGCAAGGGGAGGAGAGGCCCCCCCTCCGCGCTCTCCAGATCACAGCTTTCC
>NW_009264031.1:0-260 GCF_000687185.1 Egretta garzetta | reverse complement strand
GCAGGTGCACACTATCACACAGCCACCGCCGCGCACGCCATCACTCACAGTCACCCGGGTGGAAGCCAGCCCAGCCGCTTACTGACCGGGGAGAACTGCACTGGCGTGACGGTGGCTTCTGGGCAGGTGTGCAGAGTCCCTCCAGGGTCCCTCATTTCCTCAGCAGCACGGGCGGTCCTGGTGCCTCTGGTGGTGCCCAGCTGCCACTGCCACCTCCGATGTGGTCTGAGTTGCACAGCCCTTCCCTGGTGCCAGCGTGT
>NW_009264030.1:0-260 GCF_000687185.1 Egretta garzetta | reverse complement strand
CAACATCGTCATCATCCTCTGCGGCAACAAGAAGGATTTGGACGCCGACCGGGAGGTGACGTTCTTGGAGGCTTCGCGTTTCGCCCAGGAGAACGGTGAGGAAGGTCCCTTGGCCCCGCCCCGGGGTTAATGAAGGTGGGAGTTAACGAGCTTGGGAGTTAACGAGCTCTGCGTCTTCGCCAGAGCTCATGTTCCTGGAGACCAGCGCCCTGACGGGGGAGAACGTAGAGGAAGCCTTCTTGAAGTGCGCCAGGACCATC
>NW_009264029.1:0-260 GCF_000687185.1 Egretta garzetta | reverse complement strand
CCCGGGCCTTGCCCCCCCCTGCCCCCGGCTGCCACCGCACAAGGGACCCATTGAGGCCTTTCCCGGGGGGGGGACACCCGAATGCCGGGGTCCCCTCTTGGGGGGGTCAGGGGAGGAACGCATTCCTGACCGGCTGACAGGGAGGGGACCCAGGCGTCCGGTTGTTGGCTCTGCCCCAGACACCCCCACGATGTCCCCCCCCTCTGGGGACCCCTGGGTGCTGGGTGTCACCGGCTGGGGGGGGGGGGGGGGGGGGGGGG
>NW_009264028.1:0-260 GCF_000687185.1 Egretta garzetta | reverse complement strand
CAATGATCTGGATGAGGGGATTGAGTGCACCATGAGCAGGTCTGATGATGACAGTTAGCTGGATGGAAGTGTTGATCTGCTTGTGGGCAGGAAGGCTCTACAGATGGACCTAGACAGGCTGGATCCATGGGCTGTGGCTGACTGTATGAGGCTTAGCAAGGCCAGTTGCCAGGTCCTGCACAGATTTCAGATACAGTAAGTACAACTCTCAGGGCTTCTCTAGTGCAGAGGAGAAGGATGTGCTGCAGAGCAGGGACTCC
>NW_009264027.1:0-260 GCF_000687185.1 Egretta garzetta | reverse complement strand
GGTGACCATCCCAGAAAAAACAAGTGAGGGTACAAAGCAGCCAAACCAGGGCAATGAGGAAAGATGAAACAGGGGTGGGCTGTTTGTGTGGGATGAGAAAGATCAAAGGGGAGAATTGGGAGGGGCAAAAGAGGGAAAAAGAAAATACAAGGTAAAGCCAAGGACAAGGTCATGGCTGTTTGGGGGTGCCTGCCAAGCGCCCTTCACCTGAGAAAGACTGACTGGATTGGGACACAAAGCTGCAGTTGATCTGGTCATAC
>NW_009264026.1:0-260 GCF_000687185.1 Egretta garzetta | reverse complement strand
ACTGGGGATTGGGGTGCCCACCCCTTGCACCCCTCCCAGCCTGGCACAGCTCCCTGGGACTCTGGGCATGAGGTTGCCCACCCCATACTCCCCCCATGCAGCCTGGCACGGCTCCCCGGGGCACTGGAATTAGGGTGCTCACCCCACATTCCCCCAGCACAGCCTGGCACAGCTCCCCAGGGGGCATTTGGGTGCCCACCCCAAGCACCCCCAGCTCCTGGGGCAGCGGGCATTTCAGTGCCCACCCTGGGAGCTCCAGG
>NW_009264025.1:0-259 GCF_000687185.1 Egretta garzetta | reverse complement strand
AGACTGTCTTAATGCTACCATACACTTCATGAAGAATATCGAGCACTACGGGGTGGATCCTGCCCGTATAATTGTCTGCGGGGACAATGCTGGGGGCAATCTCGCAGCAGCTGTTACCCAGACCCTTGCAGGGAGATCAGACCTCCCCAGACTACGTGCTCAGATCTTGATTTACCCAGGCCTTCAGGCACTGGACTTCAATTTGCCATCCTATCAGCAGAATGGGGGAGTCCCTCTCTTATTCCGAGAACGTGCTGCT
>NW_009264024.1:0-259 GCF_000687185.1 Egretta garzetta | reverse complement strand
CCAAGGGGGCTGAGCCCGGAGCCACCGCAAGGCCTTGGGGTGCCGGGGGTTCCCCCTTCTCCTCTCTTTCCGTGATTCCCGGTGCTGCTGGATGCACGGTTTTGGCCCTGAAAGCCTTGTGATTTTGGTTGGGGGGGGTTGGGGTCTTCCCATCGCCAGACTGAAGCCCCCGTGTTTGGGGGGGACCCGGCACCTCTTCGGAGGCCGTGTCCCCCTTCGCACGAGCACGAAGCCAGCGAGCTCCCCGTCCGCGGGCGGT
>NW_009264023.1:0-259 GCF_000687185.1 Egretta garzetta | reverse complement strand
CCTGGGGCCCTTTGGCTTGGGTGGGCTGGAGCCCAACCCTTCATGTCCCTGCAGGCAACCCCCCGCCCCGGGTGTCGGGACAGTGACTGTGAGACTGTAGAGATAGGAGGAGGTAACTTGAAAAGATGTATTATGGAGAACAACAAGCAGGGTATCATTACTTATTCCTGTACCAGTGTATTCCTACCTCTCAGACGCGTCCTGGCTACCCAAGCTCTCTGCTATTTTCCAGTCCAGCCCCCGCCAGGGTCCAGCCCCG
>NW_009264022.1:0-259 GCF_000687185.1 Egretta garzetta | reverse complement strand
CAGTGCTCCCAGTTGGGTGGTTGACCAAGGAACCCAGTGCTCCCAGTTTGGGGAGCAGCCCCTGTTGTCCAGCACCCCCAGTTGGGTCCTGGACCAAGGTATCTGGTGCTCCCAGTTGGGTTGTTGACCATGATGATCAGTGCTCCCAGTGCTCCCAGTTGCGTCGTTGACCAAGGCGCCCAGTGCTCTCTGCTCCCAGCTGGGTCGTTGACCAAGGCGCCCAGTGCTCCCAGTTGGACCATTGACCAAGGTGCCCAAT
>NW_009264021.1:0-259 GCF_000687185.1 Egretta garzetta | reverse complement strand
GAGGGAACAGTGAGAGAAATGAGAGAAAAATCTCCATTTCACTCAGAGAACAACGCAAACTGAAATCCCTTGCAGGCTCCCCGAATTACAGAAGCAAGATCTTTCATGAGAGTAAATGCTGGGGAAAACGCGGGTCCGCCAAAATGAAGGAGCTGGTTCCAGAAACATCCCGCTTTACTAGTGTTTCTTCTGAAGCAACTTAAAGACTAAAAGAGAAGCACTACGGGAAAACCAGCTGCTATTCTTTCAAAACCTAGCC
>NW_009264020.1:0-259 GCF_000687185.1 Egretta garzetta | reverse complement strand
TAAACCAGCCGCCCCCCTGCCCCCATCCAGGCTGGAAATGGAGGAGCAAAACTCCCCGGGGGTAAATACAGAGGGGGTAAAATTGAGGATGAAATCCCCCAATTCCCCTCCAAGCCCCCCTAATTGTCCAGGAACACACAGAGAGACACCACCCCCCCCCACCGACGGCAGAGGTGCCTGGGGACAAAGGGGGAGCTCCGAGGGGAGGTGGGGAGCCCTGCCAGGCACCCAGGGAGCTTTTGGGGTCCCCACCAAGCTC
>NW_009264019.1:0-259 GCF_000687185.1 Egretta garzetta | reverse complement strand
CAGGTGGGCTTCATCGACTTCATTGCCCACCCACTGTGGGAGACGTGGGCCGACCTGGTGCACCCTGATGCCCAGGAGATCCTGGACACACTGGAGGACAACCGGGAATGGTACCAGAGCATGATCCCACGCAGCCCATCCCCACCGCCTGAGGGACCCGGGGTGTCCCCTGCTGCCACCGACAAGTTCCAGTTTGAGCTGACCCTGGAGGAGGAGGAAGAGGGTGAGTCAGACACAGAGCCAGAGGGGGCCGAGAGCC
>NW_009264018.1:0-259 GCF_000687185.1 Egretta garzetta | reverse complement strand
CTGCAACGCGGGAGGGACCCCCAGGGCACAGCCCACAGCAGCAGAGCTGCCAGAGGGATGGAGATGTGGTGGGGGCTCCTATGGAGCAGCTGAGGAGGACGGAGTGGAATACGAGGCCTTTTTCCCAGCTGGGACCAGGAAAGATTGGGCCTTGAAAAGCAGCCGGACTTGAACCTGGCAACAAGGCCTTCTGCAGGTGTAGGAGCCACCGAAGCAAAACTCCTCACAACCCAAGCGGACACTGCCCTGAGCATCCTGC
>NW_009264017.1:0-259 GCF_000687185.1 Egretta garzetta | reverse complement strand
TCTTCTAGCCACAAAGACATTGTTCAGTTTATTCCCCCGTAACAGCCGCGGGAGCATGGCTAACTTATTCCTCCAGGCTTTCTTGTAAAGCAGCGCCGGCAGAGCGCACACCTGGAGCAGCCCCAGCTGCCTGCCCGCATTACAACTGGTTTGGTTTCCCTTTCTGGAGTGAAATCCGAGCACAGCGAATATTGCATTTCACTCGTGACATCACGTCAAACAGAGGAGAACCAAGCGAGGGCAGGGGGCGAAGGGGCCG
>NW_009264016.1:0-259 GCF_000687185.1 Egretta garzetta | reverse complement strand
ACCCCCCAGGGGGGGCCCCAAACCCTTTTGCCCAGAGGAGGGCAGCAAAGCCCAGGCAAATCCCGCTCACCACCTCAGGAGACCCAGGGGGTGACTTGGGTGCCCACCTTGGATCTGGGGTGCCAGGGCATGCTCCCGGACCCCCGCCACCAGGCAGGCTCCTGCCGGGGCTGACCTGTCCCCTCCCGCAGAGAGAAGGATGCCCTGTGGCAGAAGATGGAGGGCATCGACACCCCGATGCCCACCCCGGCGCCCCGCG
>NW_009264015.1:0-259 GCF_000687185.1 Egretta garzetta | reverse complement strand
TGGAGCTGCTGTTGGACATTTATTTCCTCTGGGAATTGGGACTGTCAAAGGAGGAAAAGGCAGTGACAAGTTAGGGAAGACATCTCAGAGCAAAACCTATTCTAGTTCTCATGGGAAACCCCTGAACTTCCTCTCCCCTTTCAGAAAGAGCAGCTCAGGAGCAGCTCAGATAAGTCCTGGTCAGAACTGGGGTCTCCAAGCCTTCAGCAGAGTGGAGAAATAAATTCCCATCTCCCACTTTCCTCCAGGCAACAAGGAG
>NW_009264014.1:0-259 GCF_000687185.1 Egretta garzetta | reverse complement strand
AGGAGATAAGGGCCCGGGGGGGTGAGACTGATGGCGACATCCCCTGCCTATAAAGGGGCCGGCCACGCCCTGCGCAGGGGGCGCTGCCGGTGGAGGGGCCGGTGCTGCTGTGCGCCGCGCGGGGGGCGCGGAGGGCGGGGGGGCAGGATGTCCCCGCCAGTGAGCAGGGCGGGAAGCCTGCCCCGGGGTATGCCGGGAGCTGTAGTCCTGGGTCGCCGCACCTGCATCGGCGCATGCGCCTTGGGGGTTGGGGGGGGGG
>NW_009264013.1:0-259 GCF_000687185.1 Egretta garzetta | reverse complement strand
CCCCAAGCCCAGACCCCTGCCCTCAGCCCGGACCCCCTGCCCACAGCCTGAATTCTCGGCAATGAGCCCACACCTCTGCACGCTGCCCACATCGTGACCCAAACCCCTGCCCCTGACCCTCCTGGGGCTCTGGTTTTACCCCCAGCGCCCCCCACAAGTTCTGCCTGTGAAAAGCACCCAGGAAGGGTTTGGAGATGGTCGCGGGTATTTACAGCGATGGTAGCAGCACATACTACGCGCCGGCTGTCAAAGGGCGCTT
>NW_009264012.1:0-259 GCF_000687185.1 Egretta garzetta | reverse complement strand
AAAAAAAATATTTTTTGTTTTGGGCCTATGTGGAAAGAAGAAGGGAAGAAGAAACAAAATTATATTGGACAATTCTGAGTTATAAAAAAGCACTTTACTTATCACAAAGCTGCTTCAAGTAGTTATTTGTTCCCTAATGTCAAGTGGAAATTTCTCAAATGATTCAAAAAATTATTACTATAACACATTCTTCAGTGCAGTTGCCTTATTTTCCTTTATACAAGTTTAAAAAGTTTTAAGAAATTACTTGTTAGAAATG
>NW_009264011.1:0-259 GCF_000687185.1 Egretta garzetta | reverse complement strand
TGCTTGGGGACTGGGGTGCTGGGGTGCCAGGGTGCTGGGGGCTGGGGTGCTTGGGGACTGGGGTGCTGGGGTGCCAGCACTCTCGGAGTGCTGGGGTGCTGAGGTACTGGGGTGCCGGGGTGCTGGGGTACAGGTATCCCAGGGTGCTAGGGTGCTCAGTACCAGGGTGCCACAGTGCCATGGTGCCAGGCTGCTGGGGTGCCAGGGTCATAGGGTGCTGGGCTGCCAGGGTGCTGGTGTGCCAGGATCATAGGGTGCT
>NW_009264010.1:0-259 GCF_000687185.1 Egretta garzetta | reverse complement strand
GGGGCCAACAAAACCAGACGAACAGCCAAACCTCGCTGTTGGAGAAAAACACCTGAGATGAGGTGTCGGCATCCTCCTGTCCTGCAGGAAGACCTGAACGTGGCAATTCCTTCCTCTTCTCAACGCTGACGTGGTTCCGCACCCCCCCAATACAGGTAGGGATCCCTCCCCCAGTGTAACAGGGATGGAAATCAAGAGGTTTTTTCCTCCATAGAGCCCAAAAAAACAAATTCCAAGGGCGGAAAACATTCAGCTCGGG
>NW_009264009.1:0-259 GCF_000687185.1 Egretta garzetta | reverse complement strand
TCACCAAGGGGAAGTCATGCTTGACCAACTTGAGGAACTTCCAAGGTGAAACAACTGGCCTGGTCAATGAAGGAGAGCAAGGGATTTGGTCAACCTGGACTTCAAGAAGCCCTTTGACACTGTCTTCCAAAAGATCGTCATAGAGTAGCTGAAGGGGTATAGGCTGGTTGAGCAGACAGTGAGGAGGCTGAACTGGCTGAAGAGCCAGGCCCGGAGAGAGGGTTGAGATCAGTGGCACAAAGTCTAGTTGGAGGCCAGT
>NW_009264008.1:0-259 GCF_000687185.1 Egretta garzetta | reverse complement strand
TCGGGTTTAAAGCCCGCAAGATGCTTTTGCCTTCGCTTCAAGCCGCCTTCGAATCGCTGCTCAAAACGCTCCTGGGACGATAAAGCAAAGCCGAGAAACCCGAAATAAAACGACTTCCCCCCCGCTTTTTCTTTTTCTTTCTTTTTTGCTAATGCGCATTTCCTTAACCTCACCTTAATACCTTAATTTGGAGTGGCTGTTCAGGAGGATTTCTAGGTTTTTTTCTTCTTTTTCTTTCTTTTTTTTTTGTTTTTTTTTT
>NW_009264007.1:0-259 GCF_000687185.1 Egretta garzetta | reverse complement strand
CCCCCCCCCAACCTGTGGGCGCCACAGTTCGACGTGAACGGGGACGGGGAGATCAGCAGCACGGAGATGCGGGAGGCCATCACGGCGCTGCTGGGGGAGCAGCTGAAGGGGCAGGAGGTGGATGAGATCCTGCAGGACGTCGACCTCAATGGGGACGGGCACGTGGACTTCGACGGTGAGAGCCCCCCCGCCCCCGACCCGTGGCGCGTGGCTGGGAGCTGGGAAGGGCTGCTCAGCCCCGGGTCCCCTCACACCCTCC
>NW_009264006.1:0-259 GCF_000687185.1 Egretta garzetta | reverse complement strand
TGCAGGGGCTGGGGGGTCTGGGCAGTGCCCCATCCCCACTGTGCCCAGAGAAGCGGAGAGTGAGCAGCCAGGAGCGCGGAGCCGAGCAGCGAGGTGCCAAACGCCGGTGCGGCAGCCATAAAGCCACTGGAGCTCCCGCTTTTATATGGCAATAAAAGATAATGTCAGCTATAAAGCGCGAGAGCAGGTCCCGGCGTGCCGAGCCGCCCGCTGAGCCCGGGGCAGGGCCGAGCAAGCTGGGAGCAGCTGGGGGGGGCAC
>NW_009264005.1:0-259 GCF_000687185.1 Egretta garzetta | reverse complement strand
AAAAAAAAAAAAAAAAGAAAAGGAAAAGAAACCAGAAACAAACCACAGGGAGCAAGTTCCACCTTTAACTGGTTTGCTGCGTGGAAGAGCCCGCGGAAGCGCAGCGTCCGGCCCACACTCATGTTCGATATTGTAAATAGAGATGTGACCAGTCCCTGAAACAGCAGCTGGGGAGCTGGAGGAGAGGGGCAGGGTCCTCGCCGGACTGTAGGGACTTTGCTGTTTTTCAGCCTGGATCTCTTTCTGAACGTTGTCACTG
>NW_009264004.1:0-259 GCF_000687185.1 Egretta garzetta | reverse complement strand
ACCTTTTGGAGGGCGTTCCCCAGCATATAGACCTTTCTCACACATACAGGTAGATTTTACTGAACTACCCAAAGTAGGGCGCTACAAATATTTATTAGTGATGATAGATCATTTAACACATTATGTAGAAGCTTTTTCTACTTCCAGGGCAACTGCTAACCAAGTTACTAAAGTAATACTTGAACACATTATACCTCGATATGGAGTACCTGAGGTAATCGACTCAGACAGAGGAACACACTTTGTGTCAAAAATTGTT
>NW_009264003.1:0-259 GCF_000687185.1 Egretta garzetta | reverse complement strand
CCTTAGCACATCACTTTTGGCATGAGCAACTAAGGCTGGCAGACTTCATGGGAAGCTGGACTGCCTTACAGGTGACACCCACCCAGCAAGGTATAAATAGCCATCAGCGAGGACAGGAGGCTGCAGTTTGGTTCTCTGTATCAAGCTGTGCAGCGGGCTTTGCATTTGGGGCTGGATAGCTGGTTACTTCCACCATGAGCTGCAGCATCAAGAGAACATCTAGTACCTCTTACAGGAGCGGTGGAGGTGGAGGTGGAGG
>NW_009264002.1:0-259 GCF_000687185.1 Egretta garzetta | reverse complement strand
CTGGTCCCAGCCCCTTTGCAGGGAGAGGGAGCCGGCTCTGGGGCAGAGCTCTGCCTGGGGCGCCGCTGTCAGAAGGCAGCTCTTCAGCCAAGCAACTGTCCTCCTGCATCTCCTGCAGGAGCTCCTGGATATCCTGCACCAACAAGGACCGTCGACGGAGGGCATATTCCGGAGAGCTGCCAGCACGACAGCACTTCGGGAGCTGAAGGAGGCCCTTGACAGCGGTGCGGACGTCGACCTGGGAAGCCAGCCTGTGCTC
>NW_009264001.1:0-259 GCF_000687185.1 Egretta garzetta | reverse complement strand
GGCTTCTTCCCCCAGCACCACAGACCTCTTCCCCGACCCCTTTCCCATCAGGGCTTAAAAAAACCCCCAAAACCAAAACCCCCCAAAAAGCCACGCCACGTATGGCGATTCGCTCCTGCGAATCTCCTCCCAGGACAAGGCCCTGTCCGCATAGGATACAGACGACGGCATAAAGCTCGGGAGAAACAAGCGGCCGAGCAGCGTCCTTGTCCTACGCCTTCAAGCCCGGCTTTCCTCTGAGGAGACCCGAGGGAAGGGC
>NW_009264000.1:0-259 GCF_000687185.1 Egretta garzetta | reverse complement strand
CCACCGGGTTTCTTTCTTTCTTGCACCCCTCGCCCTTGCCAGTAGCCCCGGGTAAATACCCTGCCTCTAAATCTTGCCCGTTGGCAGGGAATATTTTGGACTCTCGCCTTCGCAGCACAGAGAGGGAGAGGTACCAGTAGCAACAAACCAGATCCTGGAGGTTATTTTTAGACTCGGCTTTGCTGGAGCTGACCTCAGAGCGGGGAGGGAAAATACGGATCTGGCTGCTGGTGGAAGGGCGAAGCGTGCCATGGCGCGG
>NW_009263999.1:0-259 GCF_000687185.1 Egretta garzetta | reverse complement strand
CCCCCCGCCACCAACCTTTGTCTCCCATGACCCTGCTCAGGCAATAACCACCAGTGGTGGTCGTAATGGATGTGCCCAGTCATGATGGCTGTGTCCGCCTCAAACTGGATTCAGGAGATGGATAGCAACACAATAGCCAAGGGTTATTGTGCAATGTGCCCACCTAAGAACAGTGAAGAAACTAAAATCTGCAGTCAGTGTGCAAATACGGCTATGAGCCAATCATCTTACCCCCGTCAATAGTGAGCAGCCCAAGAGC
>NW_009263998.1:0-259 GCF_000687185.1 Egretta garzetta | reverse complement strand
GCTATCCATGATTTCGGCTTTGCGTTGTTGACGGCTGCTCTCCTGCCGGTCAATGCGGGCGTCCCCGAGTTGTTCCATCACCTGGTTGAGCTCTTTGTTGATCTCATCGATGCGACGTTTGGCCAGTTCTACTTCTTCCGTTAATTCTCCTTCCAGGCGTTTCTGTTCCTCCAGGGATTGTCTGGATGGAGGGGATTAGGGAAGGAGGGGAGGATGATTTGGGGAGGGCCGCTAGGGGGTGTGGGGATGTGGGGTGCCA
>NW_009263997.1:0-259 GCF_000687185.1 Egretta garzetta | reverse complement strand
CCCCAGCCCCGGGCGAGCGGGAGCAGCAGGTCCAGGCGCTCGTTTGCAGCCCTGGCCCCACGCGTTGTCCCTGCACCCGGGGATGTCCCCAAAACCCCCGAAGGCAGCACCCCCCTGCAACCCCTGACAGCGCTGTATGGCGTGGAGGTGTCACCCTGTCCCCAGGGGCTGCGTGGCCCCCAGAGGCACATCACCCCATCCCTGGAATGGGGACAGCCTGGCCCTGGGGTGGTGGCATGCTGTCCCTGGGGTGGGGACA
>NW_009263996.1:0-259 GCF_000687185.1 Egretta garzetta | reverse complement strand
CAGAGTGGTTTGGGTTGGAAGGGACCTTCAAAGGTGATCTAGCCCAGCATCCCTGACATGGCCAGGGACATCTTTCACTAGATCTGGTTGCTCAAAGCTCCATCAAAACTGACCTTGAACACTTCCAGGGATGGGCATCTACTGCTTCTCTGGGCAACTTGTTCCAGCATGTCAATATCTTCATCTTAAAAACTTTCTTCCTCATGCCCCATCTAAACCTACCCTCTTTCAGTTTAAAACCTTTGCCCCTTGTCCTGTC
>NW_009263995.1:0-259 GCF_000687185.1 Egretta garzetta | reverse complement strand
CTGTCACAGGGAAAGAAGAACGTGAAGAAAACGGCAAGGAGTGCAGGTCAGGCAGAGGAACGGTTTGGATAATTTCCATTAATGGAAGTACAGACGTGTGATTTTGATGTTGTGGTTGTTCCCTTGTGAATAATTTATTTGGAAGGTGACGCTTTTATCCTTGAGGGCAGGGACAACACTGGGAAGTACTCACAAAGTGAAGGTCCGGAAGACTGAAGAGTTTCAGCTGAAATAAAAATTACAAGGTCAGCAGAAGAGA
>NW_009263994.1:0-259 GCF_000687185.1 Egretta garzetta | reverse complement strand
CTCTGCCATGGAGATGGGCCCACGTGAGCCTTCACCAGGCCAGGGGCTGGGTGAGAGCTTTGGGTTGCAGCCTGTGTCTCTTGGGGATCCTCTCTTCCTCGTCTTGGCTCTCCCTACTCTGCGTCTCACAGTGATGAGGCAAAGGTCCCCCCAGCTGCTCACTCCCACCCCCTTGCATGTGCACACAGGTCCTGCTCCAAAAAACACCCAGACTGACACCCCTGGCGAGGCAGCAGGAGGGCAGGGCTGGAGTGCAGCA
>NW_009263993.1:0-259 GCF_000687185.1 Egretta garzetta | reverse complement strand
TCATCGAGGGGCTGTAATTACCGCACCCCATCCCGCCCACAAGTTCTGCACCGTTTTTTTTTATGACTCCGCCAAGCCATCTGTCTCGGGGATGGAGACCACACTCACTCCTCTTGGATTTTTCTCCTTTTCAATTCCCAAGTCGGCTCTAGTTCAGCGGGTAGATTTATTGCCGCTCCTCCACGCTCCCTGGCTCCGTGCCATGGCAGGGAAAATAGCAGCTCAGACACCGTTCTAAGCCCGAGGAACCGTGGCCCCG
>NW_009263992.1:0-259 GCF_000687185.1 Egretta garzetta | reverse complement strand
GGTTTCGCTTTTTCTCCTTTTTTTTTTCCCGTCCCCCTGCTATTTAAATTGTCTCATTGTTAGCGGATTACTCCCGCTTCGGGTTACACCCGACGGGGAGGGGGGACACCGACCGCTCCTTCCCACCCCCCAAGGAAGATCTAGACCGTCGTCAACCTGGTCTTCCTATTTGGGGAAAATGGGAGACGCGGGAGGGAAAGCCCAAGCAAAACAAAGGGAAAGGAGCCCAAGTGATGTCAGCCCGGAGGAACTCGACTTT
>NW_009263991.1:0-259 GCF_000687185.1 Egretta garzetta | reverse complement strand
AGCTCCACCCCCCACCCTTTTCACCTCCTTTTCCTGTATTTCCAGATTTTTAGATATTTCTTTTGTTCCAGCTGGAGAGGACAAAACATCACAAATGTTCATTTGGGGGGCGGGGGAGGAAAACGCGTGCTGCTGGCGATGGCTTCGCTCCCCAAAAGGGCCCTCAAGGACCCCACGAGGGGGAGGGATGACGAGCAGGTGCTGCCCTCCAGCCCATTTTATGAATTTTTTTATACAAAAAAATCTCTTTTTTTCCACG
>NW_009263990.1:0-259 GCF_000687185.1 Egretta garzetta | reverse complement strand
TGCGTGGCCTCTCTGCTCCCCCAGACCCAACCCCATCAGGGGGTGCTGGCACCATGCACCCCAGTGCTGTGCACCCCAGCCCTGTGCACCAGCCGGGGTGCAAGGCGCTGCCCACTGCCCTGGCATTGCACCCCGCTCCGGAGGTTTCGGGGTCACCGGCAGCACTGTGTCCCCCCCCAGGGTGCCAGCCCAGCCCAGCTGGGTGCTGCAGCCCTGGGCAGCCCCCAGGCCTGGCGGCAGCACGAGGGGCTGCGGCGGG
>NW_009263989.1:0-258 GCF_000687185.1 Egretta garzetta | reverse complement strand
GTTTCTCTTCAGATCCTGGCAGAGTGGAAGCAGAAGTATGAGGAAACGCAGGCTGAGCTGGAAGCCTCCCAGAAGGAGTCTCGTTCTCTCAGCACGGAGCTGTTTAAGATGAAGAACGCCTATGAGGAGTCCTTGGATCACCTGGAAACGCTGAAGCGTGAGAACAAGAACTTGCAGCGTAAGTCCCTGGCCCTCTGCTCCTGGCAGGGCCTTCTCACTCCCCACCGCTCACCACCACTCCACATGGGTCTGTGCCTG
>NW_009263988.1:0-258 GCF_000687185.1 Egretta garzetta | reverse complement strand
TTGTGATCATGATTTCCACAAAGGCATGTCATTGGTCATTTGATTTCTACATCAGTATCTATCACTCTTGTGTGACCCAGAGCCTTTCAGAAGCCACAATCTCTGTGCATTTACATAAAATAAAACACAGTCCACTGACTTGTTTGCCCAAGACCCTTCCTCAAATCTTCTGTGGAACTACAGCAGCAGTGCACGTGTGCAGAGGTTGAGGGAAAGGAGTCCCAGCACAGCGGCACAGCCAGGGAGAACTGGCACTTG
>NW_009263987.1:0-259 GCF_000687185.1 Egretta garzetta | reverse complement strand
AGTTTGCCCACCCTGCCCTCGCCCCCCAGCAGCGACCGGTTCCCTCCGGACCCCTGCCCTAGCAGCTCCTTCAGGCTTTGCCCGTCTCTTCCCCCCACCCCGCTCCTGTCCTGCACCCAGAAGTCGCCTGGGCAGCGGCGGCTTCCAGGAGGCTCAGCCTTTCTCCTTCCCACCCTCCCTGCGGCTGGGCCGGGGGCAGCGGCCAGGCCCGGTGGGTGGAGGGGAACCCCCCTGCACCCCACAGCCCTCCCAGCTGCTG
>NW_009263986.1:0-259 GCF_000687185.1 Egretta garzetta | reverse complement strand
CAGCCGACCGCAGCATCCGGCAGGGGCCATCCCACCGCCCTTGGAGGCTCTGCCAGGGAGGATGAAGGCCAGGGCTAGGCCAGGACGCTGACAGGTCCCCAGAAAGCACCCTCACCTCTGTGGCCCCCGTGGTCCCTACACTGGGGACTCCAGGGGCTTTGGCTGCCCCTCCCTGCAGCTTGCTGCCCCATCCCCTCTGATCACAATCCTGGCTCCCCACTTCGGGGCTTTGCACAGGGTCAGGGGGGACGCATTGGTG
>NW_009263985.1:0-258 GCF_000687185.1 Egretta garzetta | reverse complement strand
TGAGCTTGGAGGAGGTGATCCTTGCACGATAACAGGCTTTCTTGGGCCCCTTGTCCCTCCAGGGCTTTATCCGATGGGACTCTTCCAAACAGATCCTTGAGGAGGCCGATGTCTGCTCTCCTGAAGTCCAGAACTGTGAGCTTGCTTTTTAGCTTCCCCTCAAGATCCTGAACTCAGCCATCTCACAGTCACTGCAGTCAAGGCTGTCTGTTCATGTCTGTTCATGATTCCAGCAAGGCACTCACGGTTGGTGAGGAG
>NW_009263984.1:0-258 GCF_000687185.1 Egretta garzetta | reverse complement strand
CCTGAAATGCTTGTCGTGCGGTGGAAATAAATGCCATGTGATTTTTCTACTGGCCATGAATGCTGTTTGCTGTATGTGATGGGACCTGCTGGGCGGTGCCTTCCCTGGGGCTGCAGTTGCCTGAGCCACGTGGAGCTTCGCGACCCCCCCCGAACGCGTGCTGCTCCCCCGGGGTTTGTCGCTCCTGTGGAACAGACGCTGCTCGAACAGAAAGTGCTCCCAGCCCACGCGTTTCAGCCGCGCCGAGGGCCCCAGCCC
>NW_009263983.1:0-258 GCF_000687185.1 Egretta garzetta | reverse complement strand
CCTTATCTTTGTCCTCTAGGTTTCTGGGATTCCCGGGATGTATTTATCTTGTCTGTCTGGGGCTGCTTCCCTAAGTCGCTGTGCAAATTGAAAAGCTTTTTTTTTTTTTTCCTCCCCTTTTCCTCCCCTGCCCAGCTCACCACCTTTTTTAATTAAAGCTTTTAACTCGCCTGGTGTTTACTGTCTTATGTAAAGTATCTAAACAAACAGACCCGGCCGAATACAAACACCAAAAGGGAGCCGGCCTCCCATTCTTAC
>NW_009263982.1:0-258 GCF_000687185.1 Egretta garzetta | reverse complement strand
TGGGGACGCTGGGAGCACTGGGAGCCATGGAGGTACTGGGGGCACTGGGTGTTGTGGTGGTGCTGGTGGTACTGGGGGCACTGGACGCCATGGGGATACTGGGGGCACTGGTGGTACCAGGGGTCACTGCTCAGACTGGGGGCACTGGTGGGGATGGGAGCACTGGGGACGCTGGAGCACTGTGAATACTGGGGGTACTGGGAGCAGTGGGTGTACTGGGAGCCGTGGGGGCACTGGTGGTACTGGGAGCACTGGGGA
>NW_009263981.1:0-258 GCF_000687185.1 Egretta garzetta | reverse complement strand
AAACATTCTATGATTCTATGATTCTATGTCTGGAGAGGGCTATGAATCTATGTCCATATCCGCACAGAATTCATGACTATCAAAAATAGCCATTACCATTTAGAAGAGGAGCATGGCTTTGCTATTCCTGTTTATCTCTGGCTGCTCGGTCCAGATCTTTTCTTCTGTGAAGACTCCAAGATTTTGAGCTGAGCAGAGTACCGCTCAGCAGAATCTATCTGGGCAGTCCCTTTGCTCCAAAATAAGCCTGCCATGATG
>NW_009263980.1:0-258 GCF_000687185.1 Egretta garzetta | reverse complement strand
GTCTGCTGGGGTGGGATTTCAGGGGCTGATCTGGAGCTGCGCTTGCAGAAGCCCCGCTGGAAGCGGAGCCTGTAAAGAGCGAGGCGAGCCGTCGCCCCGCGTCCCGTCTGCGTGCCCATCCATGCAGAGTGCGCTGGGGAGGAGGAAGGAAAGCCGGGAGGAAGGAGCGAATCCAACCGGCGAGAGCAGCGAACCCGTTCCCAATCGCCATCAGAAAAATCACGTCAGACAGCAGCACTGGAGCGCGGCGGGCGGCTC
>NW_009263979.1:0-258 GCF_000687185.1 Egretta garzetta | reverse complement strand
AGCCGGCTGTGCCGCTGGGGCACGGGGGGGTTCTGCCCTGCACCCCCCTTGCACGGCTGCACCACACAGCTCGGGCACCAGCACCCCCGCTCCCCAGCCTGCAAGGGAGGAAAAATTCTTCCCCGTGAGAACAGCCACCCATTGGGATGATCTCCCCAGGGGAGGGTGACTCCGCACGCTGGACACTTTCATGGCTCAGCTGGACAGGGTGCTGGGCCACCTTGCCTGGGCTGGGCTCTTGCCCAGAGAGGTTGGACC
>NW_009263978.1:0-258 GCF_000687185.1 Egretta garzetta | reverse complement strand
TTGATTATGTTGGAAAAGCTGACATTTTCATCCATCATTCTAAATGATGTTTAACAATGGATTACCAGCCAGTAATTCCTCTGATATGAGATTAAATAAAATAGCAGGCTGTTTCAGCAGGCTAGTCCAAGGAGATGGCAATAAATCTGCTCAATTACTGTATTACCAATCCGTTTTTCACTGCTAAGGATATTATTATTTCATTTAGACTTGTTCATGCATCATAGATTATTTTATTTCAGTCAGTCAATGGGAGAA
>NW_009263977.1:0-258 GCF_000687185.1 Egretta garzetta | reverse complement strand
AGTTCTTAAAGCAATAGCTGTCCTTGTCCATATGCACAGGTATCATGTCTCATTATCGTGCAATAATTAAATATACATCTCTGGGCTTACAGAGTCAGCCATGCTCTGACCAGATCTTTGAGCCTGCCACAGTGGTAACTTTCGTGGCCTTTTGTTTTGACTGCCTTACTCACCTTCCCTCTCTCCTTCCTGGCCTTCACTTACGTCTGATGTTACAAGGGCGACGCTTGCATCATCTTTCTAGGCAGTTTCAGTGGC
>NW_009263976.1:0-258 GCF_000687185.1 Egretta garzetta | reverse complement strand
CCTGCGCGCCGCCGGCTGCGGTGTGGTGCAAGGCGTCTCATTTCGGAGCCTGGCCCAGGGCCAGCGTGGGGCTGGGAAACGCCTCCTTCCCGGCCACACGGATGGCTCCCAATCCAGCCCAGCATGGCACAGCCGCGCAGCACCACGTGGGAACGGCCACCCGGGCACCGGGGCCCTGGCCAGCTCGGGGACGGGTCCCCCCATGGCAGGGATTTTGGCATTTCCCAGTAATGCCGTGATTTGGGAGCTGAACGCGGG
>NW_009263975.1:0-258 GCF_000687185.1 Egretta garzetta | reverse complement strand
TCCCCGGCCCCGCGGGGCTCCTCACACCGGTGCTCCTGCACCCCAGCTTCCCCCCCCGAACCTTCCCTGGGCTCCCGCTCCTGGCTGGGGGGGGGGTGCCGCAGCCCCCATCATCCCAGCCAGGGGAGGAAGGCAAGGAGGAGGAAGAGGAGGAGGAGGAGGAAGGCTGGCGTGGTGCCACCGCTGCGCAGAGCCGCCCTGGGGTGAAGCTGGAGCTCAAGGGCAGGGAGAGGGGCAGAAGCGGGGTGCTCCCGGCCA
>NW_009263974.1:0-258 GCF_000687185.1 Egretta garzetta | reverse complement strand
TGAACAGCTTCCCCTTGTTTTCAAGCCTGCTGCCTGCTAATTTTAATTAACATCCCATAATTCTCTTACTATGGGCAGCGAACACCCTTTTCTCCTTACTGTCCATGCCTCTTGTGTTTTCACAGATAACTTCTGTGTCCACCTCCCCAGTTGCCTCCTCTCTAACCCTCAGCCAGCACCAGAAGAAACTGCATGGAGCCCGTGTCCTAACCTTCCCGAAACAGCATGAGGAACTCCTGGAGAGAGTCCAGAGGAGGG
>NW_009263973.1:0-258 GCF_000687185.1 Egretta garzetta | reverse complement strand
TAAAGGCAGTTTAATGAAGCAAAAGCAAAGGCCGCGTGCAGAAGCAAAGGAAAATAAAAGCTTGGTTCTCTACTTCCCATCAGCAGACAATGTCCAGACCCTTCCCGGGAAGCAGGGCTTCAGTACGTGTCGAAGTTGCTCCAGAAGACAAACATCATAATAACAAATGCCCCCCACTCCTCCTCCTTTCTCTTAGCTTTTATGGCTGAGCAGACCTCATATGGCATGGAACCTACCTTTGGTCAGTTTGGGTCAGCT
>NW_009263972.1:0-258 GCF_000687185.1 Egretta garzetta | reverse complement strand
AGTTATTTGTTTTCTCTCATTTTAGGCCTCTCCTGTTCCCGGTCCATCATCTACCCTTTGTCTTACATTGCAGAACAGGGTAAAATGAGAAAGTAAAGCCAGAAAGTAAAGAAGGGGAGGAAGAGAAGATCTTCCAGGATGTCTGCAAATACAGGTCCTTGTGAGAAGAGCTTGTGTACAGGTCCAGGGGAAGAGCTCTGCTCCTCATGGTTAGGTTAGACATTGGGAAAAATTTTTTCAATTAAAGGGTTGTCAAGC
>NW_009263971.1:0-258 GCF_000687185.1 Egretta garzetta | reverse complement strand
GTTTTGTGCAAATACCTTTTCCTCCCATAAGGCTTTCCTTTATGCAAGTATAAATCTCTCTTCAGGTCAGATTTAATGACAAGGTGTTATTAATCCTGCTGGATAGATGGGGAAAGCAACACTGACGAAGGGGCAGTAACTTTCCACACTCTAACACACCCAGAGAAAGCCCAGGGGGGTTGGAGTGGAGATGCTTACTGGCAGCGCTGACCCTGGATGCTCCCGACCAGCCCCAGCACCGTGGCAGGGGGCTGGGGG
>NW_009263970.1:0-258 GCF_000687185.1 Egretta garzetta | reverse complement strand
CCTCTACTCAGCACTGGAGAGGTCATGCCTGCCCATACTTGCTCCTCTTCTGCACTGCCCCATGCAAGGGAGACTTGGGTGTAGAGGAGAGAGGCCTGGGATCAGATGGTGGTGATCAGTGGCACAATGTCCAGCTGGAGGCCAGCAACCAGCAATATACCGCTTGGGTCAATGCTGGCTCCAATCCTGTTGGACATCTGCATTAATGATCTGCGGGACTGGACCGAATGTGCCCTCAGCAAATGTGCAGGTGACACC
>NW_009263969.1:0-258 GCF_000687185.1 Egretta garzetta | reverse complement strand
TGAAAAGAACTCCTAATGAAGCAGCTAGAAGGGGCCTTCACACTGAAGGCCAGCACTTCTCCCTGGCAGAACTGCAGTCTCTTGCTTCTCCACAGAACAGCTGACCCTCTAACTTCTTTGCTTGATCTGCTGCTATTCTTTGGGCACCACCACAGACAGTCTGGCTTCATCTTCAACCACCCATCAGGCAGCCTTCTCATCCTCAGACTGAAGAATCCCCACCTCCAGGCTGCAGGGACCTCGGTGATCCTCTGAGGG
>NW_009263968.1:0-258 GCF_000687185.1 Egretta garzetta | reverse complement strand
ACCCAGAAGCTCTCAAACACATCACCATCAACTGGAAGGGCTCTGCAATCAAACCTGTCCCTTAGGTATGTGAGACACCTCCACCTCGCCTGCCCTGCCTACCCCTCCTGAACAGCCTGCAGCCCTCCATCCCAGCACTCTGGTCGTGGGACTCATTCCACCAAGTCTCACTAATAGCAATGATACTGTAGCTCTGGGAGCTGACCAACACCTCCAGTTCATCCAGTTTGTTTCTCATACTGCATGTGTTGGTGTACA
>NW_009263967.1:0-258 GCF_000687185.1 Egretta garzetta | reverse complement strand
CCTGTCCATTAAACAAAATGTTTAAAACCAGACACTGGGCTTCAGAGTTCACAGTACCAAACGTGACATTGATGAGGCATCTTTGGCTGATCGTCCTCTTGGGAAATGAGTTGCTTTGTAATCCAGGCAGTGTGAAACATCTCAAAAATGCATCCTTCCAGATGTGCAACCAAAACACAACAAACTTCCAAGGCGATACTTCAGACAAACCAAAGATCTCATTTAGCCATCAAATACAACATCTCATCCCAAAAAAAA
>NW_009263966.1:0-258 GCF_000687185.1 Egretta garzetta | reverse complement strand
CCAGTGGGTGACACTGGAGGGGGGGGAGGTGCTGGGTGCCGGTGCCATTATGCAGGTGGGTGATTTTGGGGGGTGTCTTGGGTGCCTGTTCCCAGTGCCAGCGCCCAGTGCCGTAGCGGGTGACGCTGGGGGGGGACCGGGGGGGCCTGGGTGCCAGCACCCGGTGTGGTCCCACCGGTGGGTGACGCTGGGGGGCTGGGTACCGAGTGCCGGTGCCGTTCCCGGTGCCTCCGGTGGGTGATGCCGGGGGGGGCTGGG
>NW_009263965.1:0-257 GCF_000687185.1 Egretta garzetta | reverse complement strand
AACAGCAAATAGCTCCGGTTTTACTCCCAGACACCATAACTTGTTTTACGATTAGTGATCTGTTTAAAGATTTGTCCTGGAAGTACTTGATATTGGGTTACAAAAGGTTACGTTAATTGCATTAAGCCATAACGACCCATGAAGGACTGCAAAGGCTTAGAGAAAACACACGCTTCTTCCTTAAAGAAATTGAAAAGAAAAGAAAATAGAAAGTAAAATAAAATATAAAATAAAATAAAGTAAAATAAAATAAAGTA
>NW_009263964.1:0-258 GCF_000687185.1 Egretta garzetta | reverse complement strand
TCTGATTTGATTGGTAATAAATTACATTAATTTTCCCCAAATCGAGCCTGTTTTGCCCATGCTGTTGATTGCTGAGCAATTTCTCCCTGTCCTTATCTCCACCCATGAGCCTTCTTTATATTTCCTCTCTCTGTCCAGCCGAGGAGGGGGGCGATGAGCGGCTTTGGTGGGCACCTGGCGCCCACAGGGTACAAGGGGTCGCCCCTGCAAAAAGTGGGTGCCAAGTACAACCGCTCCCTGGGACAGCACCTTCCGGCG
>NW_009263963.1:0-257 GCF_000687185.1 Egretta garzetta | reverse complement strand
TCCCTGGGCGCTGCCTGCTCAGCCAGGACCCCCAGCTCCCCACAGCCGGGCCGGGGGCTTCCCCTTCCTAAAGACCCAGCAAAACCTCCTGCATTTTGCATTTCAAAAAAGCCTCTCTCTTTCAAAGGGAAACGAGGGTCCGGCTGGCTGGGGGGAAAACACCAGGCGGTCGGGAGGGCTGTAAACCGAACAGGAACTCATCAAGCTCTCCGCAGCCTGCAGCGGGGCAAGGAGCAGGACCCCCTCCCCAAATACCA
>NW_009263962.1:0-257 GCF_000687185.1 Egretta garzetta | reverse complement strand
TCACGGGTGCCTGTGCTCTGAGCCAGCGTGGCTGTGTTTGGGTGGGCAGCAGCGGGGGGAGAACCAAGCACTCTTCAGAGAGATGCCAGAGGCACCGGGGGAGGACAAGGCTGGCCATGGGCTCTGTGCCCATGCTCAGCTGCTCTCCGTCTGCTTGCACAAAGGCCCTCGTGAAGCTGAACGAAGCAGAGGTGCTGAGGAACTCAGTAAAGAAAGCAAAGGTGATCGCCCGCTTTGAAGAGGCCACCTTCTTCAGC
>NW_009263961.1:0-257 GCF_000687185.1 Egretta garzetta | reverse complement strand
GGGGTGGGGCCTCCACCACCTCTTTGGGCAACCTGGGCCAGGGTCTCCCCACCCTCAGCATCAAACGTAAGTCTCCCCTGGCTTGGTTTTGAACCATCACCCCTTGTCCTCTCGCAACGGGCCCTGCCAAAATGTTTGTGTGTCATCGTCCCCCCCAAATGGCCACAACCAGGTCCCCCCCGCAGCCTCCTCTTCTACAGGCTGACAACCCCACCTCCCCCTGTAGAGGGGCTCCAGCCCTCGGAGCATTTTTGTGG
>NW_009263960.1:0-257 GCF_000687185.1 Egretta garzetta | reverse complement strand
AGGAGCCCCTGTCCCAGGGAGAGCGGAATGATCGAGAGGAAACCAAACCAGGATCCACTGATCAGAACTGCAAATTCGCGGGGACACCACAAGTGGCCTCACACTCGATACGCTCCTGACGCTGGGTAGGAAGCCTGTTCTTGTTGGCTGGAGCCTGTCTCCCAGAAAAGGCTCCGGTGCAGGCACGCTGCATCCCCCAAACAGCACAGCAATTGTGCTCCCTTCTACCAAACCCTGGCTCGGGTTTCTGATGCGAA
>NW_009263959.1:0-257 GCF_000687185.1 Egretta garzetta | reverse complement strand
AAAAAAAAACCCTAACCCAAAAACAATAACAAGAAAAACAAATAAAGGAATGCTGGGCCTCTAATGAGTTACATTATGAGTCATATGCTGAAGAAGATGGACAATCTACAGCTCCTGGAAATCATCCAGTTATCAGTTTCCACAGAGCTTCCTTGAGATCCCGGTTCCTCATGCTGTAGAGGAGGCGGTTCACTGCTGGAGGAACCACGGCATACAGCATTGCCACCACCAGATCCAGGGATGGGGATGAGATGGAG
>NW_009263958.1:0-257 GCF_000687185.1 Egretta garzetta | reverse complement strand
GGAGGAGGAGGAGGAGGAGGAGGAGGATGAGGACGGGGACGCGTTGTGTGAGGGAGGAGGAGGAGGATGAGGATGGGGACGCGTTGTGTGAGGGAGGAGGAGGAGGAGGACAGGGATGTGTCGTGCGAGGGATGAGGAGGATGAAGACGGGGACATGTTGTGCGAGGGAGGAAGAGGATGAGGACAGGGATGTGTTGTGTGAGGGAGGAGGAGGATGGGGACAGGGACGAAGACGGGGACGCATCGTGCGAGGGAGG
>NW_009263957.1:0-257 GCF_000687185.1 Egretta garzetta | reverse complement strand
CCCCAGCCCTCCCCACGCCACGTGCAGGTTCAGGCTGTGTCCCACCTCTGAGCTGCTGGGAGGAAACAGTCAAGAGGCAGAGGGGCTTCCCCATTTCTGACTGACCCAATTTTTGCATCAGCGTACTAGATTTATTTATCTTGTGTGCAGCTCTTCAGAGGTGGTAGCGGCCGGATGCTAACCTGTCCAAAGGCAGAACTCGTGCTTTGCATGACCGTGGTCATAGCTGCTGGCCAGGGAGTTATTTGAGCCCATTT
>NW_009263956.1:0-257 GCF_000687185.1 Egretta garzetta | reverse complement strand
CCCACCAGATCAAATAGGAAATGGTATGAAACTAGATCTATGGAAATGATGTACCATTTTTTAAATGTCGTTCTGTGTTTAAGTTTATATTAAGACGTAAATGGCTCTCCCTGCATGTTTCCATAGGATGGATCAGCCGTACTCAATTTGAAGAGACTTGGGCTACTTTGCTTGGTGTGCTTGTAACTCAGCCTATTGTAATGGACCAAGAGGAAAACCAACAAGAGGTAATGTCATTCACTGATTTTTTTTTTTTT
>NW_009263955.1:0-257 GCF_000687185.1 Egretta garzetta | reverse complement strand
CATCTGTATGTTGCATCTCTCCCTAGATGTCCCGATGTTTCGTGGGCCCATCAAGCTACAAATCACTCACCCTTATGCTCCCGGTCCAGGTCCACCCAAGCTATCTCAATTTTGGAAGCCTTCTCTGCCTGTTCATTGTTTTGATGTTCTTCAGCGGCACGGCTTTTGGGCATGTGAGCATCTTCATGACGTACCTTTAGAGCCATGTTTTCTACCTGGGCAGTGATGTCCTGCCACAGTGCAGCAGCCCAGATGGG
>NW_009263954.1:0-257 GCF_000687185.1 Egretta garzetta | reverse complement strand
CCCGGCCGGGCGGGAGCAGCTCTGCCTCTCCGAGATGCTTTCGGGTGCCAAGGGAGGATTAACGGCCCCCCAGGCAGGAATGGGGCTGGAGGTGGTTTTAATTGCCATTAAGAGGAGGCTGGGACTGGATGAAAGGGCTTTGGGATTTTATTGCACCTGTGAATTTGGGTGGTTCCAATCGCAGCCGGCTCTCGCCGACCTGGGGGGTGCTGCTGGCCAGATCCCCGTGGGGAGCAGACACACACCCCCCCCGGGGA
>NW_009263953.1:0-257 GCF_000687185.1 Egretta garzetta | reverse complement strand
CACCACTGCACCAGCCTGGCTGCCACATCCCCACACCCCCCTGCCCCTCACAGCGGTGGGGTGGAGATGGGAGCACACAGGACCCCCAGCCCTTGGGCTGGGAGCTGTGCTGAGGGCAGGGGAGGCATGGGGACACTGCTGGGTGTCAGGGCTGGCCCCTCCGGGTCCCGGCACTTGGAAGGTCAAGTTCCCCACTGCTCCCCGCGGCGCAGCCGGCCCGGCAGAGCCGCCATGCGGGGCAGTGCGGACGCTGGCAG
>NW_009263952.1:0-257 GCF_000687185.1 Egretta garzetta | reverse complement strand
TCCCTGTCCCTGTCCTCGTCCCCATCCCCATCCTCGTCCCCATCTTCATCCCTATCCCCATCCTCATCCGTGTTTCCATCCTCATCCCCATCCCTGTCCCCCATCCTCATCCTCATCCTCATCCCCGTCCCTGTCCCCATCTTCACCCCTGTTTCCATCCTCATCCCCATCCCTGTCCCCTTCCTTATCCCCATCCCCATCCCTGTCCCCCTCCTCATCTATTTCCATCCCCATCCCTGTCCCCATCCTCATCCCCA
>NW_009263951.1:0-257 GCF_000687185.1 Egretta garzetta | reverse complement strand
TAGGTTAAAACCAGTACAATTTAGTCTGTTATCATTTGTTGCATCTTAGTTTTAATTTTGCTTTTCAGTATAGGTTGAAAGGATTAGGACTGAAATATTCCATAAGTTTCCCCAACAACTCATATTACTGTACCTAAATCAAGAATGCACTATTTCTAAAGTATGAAAGGTTCTTTATCATTTTTATAGTTTGGGAACATCACACAGGAGAGACTTGCAGGTCGGCAAAATAATTTCTATGAGCTATAAGAATATGA
>NW_009263950.1:0-257 GCF_000687185.1 Egretta garzetta | reverse complement strand
GAGGCGGCTGCCCCTCACACTCACCTTATCAAACAGGAGGACTTTGTTGATTTCGCCCTCGTGAGGACGGAGAATTTCTAGCATTGTCTTGCTGCAGTTGTTGATGATGGGAAAGATACTCTTTGCGTCGGCATCCACGGGCAACTGCAGTTGGATGAAGAGGCTGGTGACTGGCCGCAGCTCGGAGAACAAGTCCAGCGGCACTCTGTCGTCGAGCTGGAAGACAAGAGCACAATGGCTTCCCCAGCCTGCTCTCC
>NW_009263949.1:0-257 GCF_000687185.1 Egretta garzetta | reverse complement strand
CGCACGTGTCCCAGGCAGGCTGCAGTGGCGGTGACCCCGAAACGCACCTGGCGAATGACGCCTGCAAAACCCAGGCGAGCAGGGAGATGATGCTTGCAGAACGGGAAAGTGCAGAGGAAGCAGGACGCAGCGTGCGGCCGCGCCGGGGGGGCGCGGGTGCTGGGGAGGGAGGTTTGCTGCTGCCTGGAGGATGAGGAGGGTGCAAATGTTGCAAACCCATCCCACAGCCCTGCTGTGGGGTCTGGTGGGGTCCCCAG
>NW_009263948.1:0-257 GCF_000687185.1 Egretta garzetta | reverse complement strand
TAAGTCCTTCCCACTTTGGTGGCTGCTGGGGATTGTAAATAACTGGCGCAACAATTCAGGCTGCCATCGTGTGTTCCCCAGCTGCTAAGGCATCACTGTGGACCCTCTGCCAATTTTCATGAGGGTCGGGGGGAAACAGATCTGGCTCCTTCTCGGGGTGAACTGTTCCGGGATCAAAAGAGCCAGCTGGCTCACCATTAGTGACAGAGTGAATTTGAAAGTTCTCCCCGCTGCTTGCTGGCTTTGATGTAGGTGGG
>NW_009263947.1:0-257 GCF_000687185.1 Egretta garzetta | reverse complement strand
CGGGCGGGCAGCGTGGCCGTCGGCCTTGGCTCTGTCATCGCTGCCCAGGAGGGCATTTCTGCCACAGCGGTGACCCCTGGGGGCTGTCGGTCCATCAGAGCTGGAAGGACTTTTTAAACCGGATCAGTCCCTGCCTCTCCCTGTCTCTGGGTGGAGGCGGGGTTGTGTTTTTAAGCAGGTACATCATGGCTCGAAGAGGAGCTCCCCAGGGGCATGAGGCCTGCCTGGGGTCCCTGGGGAGGGCAGGGCGCAGGGTC
>NW_009263946.1:0-257 GCF_000687185.1 Egretta garzetta | reverse complement strand
ACGGGGTACTTGGGGTATGGAGAATTGGGGGTACAGGGTACTTGGGGTACAGGGTACTCGGGGTATGGAGACTGGGGGTACAGGGTACTCAGGGTATGGGGTACTCGGGGTATGGAGAATTGGGGGTACAGGTACTCGGGGTATGGGGTACATGGGGTACAGGGTGTGGGGTTATGGGGATAGGTGGCACCAGTCTGTAAACCCTGCAGTGCAGCCCCCCCACCCCACCCCATCCCCATCCCAGTTCTGCCCAGTGC
>NW_009263945.1:0-257 GCF_000687185.1 Egretta garzetta | reverse complement strand
ATTTCTGTGTATCCCTGGCTTCACGGGTGGAACTGGCAGTGTTTCGGGGAACGCAAGGTCCTGATCCTCAGCCACTTGCCCGACAGCCAAAACAGGGCCTCCTCCATCTGCAGGCCACCACCTGCCTCAGTGGCCTGAAGGTGGACCAAAAGAACAAGCTCTGACCCTGGAGCCTCCCATCTCGATAGTCCATGATGCCTGCTGCCTTTGTGCTCAGCAGCAGGTTGTAGTTTCCTTTCACAAGCCCAGTTCCCCAG
>NW_009263944.1:0-257 GCF_000687185.1 Egretta garzetta | reverse complement strand
TGAAGTGTAGCAGCCCTTGACATGCCAGAAGTGCTGCTGCTCTCTCCTGCAGAAGCCCAGGCCATGGCCATTGCTCAGGAAGGTGACTCTGCAGAGGTACAAGGCTGGACAGGGCCTTTCCCATGCTTGTGGACCAATCATTGAACTTTATGACATGGCGCTTAGGGATGTGGTTTAGTGGTAGACTTGGTGGTGTTAGGTTTACTGTTGGACTGTATAACTTCAAGGGTCTTTTCCAACCTAAATGATTCTATGGT
>NW_009263943.1:0-257 GCF_000687185.1 Egretta garzetta | reverse complement strand
ACACCAAGCTGAGTGGTGCAGCTGACACACTAGTGGGAAAGGATGACATCCAGAGGGACCTTGACGGGCTTGAGAAGCAGGCCCACGCGGGCCAACAAGGCGAGGTGCAAGGTGCTGCACCTGAGTCAGGGCAATCCCCAAAATCAGTACTGACTGTGAGATGAACAGATGGAGAGCAGCCCTATAGAGACGACTTGGGGATGCTGGTGGGAAAACAATTGGAAATGAGCCAGCAATATGCACTTGCAGCCCAGAAA
>NW_009263942.1:0-257 GCF_000687185.1 Egretta garzetta | reverse complement strand
GGCCACCCCTGGGGACAGGGATGGGGATGTCACCCGCAGCCACCCTAGGGACACCCCGGTCCCCTCAAGGTGTCAACGTTTGGGTCAACCCATGGGTGGGGATGTCCCCAGGAACCACCTTGGGGTCCCCACATGCCCCCAAGGTCGTGGGTCATCAACATTTGGGTCAACCCATGGATCAGGACGTCCCCAAGAGCCACCTTGGGGACACCCCGGTCCCCACAAGGTCATGGGGCATCAATGTTGGGGGATGTCCC
>NW_009263941.1:0-257 GCF_000687185.1 Egretta garzetta | reverse complement strand
ATGCCACCACCACCCCCAGCGCCCACCTTTGGTGCGCGCCAGCTCCCGCAGCAGCGTCCCCGTCTCCTCCTGGATCTGCTCCTCCACGCTCCTCTTCCCCATGCCGAAATCCCGCAGGGTGCTGAGGGCGAAGCGCCGCGTCTGCGCCCACCTCTCCCCGTTGCTCATGAAGATGCCCAGGTCCTGGTTGGTTTTTTCGGCCAAGGGGAAGCGACCCCGGTCGGTGAATTCCTCCCCCCGCGTCACCAGCACCTCCC
>NW_009263940.1:0-257 GCF_000687185.1 Egretta garzetta | reverse complement strand
GTCTGTGCAATTTTGAAGCTGGTCTATGTCAGAAGCTTCATAGCTTGTTCAAAGTACATGCGTTGAAAGTTAAAAGTAAATGGGATTTCTGCTCTGGCCAGAGATAATTTTCTTTTATCACAAGAATTCCAGGATTTACTTCACGTATTTTACTACATGAAAATTGTGTGGCTTTCCCCACATTCCTCTCTAAAGGGTAACAAGAATAGTTAATGGAATTCTTTCATGTCAGACAGAAACAAGACAGTTGGAAATGA
>NW_009263939.1:0-257 GCF_000687185.1 Egretta garzetta | reverse complement strand
TGGCAAAGTGTTTCCCATTTTGCAGAAAAGGGGAAAAGAGTTTACTTACATGAATTTCCCCCGTTGGAGCAAGACCGTGAGAAACAGTTTGTTCTTCCTGCGGGAAAGGAACATTTTCTCCAACTTCAGCTGCTTCTAGCTTACGTTCTTCAGCTACGTGCACACGCTTCCCCTCAAGGCGACTTTCTGAATGAGTAGGGACCACGTCCTCACGCTCAAGGATGCTTGTCACAGCTGGAAGAGATTGATACGGTTTT
>NW_009263938.1:0-257 GCF_000687185.1 Egretta garzetta | reverse complement strand
TGCAGCTCGCCCAAGGCTCCAGGGCCTGGGGATCTTTCCAGGCTTCCCCAGCTGGGGTTTGGCAGCTCTAATTTTATGCTCTTCTCAGTTTTGCTTTCTCGCCGCTCGGTTGAGGAAAAAGCGCTTGTGCAGGGAGGCGAGCGCGGCCCTTCCCCACCGCTGCCGGCTTTGTCTTTGTCTCTCGCCCCTGCGCGCTCCCGCCCGGTGCCTGCTGCTCCAAGGCGCTGGTGGACGTTAATAAGCCCCTGTTTAAAGCC
>NW_009263937.1:0-257 GCF_000687185.1 Egretta garzetta | reverse complement strand
ATACGCGATAGAAAAGCAGAGAAAGAGAGGAAACATGAGAAAGGAAATGAGGCAGGGGGGGGGAAACAAAGAGCACGGGAGTGTTGCGATAGCTACACCCACGGGTCCGTGTGCGGTCTGTGCGCCCGTGCGGCCCGAGCGGTCTGCGCGGCTCAAGCACCTGATGTGTCTTTGAATCTGGTAGAAGGCAGGTGTTCCTGGACGCTCCTCATGGGCTCTGCTGCTTTCCCCTTTTCACAGGGCTGTCCTCTTGCATA
>NW_009263936.1:0-257 GCF_000687185.1 Egretta garzetta | reverse complement strand
GAAGACCAGCATGCTGTAACAAATGCTATACAGTGAGAGTTGGTAGGGTACATAACAGGAAAAAAAGAAAAATATGACAGTGAATGATGAAGTTGAGAGTTATTTACCCATCTAGTTTGGGTTAAATTTACTCTTGTTTCAGCTTTTATGTTTAAAGCATGAAGTGATACAAAAATTAGAGATTTCTAGATCACCTGAGGAACTTTTTCCTAAAGCAGAGCAGGAGTGGATAAGAGTCTGAAGATTGTGTGTGGTTT
>NW_009263935.1:0-257 GCF_000687185.1 Egretta garzetta | reverse complement strand
TGCTGGCCGAGCTCTTCAAGGTGAGACCCCCAGCATGTCCCCTCCCTGGCCCAGGATGGGGCAAGGGAGCCCAGCCTGGGGACACTGGGACCCTCCTGGTTGGAGTTATGGACCAGGGTGATGCTAATGGGGACTGGTGTCACCCCTCCTCGGTGTCACCCCCCTCGGTGTGACCTGTGTTGCTGTCATCCACCTTGGTGTCCTGTCCCCCCCCCAGCACAACAGCTTCCAGCTGCAGCAGATCGAGGAGGAGGAGA
>NW_009263934.1:0-257 GCF_000687185.1 Egretta garzetta | reverse complement strand
GGAGGGGAAAAGGGGGGGGGGGGGGGGGGGGGGAGAAGAGAAAAAGAAAAAAAAAGAAAAAGAAGAAAAAAGGAAAAAATGTAAAAGAAAAAAGAAAAATAAGAAAAAATTAAAAGTTGGGGGGTTTTGTGAGTTTGGATTGGGTTTGATTTGTGGGGGCGGTGTTTTGTTGATTTTTGGTTTTGTTTGGGCTTTTGGTTTTTTTGTTTTGTGGGGTTTTTTTTTGTAAAAAGCCCCAGCACCGCTTGCCTGGTGCC
>NW_009263933.1:0-257 GCF_000687185.1 Egretta garzetta | reverse complement strand
CAGTATATAAACTGGGGGGAGTTGGCCAGGGGTTAGTGATTGCTGAGCAGGGATGGGCTGTGCATTGGTCGGCAGTTGGTGAGCAGTTGCATCACTTGTTTTTACTGTTTTGTTCCCCCCTCTCTCTTTTGCTGTTTTCTCTTTAATAATAATAATTTATTATTATTATTACTTCTGCTATTATTATTATTGTTATTGTCATTGTTATTATTTTCTTTTATTTCAATTATGAAACTGTTCTTATCTCAATCCACAAG
>NW_009263932.1:0-257 GCF_000687185.1 Egretta garzetta | reverse complement strand
GACCCAGATGGCAACAGGTTTCTACAAGTCCTGTGTCCTATCTACATTTCCCCCCTGCTTAATCCCAACTCTCAAACATTTTAGGCTGCAAGAAGTTCCCAGAATCTGACAGGTGACTTGAGATGTCTGGAAAGGCACAAGTTTTCCTCATGTCTCAACTCCACTGCCTGAGCGCTTTGCACCTTAGAAGGCGCAGCCCATGGCAAGTGGCCTTGGAGGGCTCCCAGATGGCTGCAGGACAGCATTTCCCTCTGCAT
>NW_009263931.1:0-257 GCF_000687185.1 Egretta garzetta | reverse complement strand
CAGGAGAAAAGAGGAGGAGGAGGCAAGAAGAAGCAAAAGGAAGCAAGAACAGGCAAGATGAGTAGGAGGCAACAGGAGGCACGAGGAGGAAAGAGGAGGAGGAGGAGAATGCACAGGAGGGAACACGATGAGAAGGAAAAAGAAACACGGGAAACAGGAGGGGGTGGACGCAGATGGTAATAGAAGCCAACAAGAGGACCAGGAGGAAACAGGAGGAAAGAGGAGCAGAAGAGGAGGAGGAGAAAGATGAGGGGGGG
>NW_009263930.1:0-257 GCF_000687185.1 Egretta garzetta | reverse complement strand
GGCCGTGCGGGAGCAGGGGGGGGACAGTTGGCACCCAAGGGATGGGAGCGTGAGCCCTGCTGAGTCATCACTTCACTGTTCTCGTTTTTCCATGGTGCTGTTGTGCAGTTTGCTGGAAGCCAGCTAAGGGCCATGACTAATCTGTTCTCAAAACAAGCACAAAGAGAGCAGGGAGGTTTGTGCAAGCCCCGCGGGGAAGGGGGGGTGAATCACGGCACGGGGCTGGGGGAGGCGAGCAGCCGGAGCAGCTGGGAATG
>NW_009263929.1:0-257 GCF_000687185.1 Egretta garzetta | reverse complement strand
CTGGCCGACAGCAGGCTCAATGGGAGTCAGCAGGGAGCTTAGCATAAGCAGAGCTTGGGGAGTCTCTGCCCATCCAGCCGATGATGCCATTGCATCTGAGGCTCCTGTCACCACCTGTAACGGGATGGGACCACCCATCCTGTGGAAAGAGTTGATTGCCTCTGAGACCTTTATGTGATGCAAAGATAACAATAAATTAGCTTGTTTTAACCAACCCTCTGTCTGTGAGTGCCGGCGCAACACTTGGTTGGGGAAGG
>NW_009263928.1:0-257 GCF_000687185.1 Egretta garzetta | reverse complement strand
TTACTTTCACTGGTGCTAATAGACTAATAATAATTTTTCTTCTTTATTTCCTGGGCTTATGATTATTCATTAAGCGTACTTTAACTGTTGACCAAAAAAAAGATCAAAATGTTGCATTAATATATACATGGCCCAGCAGAAAGTGTAAAATGTGAACTTTGAAGGAGTCCAAGGGGATATACTGAGCTGTCTGCATAAGATCTCTGTGATATAGAATTATAGAAACATAGAATGGTTTGGGTTGGCAAAGCCCTTTA
>NW_009263927.1:0-257 GCF_000687185.1 Egretta garzetta | reverse complement strand
GTGCTGCTCCGGCTGCCTCCGGAACCCGATTAGGGAAAATCTATACGCGGGGGTGGATGTGCCCCGTCTGGCTCCGTGCCCACACAGCGGGGTGAAAAACCAAAGTTGAGGGAAATGAAAAGCAAGAAGAACGTGTTTTCAGCGCCATTTATTAACCACCTGGCTAAGGAGGGGGGGGTCAGGGTTTGTCATCCCCATGACTCTTTCTAAAAACTTTGCCACTCCCGAAAGAGCAACTCTCGTGCCAAAGCGCGGCT
>NW_009263926.1:0-256 GCF_000687185.1 Egretta garzetta | reverse complement strand
ACATCAAATGACCAACAGGTATCCCCACACACTTAGGGTACAACATATCCACATTCCCCACGACACTTTTGGTTCCAAGAGTCCCAGGACTCTCTTTCTCTAATCTGGATTTCTGCGTGTCTAATGCATACATCAGACAATTCTGCAGCACTCAAAGGGAGGGGTGTATCCACAGCAAATCCAACATAAACTGAATACACTGGACTTGACGGTGATCCAGCTTCCACACATAAATTTTGGAGGGAGTTTGTCAATG
>NW_009263925.1:0-257 GCF_000687185.1 Egretta garzetta | reverse complement strand
AGCACGCCTGACGACTTGGGCTTTAATTATTTAATTCTGTATAGAGCGCGACCGCCACGCGCGGGGCCGGGACTTTCCCATCTGCTCCTCGAGAGCCCAACTGAACGAGGGAAAGGAGAACGCAGGCTAAAAATAACCAAAAAAAAAAACCAAAAAACAAACAACAAAAAGAAAACAAGAACCCCCAAACAAACAGATCCCCCTCTTTGGAAGGCAGGGGGGAGCACTGGATTTGAGACGCCCGCCGCCGCGCGCGC
>NW_009263924.1:0-256 GCF_000687185.1 Egretta garzetta | reverse complement strand
AGTCAGGAGCGCTGAGAAATGAGCTCCTGCCCCCGCCTGCGCTGTAGGGGCTGCACAACGGGGAGCTCCCGGCAGTTCCTCTCCCACGCTGGCCGTCCTCGGCCAGTCTGCCAGCGGCACCTCTGCAAATTTCTTTTAAATTAGCCTCCGACTAATCCCGACTCTTCCAGGTGAAGGCTTTCTAGTGCTCCGGGGAGCTTTCCAAAGCACCGCCTCCATCAGAAATACTTCATGTCGTGCTACCCTAAGTCCCCCC
>NW_009263923.1:0-256 GCF_000687185.1 Egretta garzetta | reverse complement strand
GAGGCAGCTCTCCCCAAGGAGCTGCTGCCCATCAGTGCATTAGGGAAGAGAATCCATCACTGCCGGCCCCAGGAGACAGCTAAATCCTTCCCAGAACTGCTGGCTGCCAAATCTCCTTGCTACCCCCCCCGCCCTTTCTTTCTTTTCTTTCCCTTTTTCCCCTCCTTCGGAAGGGGAAGCGAGGGCGGGTGCTGGATTGTTTCTGCTCCCTGTGGGTCTGGCAAAAACGGGTCGCTCTGGAGGGGGGCAGGGGGTG
>NW_009263922.1:0-257 GCF_000687185.1 Egretta garzetta | reverse complement strand
AGGTGCCGTAGCCCACCACGCAGACGGCCACCAGGAACTCCAGCACCCGGCTCACGGCGTTCACGCAGTAGATGATCTCGTCCATCCGCTCCAGCGGCGTGTCCTGGAGCAGCTCCACCATGAAGAGGGCGTAGATGAAGAGGGTGCCCATCACCTGGGGAGCGGTGGGATGGCGCCTGGTTGGCGGTGGCCGGACGGCAGATGGCACACCCCAACCAGCATCCCCAGCCCGGGCTGGGCGAGGGCAACTGGGACAG
>NW_009263921.1:0-256 GCF_000687185.1 Egretta garzetta | reverse complement strand
ATTGGTGTAAGGCCTGAGTACTCTGGCAGTTTGCTCCTAGTTGTGCTGAATGATAGTCCTGTTACCACACTAAGGGACAGGCATCGGGCACTTCTGTGAAAAAAACACTTCATTACAGAACGGTGATTTCCTCAGGGCAGCGCCTGAAGTCTTAGATTTCCTTGCAAAGTTTCTCTCAAGAACATGCTCAAGAAAGTGGTCCGGAGGTGAAAACAGCAGTGTGCAGCTAAACAATGTGAGTGTGCAGGGTTGGGGC
>NW_009263920.1:0-256 GCF_000687185.1 Egretta garzetta | reverse complement strand
TTTGCTTGCTCAGATGACTTGTAGATTTGAGCTGTGTGTTGGAGACAAGGGGGTTAAGTCACAAAGATGGCCAAGTAGCCTTGCCAAAGTTGCTTTGCTCAAGCTTTAGAGAGAACTATCCATCTTAGCATCTCATCATGTGAGCTATTACAAGCAGAGTTGCATATGTTGGTCTCTCTCCTGGTACTCCCTCTGTACTGAAGTTCTGTACCTCACACTCCTGCAGCCCACAGCCAGAGCTTTTCTGCTGTCCCAT
>NW_009263919.1:0-256 GCF_000687185.1 Egretta garzetta | reverse complement strand
CAGCGCCAAGGCAAAGCAAACCCTCCTGGTGCTGCTGCCTAACGCCCGGGTCCCGTTGTTGTAAGCCAAAAAGCTTTTACAGCCTCTCAGCCCTTGCCTGTAAAGTCCAATGCCGCTCATAAAACATTAAGCGGCGCAGCATTACTGTAACGCTCTCTGAAGGGACCTGGAGGGCGACTAGACAGCCAGAGCGATTATTACACATCCTGAGCAAAATTGTTCTCTGCAAACCACATATAGCCCCTTATAGATTTCC
>NW_009263918.1:0-256 GCF_000687185.1 Egretta garzetta | reverse complement strand
GGGTGTTGGTTATTGCAGCCTACGCCATCAGCAAGCCAGTGGGCTGCATGGTTCACCCTCGCTAGCCCCAGTGGCTTTCACTGTGGCCATGCCACGGGTGTCTGAGGAGCGAGCGGGATGGCCAAGCATCGCCCAGACTTCGTGAGAGCGGCTGGGGCACAGCACGTCCTCGTCCCTGTGCCTTGCCTATCCTGTCCTGTCTCGGAGAACCACGCAGATGGAGCACGGGCTCGGCGGCTTTCCCCATTTCCTCATC
>NW_009263917.1:0-256 GCF_000687185.1 Egretta garzetta | reverse complement strand
TGGCGTAGATCTTCAGCCCCCGCGAGCTCTTGCCGATGTTGTAGATGCGGGTGATGGTGGGGCACTCCTCGTTCACCACCTTCATCAGCTGTGGGCACCATGGGAGGGGGGCAGGTGATGGGGGCTGCGCTCAGGGGGGCGAGCCCACCCCAGGGAGGAGGCCACCCCACAGAGGAGCCCACCAGCATGGAGGTGCCCACCCCATGGAGGTGCCCACCCCATGGAGGTGCCCACCAGTATAGAGGTGCCCACCAGT
>NW_009263916.1:0-256 GCF_000687185.1 Egretta garzetta | reverse complement strand
GGATCCCAGCCCCCCTGAAAGCCCCACAGGACCCCTGGGCCAGCGTGAGGCTCGCGGCCAACCCCCAGCACACACGTGCTCATCCCACGGGCACCCCACACTTTGTGAGTCAGCCCTGGTCACCCCAGCCTGCACCCAAGGACCCCTCCTCGCTGCCTGTTCCAGCCTGACGCTTGCTGGTGAGGAAGGCACAGACATTTGCCCCCCACAGGAGCACCAGGCAGATGGGCTGACACCCATGTTCCCGCTCCAGGCA
>NW_009263915.1:0-256 GCF_000687185.1 Egretta garzetta | reverse complement strand
CGCAGGGTGCCATAGGCACTGGAGGGTGCCATAAGATGCTATGGGGTGCTACTGGGTGCCATGGGGCCCTATGGGATGCCGTGGGACACTGCAGGGGTCCATAGGGTACCATAGGGTACCATAGGGTGCCTTGGGGTGCCCTGGGCGCTGCAGGGTGTCATGGGGTGCCGTGGGACATTGCAGGGGTCCATAGGGTGCCATAGGGTGCCTTGGGGTGCCCTGGGCACTGCAGGGTGCCATAAGGTGCCATAGGATG
>NW_009263914.1:0-256 GCF_000687185.1 Egretta garzetta | reverse complement strand
TTGGGGGTGCAGGGCCCCCAGGGTGCCCAGGCTGGGGGTCTTGGGGGACACAGGGACCCCCAGGGGGCCAGTTTGGGGGTGCAGGGCCCCCAGGGTGCCAATTTGGGGGTGCAGAGGACAGGAGGGGCCCCTCAGAGCCCTCATCTCTGCTGCTGGCGGCCAGCAGGCTGCCGGGGGGGAGCATGCGGTGCCATGGGTCACTGTGGGGGTGCCGTGGGTCACCGTGGGTCACCGTGGGGGTGCCATAGGGTGCCAT
>NW_009263913.1:0-256 GCF_000687185.1 Egretta garzetta | reverse complement strand
GGAGGAGGTGAGTAGGGTGAGGAGTGTCAGGGAGCCTGAGAGAGGGATCACCTACTGGAACTGCACCCTACCTTCCCTGGGACAGACCTGTCAGGCAGACAGGACACACGATACGGAGGATCCCCTGTCCTCTCTCTCCACCCGACAGAACACAGTGACCTAAATGATAGGGGAGAATGGAGACAAGTTCCTGCCCAGCGCAGCAGGCAAATCTCCTCTGTGGCCATCCCACCTTCCCAGGTGCCCTTGTACATTA
>NW_009263912.1:0-256 GCF_000687185.1 Egretta garzetta | reverse complement strand
CCCGCTGTATTCAGCACTGGTGCGGCCTCACCTGGACTACTGTGTGCAGTTGTGGGCTCCACAATTTAAAAAGGAGGTCAAGGTACTCGAATGCATTCAGAGCGGGGCAATAAAGCTGGCAAAGGGGCTGGAAGACATGTCCTATGTGGAGCAGCTAAGGGCTCTGGGGTTGTCTAGTTTGGAGACAAGGAGGCTGAGAGGTGACCTCCTTGATGCCTACAGCTTCTTGAGGAGGGGATGTGGAGAGGGAGGTGCT
>NW_009263911.1:0-256 GCF_000687185.1 Egretta garzetta | reverse complement strand
CAGCAAAGCACTCTTACTGAGTGGTGTTCTGCTCAAGAAAATAATAGCAAATGGGAATCTCAGAGACAAAGATCTGTCCCAAGTACAACTGAAGAGTGTAATCTGTTGGATGATGGTGGTGACACAGTATTTAATCAGCTGGTAAGTTTTTCCTCTTGTTGGAAGAGATGTTTAAATTTTTATTATATTACTCTACCCATTTAAAAACTGTTTTCTAAAGGTACAACTCCTGTAGAGTTTCTAGAAGGATATTAAC
>NW_009263910.1:0-256 GCF_000687185.1 Egretta garzetta | reverse complement strand
GACCAAAACACTTAGTAAACAATTTTTGTCTGCTTCCTTTTGTTTAGGTTACCATCGATGGGCAGGATATTAAGACCTTAAACGTAAGATATCTGCGGGAGATCATTGGTGTGGTGAATCAGGAGCCCGTGCTCTTCGCTACTACTATTGCAGAAAATATTCGTTATGGCCGTGAGGACGTCACCATGGAAGAGATTGAAAAAGCTACCAAGGAAGCAAATGCTTACGACTTCATCATGAAGCTACCCAACGTAAG
>NW_009263909.1:0-256 GCF_000687185.1 Egretta garzetta | reverse complement strand
GATCTGGGCGAGTGCACAGCAGTGCTTTGTTGGCACCTCCTGGGCTGCAGCAACCTGCTGCTCAGGGGCTCCCTGTTTTTAATAGGTATTTTTGCTTTTGAAGCCAGGTAAAGTTTGACAATCACAGTGTTCCAGTGCAATTTGTCCCTCGATTTATATAAATGTAGTGTGAATAAGAACCTGACACCTGGTAACCTCGTATAGTTCCTTCTACTTTTGGTATTGGGAGGAGAGGAGAGGAGAGGAGAGGAGAGGA
>NW_009263908.1:0-256 GCF_000687185.1 Egretta garzetta | reverse complement strand
GGAAGGGCTTCAGGTTAAATCCTTGGGAACAGCAGTTTAATATAAACTCTCAGTTTTGCCCAACATTCTGCCATGATCCTGAGCTAAGGTGAAGGATTGCTCCCAGCAGGATCTCCTGCCCGTCTGCTATATGGCGAGATGGAATTTCAGCTCTTCCAAAATTGCAGTGTTAAGATTTAGAAACAAAACGCAATTAATACGGCAAAGCATTAAATGTTTGACGTGGTGATACCTCTCTTCTGTGAGTGATGCAGAT
>NW_009263907.1:0-256 GCF_000687185.1 Egretta garzetta | reverse complement strand
CGGAGCCGCTGCGCTGCCGAGCCAGAGCTTTGCCCGCATGTGCCGTGGGGAGCGTGGCTGTAAGGAGGCTCGTTGCCGGGATCCAGCATGCGCCGGGCGGGGGGAAAGGCAGCTTTGCCGCCATTTCGACTTTCTCCATCCCCTTGGAAACAAGGCAAGAATTTGCCCTCGTCCCCCTGCCCTCCCCGCCTGCCCGTTGCATGGGGACAAATCCAGGGGGGCAAGGCTGGGGAAATGCCCTGTTCCCGGGGAGGCG
>NW_009263906.1:0-256 GCF_000687185.1 Egretta garzetta | reverse complement strand
TATGCCATGTAACCTTAGCTTACCTTTCCTAACAGCACTGGTTTTTATGTAGCCGAAGAAAACCCCTTAGCAGACGTTGCCTCTCTGCAAAGTCATTTTGGGAGGGGTCCAGAGTGGCCCCAGTCAGAGTACAAAAAGGTACGCACGTTTGCAGCGTGGTTTGCAATAACCTGTATTGCAACCTGTTGTTGTCCAGAGCTTGCAAACTTTCCATCAGAGAGAAAAAAAAAAAAAAGAAAAGAAGAAAGGAAAAAAA
>NW_009263905.1:0-256 GCF_000687185.1 Egretta garzetta | reverse complement strand
GTGGCTCCCTCCTCACCACACTGGGCTCATACATCCTGGGGTTCTCTGGGTTGCACCATTGTCCACTTTCAGAGATGAGTGCAACACTTCCTTGTCCTACCTCACAAGAGACCTCTATCAATCCCATGACCCTTTAGAAGGGATATTCCAATAGAATGCCGATCTTCCCAGTAACTTCATTGCCAATCTTCTTCCTGTTACACGGTGTATTTAATGTCTCTACTCTTTCCTATACTTTCACCTGTCCTGATACAAC
>NW_009263904.1:0-256 GCF_000687185.1 Egretta garzetta | reverse complement strand
AATACACTCCATAGACTGCAACCTGCACCCTATTATGTGTATTTAATGACCCAGAGTAGATAAGAGAGGGCTTTATCAGAGCATTTGTGGATGACACGATGTTGAGGAGAGCAGACACTACAGTGCAGGTCAGAGTGGCCATCCCAAAGGACAAAGAGAAGCTGAAGTAATGGGCCAATATATACATCAGAATAGCCAATAAGTTGTGCCCTCGAGGTGGACTAAGCCCATGCCACTGCATAGGCCAGAGACTGCC
>NW_009263903.1:0-256 GCF_000687185.1 Egretta garzetta | reverse complement strand
ACTCAGAGGTCATGAAGGTCATCAGAAAGCTGCTTCACAAAAGATGACACATTTGGTGAGGTCAGGAGGAGCCTGGGCAAGAGAAATGTGAGATTTGGGGGAGGGAAGAGAGGTTTGGCCAACAGACAGAAAAGATTTTGAAGAGGTCAAATGCCTTATAATGATGTTGCTGTGAAAACACTGACTGAAAACATTCATGTTAAGGGCTTACACTATCTCTAAGCAGTAACCTGAAGCCCTAACCCAACCCCTAAAT
>NW_009263902.1:0-256 GCF_000687185.1 Egretta garzetta | reverse complement strand
ACCCTCTGCTTAATTAAGTCCCACCCCTTCGTAATTACAACCCCCCAATTAATTGCAAACCTTTAACCCCCTAATTAATTAATCTTCACCCCCTAATTAAGCCCTTAACCCTTTTAATTAATCTTAATTACTCTAATTTTAATTCCCTAATTAATGCTAAGGCCCCCCACTAATTAATCCTAAACCCCCCTTAATTAATCCTGAACCGATTAATTAATCCTAACCCCCCCATTAATTAATCCCAAACCCTCATTAA
>NW_009263901.1:0-256 GCF_000687185.1 Egretta garzetta | reverse complement strand
GCACCTGGGAAAAAAAATAGTGGGGGGGAAAACCTTCTCCTGGATGGATTGGAATGGTGCTTTGGTTGGGAAGAGATGCAAGAGGCAAGGGGGGAGGCAGGTACCCGCGCGGCTCCTTGCTGCAGGGAAGGGAAGGGGCCCCGGGGGTGGCTGGAGCTCAGCTCCCCACTGCCTGGCCTGCTCCGGGGCTGCTGGGCACGGGAGCGGGTGGGGATGCACCCACACACGGGATGCGGGGTGCTGGGTGCAGCCCTGG
>NW_009263900.1:0-256 GCF_000687185.1 Egretta garzetta | reverse complement strand
CCTCCGGCAGCCAGGAGCTGTGGGGTGTGGGCCAGGCCACCCCCCCTGCACCCCCAGAGAGGGGCCCTGCAGAAAGGGGCTCCCCCCGGCACAGGGACACGGGTGGGATGCGGGTGGGGACGGACACGGGGTCTCCACGGACCCCCCATGGTGCCACCGCTGGCCAGGGCGATGGGGCTGGGGTCCCCACTGCCACCCCCAGGTCCCCTCCCTCCCTCCGAGGCCTGACCCACACCAGGGTGGGTGCCCAAAACCC
>NW_009263899.1:0-256 GCF_000687185.1 Egretta garzetta | reverse complement strand
TGCTACTTATGTGCAGGTCTGGCTCAAGGCACTGTTATGAGGAGATCTTTGGACTTCCTGGGAGGGTTTTTTTGGTGTTTATTTTTATGAAATCAACCATTTGAGGTGAATTTAGGAGACTTTCAGGGTCTCTGAGGGTAGCTCAGATCTGGTCACCCTCCCTTTAAGATGCTGAAGTGTTGGAGAATGATGAAGAACGGGGAGGCTGGTTTCATAGAAGAGGGTTTTATTCTGAAATCCTCTATACCTTGTTTTC
>NW_009263898.1:0-256 GCF_000687185.1 Egretta garzetta | reverse complement strand
CATTTTATCCAGCCAAAATTTGAGGTTTAAAATGCCCCACAGAGTCCTTTTCAATAGCAACATTTGTCTTTTCTGGTACAGATGCATAGTTACTGGATCTGTCCCCCTCCTTCTTGCACATGATGGCACCTAGACTCCCCTCCTTTGCATTTTGTAGCTGCTCTTCGACTACAACCCTTTCTTTAAGAGGGATGACCCCAACCTCCTCAGGATGTTTGCACAAAGCACTGGTGAAAGAAAGAAAGCCCCAGCTGCA
>NW_009263897.1:0-256 GCF_000687185.1 Egretta garzetta | reverse complement strand
CGTTCCCCTCCCCACAGCCCGGTGACCAAGCACCCCTCCCGCCTGCCAGACACTGCCAAAAAAAACCCCCCCAAAACCCCTTGTACACACGACACCCGAGAACGCCGCGGGCTTGTCGCCGGGGGCGAGGACACCTCTTGATTTCTTATGATAATATATTTTTGTACTTCATTTTTGTACGGCCGGGCCACCGAGGGAAAAGAGGAATTTGTACGGCGCGGGGCGCTCGCGTGTTCGCTCTGGGGGGGGGAGAACC
>NW_009263896.1:0-255 GCF_000687185.1 Egretta garzetta | reverse complement strand
TGCTATTTTAAACCCACAAACAACTTACATGTAGTGCATTGTTTCAAACTTAGTTTTGAACTTAACCATGTTTTTAAATAACAACTGCACACTACTGTAAGAAAATAATTCAGTCAAAAACAGGCTGGTGAATAACGTTATGACATTTGTTAAGACAAGGAAATACTGAAACCAACATAACTCCCTCTTATTTTTCCACTGCTAGCTGCACAGCATGACGAACAACTTCAGGAGCTTGCTGAGCCACCTTCTTCC
>NW_009263895.1:0-256 GCF_000687185.1 Egretta garzetta | reverse complement strand
TGCCCAGACCCAGCCTCTCCCCAGCCAGGTCACTGCAAAGCATCTGAGATGTCACTGGCCCCTCTGCTCAGGGGCGCCGGGGGGGACACGGGGCGCCCACACTGCTCCCCTCCCACCTTGGGTGAGGCTGGCCCAGCCCTACCGTAGTTGTTGGCATCGCTGGTGTTCTCAATCTCCAGCACCCATTCCCCAGAGGGGTCCTCATCCCACGAGTGCGTCGTCATGAAGGCCCAGTCATTGAAGCCATCGGCCGAGA
>NW_009263894.1:0-256 GCF_000687185.1 Egretta garzetta | reverse complement strand
GCCCTTAATAGCGCTTGGATGGCTGCGGAGGAGACGAGCGGTTTAGGATTTTCCAGTATTTGCAAAAATGCTTTACTGAACCTCCCAAACGCTTGAGCGCGTCTCATCCAAAACAAAAACCGTCCCTCCTGGCCAAGGTCTGCCGGAGCCGGCTCCTGCCAGGATGCCCGGCGCGCACCGGGCGTGGGCTCGGTCCTGCCCTGCGCTTTGTCCCCAGCTGAGCGGGTGGCAGGAGGGGACAACACCAGGCCAGAGC
>NW_009263893.1:0-256 GCF_000687185.1 Egretta garzetta | reverse complement strand
CCCCCCGCCGGCACCACGGCACGGCCTCCCCTCTGATGACGGCTCCCGGGGGCTCTGCCATCTCCTTTGGGGTGCTGTTCCCACCAGGAGGGGGGGCCCGGGGCTGAGATCACCCCCGTTTCCCAAAATCGCAGCCTTGCTGGCTGGCACACCGACATGGGGCAGGCACAGGGATTTGCACCAATGGGTCCGGTAACGGGTTCCTTTCCGAAGCGGCCCCCATGCAGAGGGCCAGGTCCTGCCAGCAAAACCCGAA
>NW_009263892.1:0-255 GCF_000687185.1 Egretta garzetta | reverse complement strand
GCTTTGCACACGCCAAGGAGATGCAGGCGCAGGCCATGGACAGGCCAAGCTCACGCCTTGCACACGCCTCGCCCATGCCTTGCACACCCCTTGCACACGCCTCATCCACGCCTTGCACACACACACCCACCTTGCACACGCCTTGCACACACTTTGTACATGCCTTGCACACACCTTGCACACACATTGCTCGTGCCTTGCAGGCACCAAGCACACGCCCCGCACACCACACACACGCCCTGCACATGCCTTGCA
>NW_009263891.1:0-255 GCF_000687185.1 Egretta garzetta | reverse complement strand
CCTTTTGGACTGATTTCCTGGCTGATTTCACAGCTTTGGCAAATGGGGATTTTATCGCAAGTCTCTGCATTCCCCTCGCAGGCGCGGGGTCATGGGATTAGGGCAGAGCTGGCGCCGGGCTCAGGCAGAGATGGGGAGAGGGGAGAGGAGGGACGAGGGGGCTTTCTCGCCCCTGCAGCTGCGGAAGATGCAGGGCTGCAGCCTGGGGGGACCGAGGTGGGACGGGGACGCTTTTCCTCCACGACTTCTCTAGGC
>NW_009263890.1:0-255 GCF_000687185.1 Egretta garzetta | reverse complement strand
AGGGGCTGATGAGTCTGGTGGGGGACAGAGCTGAAGTTCTTGCAGGGGACATGAATCTCTGCTTCCACCAGTCTTCAGTGTTGCTGCGTGTTGCACCGGCTGGTTTCTAAGGGCGTGTGACGATGCAGCACTTCTACAAAGATCTCCCTAGCCTTGTGCTATCTTCTGAGAGCATGGCAGCCAAAAATCGTTACAGTCACATCCAGCCTTTGCTATTTACATTGCAGCGTCCCCTGCCCTGGCCACTTCTCTCTC
>NW_009263889.1:0-255 GCF_000687185.1 Egretta garzetta | reverse complement strand
TCCCCCTTGTCCCTCAAGTGTCCCCCTTGTCCCTTGAGTGTCGCCATGTCCCCTGAGCGCCCCTATGTCCCCGAGTGTCCCCAGTGTCCCCTGAGCATCCCCGTGTCCCCCGAGTGTCCCCATTGTCCCCTGAGCGTTCCCTTTGTCCCTCAAGTGTCCCCACGAGTGCCAAGCCTCCCCATTGTCCCCCGAATGTCCCCTTTGTCCCTCGAGTGTCCCCTTTGTACCCCAAGTGTCCCCATCTCCCCTGAGTGT
>NW_009263888.1:0-255 GCF_000687185.1 Egretta garzetta | reverse complement strand
CTCCAGCTTGGGTCCTCTCCATGGGATTCCATCACATTTGTGCTCGGTGCTATGCACTATTCATTGCTTTCTCTCTTACTTTTCTCCTTTCTACTCGCAGAATCACCAAAATGTTGAGGTTTTAAGGGAACTCTGGAAATCATCTATTCCAGTCGTCTGGTGGTGGTACATCCCTCCCCACACCACAACGTTTTTTCTCCTGTACTGGTTTACAGTCTGAGGAACTCCCATCAGATCTTGGTCTTGGTGTAAGGA
>NW_009263887.1:0-255 GCF_000687185.1 Egretta garzetta | reverse complement strand
AAAAAAGAAGGGGTGAAGAGGGGGGGTCTGCACCTTTCTGCCTTCGCTTTCCAACAAGCCACTGCTCCCCCGGGGCTCGGGCTGTTTTCATCTCTTTCTGCGGCCGGGCGCTTGCAAGGAAAAGGAAAGAAAATGCGCGTCCAGAAAGTAGACTTTGCTTTGGGACTTATCAGCAGGGCTGTTCGCCCCGGTCTATCAGCTGGGGCCTGCTTGGTTGAAGGACAGAAATGAGCATATTTGTCTGATTGCCATGAA
>NW_009263886.1:0-255 GCF_000687185.1 Egretta garzetta | reverse complement strand
TTAGCCAGGCACCAACTTACAAAGGCAAATGCTAACATCAGCCTTTGCTCACCCCCAAGTCTGATAAGAGCCTCACTGGAACCCATAAATAAATCAGGTGAAAACTTCATAATTTTATTTACTACTATCATCAATATTAATGATTAATAATAATTAATAATGATGAAAAGAGCCAAAAAAAATAACAAATAGTAAGAGTTACCTCTGTCATAGTGGTAAGACAATTCTCTGCCCATTTACATCATTATACTTCAG
>NW_009263885.1:0-255 GCF_000687185.1 Egretta garzetta | reverse complement strand
CCCCACCTGGTTGACCAGGATGTCCCCCAGGCGGTTGATGACGAAGTTCTTGTTGCTGTCGTGGGCCAGGGACTCCCTGCGGCGCTCCAGGAGCTGCGCCAGGAACCGCTCGTGGATCTGGCTCAGCTCGTCCACGCAGGGGAAGATCTTCTGGACGGCGGCCGGGTCCATCTGCAGGTCCTCCAGCATGGCCTTGCGGAACATGTTGGCCATGATCTTCAGCGTCCGGACATGGTGGATCTCCGTCTGGATCAG
>NW_009263884.1:0-255 GCF_000687185.1 Egretta garzetta | reverse complement strand
GGTGTTCCGTATCCAGGTGTTCCAGCTATTCCCGGTCTGGCTGTTCTGGGTGTCCGGGTGTTCCGTGTGTCTGTATGTTCCGTGTCCGGGTGTTCCGGCTGTTCTGGGTCCAGGGTTTCCAACTCTAGGAGTTCCGGGTCCGGGTGTTCCAGGGATCCGGGTGTTCTGTATCCAGGTGTTCCGTATCCAGTGTTCTGGGTCCGGGTGTTCCGTGTGTCTTTATGTTCCATCTCCGCCTGTTCCAGTGTTCCAGGG
>NW_009263883.1:0-255 GCF_000687185.1 Egretta garzetta | reverse complement strand
GAGAGCTCAGGTTGTGCATCACGGGGGCTGCCAGGGTGCGCTGAGGTGGGATCCTGACCCAGAGGTGGGCAGGCACTGCCCGGTGGGTACCTTCAAGTTCACAGTTGCCCTCACTGTCTTCCTTCCCTTGTTCATCTGCGCCTTGGAAGGATAGGACAAGGTGCTCTGGCAGCACACGGCCAGCAGGTTGCGATTTTCCTCCCTGCTCAGCGCTGGCCTCAGTTTGCTGGCCAGAGGAAAAAGGAAGAGGAAACA
>NW_009263882.1:0-255 GCF_000687185.1 Egretta garzetta | reverse complement strand
TAAGTATATAGATATTGCAAGAAGTTTGAAACTTGCTTTGGGTCCTATTGATGCTAAACACAAAATATTTCTGATCCCCTCCGAAGTTTTATCATTCTCTTTCCCCACCATGTACAAACTGGAATGCTCCAAGATAATATTTCTAGCGGTAAAAACAAAGTAATCTGCTTCTACTTCCCTTAGTTACATGTTTTTAATTTTAAGTTTTTAAGACTACTCATGGCTCAATTGTCATTGACCTCAGTGAAGCCTCCA
>NW_009263881.1:0-255 GCF_000687185.1 Egretta garzetta | reverse complement strand
CTGCCTCCTCCTCCTCCTCCCACATCTCTTTTTCGGGAGGATAACGCAATTTCCAGCTCACTCCGGAGGATGCTTTTTTTTTTTATTCCCGCTGAGCCTGGGGTCGCTTCCCAGACCCTTCCTCTGGCCAGCATCTCCTCCACCCCAGGACCTGTCCTGCTGGAGGGGAACAGTGCCCGTCCCTGACCTTCAGTCTCCCACCGGCAACCCCAACGCCGTCCCCGCTCCCCCGAGGAGAAGGTTTCTTCTTTCGCC
>NW_009263880.1:0-255 GCF_000687185.1 Egretta garzetta | reverse complement strand
TCACCCTGGACCAAGGAGGCTGCGAGTTCGGTGGGGCTGGATGCTACAGATTAGATTGCATCTGTCCGGGTATAAATAATTTACTGCTTGATGGTCAGAGTGGATTTAATTAGTTCTTGTTCTCCTGATAGAATCAGCCCACCGCTGCTAAAGCATTTCACTCCGAATTAGCCTGAAAAGGACTAACAAGGCAGCGCTAATTTTACACACACGACATCCCCCGCAGTCTCTGAAAATACAGCTCCCCCGAGCACC
>NW_009263879.1:0-255 GCF_000687185.1 Egretta garzetta | reverse complement strand
GGCCTCCAACTGGACTCTGCCCTGTTCATGGTGCCCTTCCCTGCCGTGCGTGCCCAGGGTGGCCGTGCCGCTCAGCGGAGCCAGGCAGGAGCTGGGGACGGGGCTGGCAGCGAATTCCCAGTGCTGATGGGACGATGCTGCAAAGGCACAAGGTCTCTGCGAAGCACCATGTCTGCCCCGGGCACTCCGCACCCCACCGCAGCTCTGCAGGAATCCCCCGGGACCTCAAGAAACTTCAGACAATTCCTTAAAACA
>NW_009263878.1:0-255 GCF_000687185.1 Egretta garzetta | reverse complement strand
CTGAAGGGCACAGCAGCTGCTGGGGGGAAGAGACGGGTCTCGGACTCCTCTGCAGACCCAGGGCTGCAGGCTGGACATGACACACGGAAATATGAAGGAGTGAAAATCCATGATTCCTCGTATCAACCCCAGGAGATGCCCACCACAGATGGCCTGTGCCCCCTCGGTGCCAGCCTCTCTCCCCAGGCCAGGCCAAGAGTCCTACTCCACCAACAGAGCAGCCTGCCCCGAGTGGATGCCTCCAGAAAGAGATTT
>NW_009263877.1:0-255 GCF_000687185.1 Egretta garzetta | reverse complement strand
AACCCCCTCATCTACAGCATGAGGAACCAGGTGGTCAAAGATGCACTCAAGGAACTGATTCCATCTGTAGTATTTCAGCAGCAATAAGCTGCCCATGTCTCTTTAAAAAGTGGCTTTGTCTTTATCTCGGCACCCACCTTTGAGCATTTCACCTGTGATAACTCTGTTTCTCCATGAATGTCTGCATGCACTCCACTTCTCCAGAGACATGAACCCAGGCTATCTGACCCAGAGGTCTTTGCACATGTGTCTGGC
>NW_009263876.1:0-255 GCF_000687185.1 Egretta garzetta | reverse complement strand
TGCTGGCCGTCATCTTGAAGGTGAGCGCTTCTGGCCGGCAGCTGCAGGAGCTCCTGGCTGGCCTGGAGTGTTCAGAGGCTCACGTGGAGCCCTTGGCATTGCAGCACTTCCTCCAGAGCATCCCTGCCAAGCTCCTCGTGACCCACCTCTATGAGGACTGGATGGCAGCCATGCAGAAGAGTAGCAAGGAGGAGAAGGTGGCAGCGCTGAAAGCGTAAGTGTGGGCAGCAGCCGGCCTGTTGAGCAGGAGCCCTG
>NW_009263875.1:0-255 GCF_000687185.1 Egretta garzetta | reverse complement strand
GGGGGGGGGGGCTGTCAGGAGCAGGGCCCCCCAGGGTGTAGGCATTCCTCGCTGGGGGGTTGACATTTGGGGCTGGGCTGTTCCCCTGGGGGGGAGGGCAGAGAGGAGCTGGCTCACACTGGGGGTTTGTCCTTCCCCAAGACCCCGAAGCCCCCTGCAGGAAGAGACACCCCAGGAGCTGAACTTCTTGTGGGGCTCCCAGGGAAGGGGGGCAGGAGCAGGGCGGGGGGGCCGGGCTGTGGGTGCGGGGGGGCA
>NW_009263874.1:0-255 GCF_000687185.1 Egretta garzetta | reverse complement strand
TCTTCCCCTCTTCATGTTCCAGGGAGGCCTGAATAAGAGAGAAGCACCGTGTCAATAAAAGGTTTGTTTCCTACAGCTCTTCTCTTCCAAACTCCCTCCTGTACAGAGAAATGGGACTATTTTTCTCTGGATGATGTGAAAACTGAGGCCTTGACTTTCCTTGACAGTCCCAAGCTTTTCTCTCTCACACTGCTCCTCAGTACCCCTCTCTGGAAAACAGTAATTATGGGCATGTACCTCAGCTTCCTCCAGAGC
>NW_009263873.1:0-254 GCF_000687185.1 Egretta garzetta | reverse complement strand
GCTTAGCACAGAATTACCAAGGGGATTTCTTCTTTTATATTTCAGCTCTGCACGTAGCGGGGCCCCAGCCTAATGCATGGGGGACACCGATACCCAGGAGAGCGGGCTGTGTGTATGTTACAGTGCGGTTGTGCAGAGCACTCAACTCCCTCCTGTGAAGGGGTGGGATAATCAGTTATCATTGCCTGTGTCATCGGGATGCACCACCAGGATCAGTACGTGCCTGTCCCGTGCCGGTGGTGCAGACGAGTGGT
>NW_009263872.1:0-255 GCF_000687185.1 Egretta garzetta | reverse complement strand
GAGGAGGAGCCCCGGAGAAACGACAAGCTCACCTCGAGAAGAGCTGCCTCCATGTTCCCGGTGGCATCCAGCTCCAGCAGGCAGTCGTCAAAGAATGTCATGCCGACCGCTTTTCCTCGCACGGCGAGGATGCCGATGCCCTTGAAAGTGAATTCCACCTCCTTGTTGTCTCGGAGGGCCCCGGCGAAGAAAAGCAGGGTCTCGTGGATGCACTGCTCCACGATTTCTCGGCGGAAGTGGATGTCCGCGGCAATC
>NW_009263871.1:0-255 GCF_000687185.1 Egretta garzetta | reverse complement strand
GTACAACAAGCTGGCCCTGGGCTGCGGGAGCGCCGCAGGCAGCACTTTGCATGACCAGAGTGGGTTAACAATCTAGCAAAAATAATAGCAAGTCTGGGGCAGCACTGTGTTCCTAGATGGCCCCTTATTTCTTCTCTGTTGATTTTTTCCAAAGGCTTTATATTTTTCCACCTCGAAAACCCCCACCATTTTGCATCATTTGGGCATGAACCATTCGTTCATCTCATGAGGGTAAACCTTACAGTTTTGACAGCG
>NW_009263870.1:0-255 GCF_000687185.1 Egretta garzetta | reverse complement strand
CACGAAACCTCCTGCCATGAATCCCGTGGGTCCTGCCACGAATCCCGCTCCTCCTGCCATGACTCAGGACCCTCCTGCCATTACACCATCCAGAGGCAGCCGGTGCAGAAGTACAGCTACGTGACACCCTGCTGCCCCCCTGTGCAGACCTATTGCCCCCCTGTGCAACGCTATTGCCCCCCTGTGCAACGCTATTGCCCCCCCGTGCAGCCCTGCTGCCCTCCGGTCCCCTACTGCCCCCAGTACACCAAGAAC
>NW_009263869.1:0-255 GCF_000687185.1 Egretta garzetta | reverse complement strand
AAAAAAGGGTGGCGCAACCCCAAAATTGGGGTTATTTGCCCCCCCAAAAAGGGCAGCACAACCCCAGCATCGGCCTTCAGAGAAGCCACCACCAAGACCCAAAATTGGGGTTATTTACCCCCAAAAAAGGGCAGCATAACCCCAATATCAGCCCTCAGCGAAGCCATCGCCAAGCCCCGAAATTGGGGTTGTTTACCCCAAAAAAATGGCGGTACAACTCCAAAATTGGGGTTATTTACCCCAAAAAAAGGGTGG
>NW_009263868.1:0-255 GCF_000687185.1 Egretta garzetta | reverse complement strand
GTGCAAAAGCCAGAGGGTTCTGGTCTGGTTTGTCCAGCTGGGCACTCTGGAGGTAGGGACCATGAGGGCTCTGTGCATGGCAGAGCCCAGGGCACAAGGGGACTGCCGGGGGTGGTGGGGGTGGTGATAGGGGATCCCAAAGGGCCCGGCACGGCTCGGGGGAGGGTCCATGCAGGCACAGCCCTGGAGGCACGGCCACCCGGGCTTTGAGGAGACTTTCCAGCGAGGGGCTGAGTGGAGGACACCCTGGGAGCT
>NW_009263867.1:0-255 GCF_000687185.1 Egretta garzetta | reverse complement strand
CCTTCGGGGTTATGGAGCTTCTGAGAAGCCACCAGACAAGGAGAGCTACCGATTGGAGGAACTCCTGGAGGACATCCGTGAGGTCATCGAGACCTTGGGGACAACGGGGGGGCAGGGCCAGGTGACACCGGTCACCGGTGACACCGTGACCTCCCCCAAGTGTATTTTGGTGGGACACGATTGGGGTGGCCTCCTGGCTTGGGAGTTGGCCACCAGGCACCCAACCATGGTGGAGAAGTTGGTGGTCATGGATGC
>NW_009263866.1:0-255 GCF_000687185.1 Egretta garzetta | reverse complement strand
ACTGAAATGCCTGATACTATTATTTACCATTATGTGGATGACATTTTGTTTGCTCAAAAACAGCCCTTCACAGATCAAACTTTGAAAAAGGTGACTGTCGTGTTAGGCACGAAAGGACTTGTGGTGGCACCGGAAAAGGTCCAACGGACTGCACCGTGGAAATACTTAGGTTGGACCTTGTCCCGGGCCTCAGTGTCCCCCCAGAAAGCAACGCTACATCGAGACATAAAAACGCTGAATGACGCTCAGCGACTT
>NW_009263865.1:0-255 GCF_000687185.1 Egretta garzetta | reverse complement strand
TTTTTTTTAATGTTGATTTGAGCTGTGTTGCCTGAACACAGGTATTGCATCTTGACATGCCAAATGTGTTAATAAAGCAAAGTAATTAAAATGATAGCCATCTTTAAAGCTTAAGAGATGGCTATTGTTTCATTCACTTGTGCAAAGGCTGAGGAGGGTAGTATGCCTAAGAGCTTGGTGTTCCCCTTGATAGCTTTGTATCCATATCCTGATTTCTGTAGCTTGGACGGGAATTGTCAGCAGGTGGACTTGGGA
>NW_009263864.1:0-255 GCF_000687185.1 Egretta garzetta | reverse complement strand
TGTGTGTCCCAGCCCCTCTGCCATGGGTCCTGGCCCCCCAGCCCTGTCCCCTCTGCCGGGGGTCCCAGCCCCTCTGTGGGTCACAGCCCTAGCCCCTTTGTCAGGGGTCCCAGCCCCACTGTGGATCCCAGCCCCTCTGCTGTGGGTCCCAGCCCCCCAGCCCTCTCCCTCTGCTGTGGGTCCCAGCCTCATCCCTGCCCCCTCTGCTGTGGGTCACGGCCCCAGCCCCTCTGCATTGAGTCCCAGCCCGCCGTG
>NW_009263863.1:0-255 GCF_000687185.1 Egretta garzetta | reverse complement strand
AGGTGCCTGTGACCCTGTGCCGTCACCCATGGTAAGGTGCCCATGACCCCGTGCCATTGCCCATGAGGTGCCCATGACCCCGTGCTGTCACCCATGGTGAGGAGCCCATGACCCTGTGCCATTGTCCATGGTGAGGTGCCCATGACCCCGTGCCGTCACTGATGGTGAGGAGCCCATGACCCCGTGCTGTCACCCATGGTTAGGAGGCCATGACCCCCTGCCATCGCCCATGAGGTGCCCATGACCCCGTGCCAT
>NW_009263862.1:0-254 GCF_000687185.1 Egretta garzetta | reverse complement strand
CAAGAAAGCGGTGACCAAGACCCAAGAAAGCGGCAACCAAGACCCAAGAAAGCAGTGACCAAGACCCAAAAAAAGGGCGACAAGAAGCGGCGGCGCAGCCGCAAGGAGAGCTCCTCCATCTCCGTCTAGAAAGTGCTGAAGCCGGTCCACCCCGACACCAGCGTCTCCTCCGAGGCCGCGGGCATCACGAATTCCTTCGTTAGCGACATCTTGGAGCGCATCGCGGGCTGAGATAAAGACAGTTTAATAAGAGA
>NW_009263861.1:0-254 GCF_000687185.1 Egretta garzetta | reverse complement strand
ATTGGTGCCTGTAGGTGGAGGAGGAGTAGGTGTACCCTGGGAGTGTGGATGAAGATCCCTGCACAAAGCAGGGCTTGCATGATAAGTTTCCCTCATGGGAGCATGCCTCAACCTGGCAGATAGGGAATGCCCACTGCTGCTGAACACTGCTCATCATGCCCCATGAGCCGACCTTTCTGTCTTCCTCTCCTTCACTACCCAAGCTTGCCTGGGATTCAGAGAACATTCATGAGCCTGGAGAATGCATGAACCTC
>NW_009263860.1:0-254 GCF_000687185.1 Egretta garzetta | reverse complement strand
TGTTGAGCCTTGCAATCACGGGGACAAGTTTTGGTGCTGGAAAAGGGGGAACCTGGCAGCGGCGCCGTGGACCTCAGCATCTTCGGTGCTTTTTCCCCTTCAAACCCCCAGCCCTGCCGCCCCTGCGAAAATCACAGCGCTGGGATGGAGAAGGGAGGGAAGGGACGCGGCTCCCCGGCCCAGGAGCCACTTAAAGCGAACAGGAAGTGTTTTGCTTTTTAATTTTGTGATTTTTTTATTTTTATTTTTTTTTT
>NW_009263859.1:0-254 GCF_000687185.1 Egretta garzetta | reverse complement strand
GCAGCCCCTTCTCCTCCCACCCCATCCCCTCCTGCCGCTGCACACCCCAACCCACCCCCTGCACCCCAGGGGGGCCCGGGGTGCTCCCGGCATGCGTGGACACCAGCGCAGTGGCAGTGCCCCAGGATGCTGCAACTTCTGCATTTTTAACACCCCCTCCTGCCCGCACCGCTGGAGGATGAGGGCAAGTAAGGGGAAAGGATGAGATGTGTGGAGGGTCTGGGGTTAATTAGGGAGGGGATGGAATGCAATGG
>NW_009263858.1:0-254 GCF_000687185.1 Egretta garzetta | reverse complement strand
TCAACTACACCACACAGCCTGGTGTCATCCACAGGCTCACTCGATCCCGCTGTCTATATTACTGGTGAAGATGTTAAATAGTATTGGTCCCAGTGAGAACCTGCGGGGGATACCACTCCTTACTGGTTTCCACTTGGACATTGACCCACTGAATGGAGCTCTTCTTTTAACAGTTTTGTTAACCCTTCCTCTCCCTATGAAGAGCTGGCAAAGCTCCTGGGGGCGGGACAGAACACTGGGGACCCCCACATTCC
>NW_009263857.1:0-254 GCF_000687185.1 Egretta garzetta | reverse complement strand
TTGATCAGACTAAGCTACTGGGGTGAAGCAATCGCTATTTTGTTCTCAGCTTTGTCACAGATATGTGGCAACAACTGGAGCAAATAATTTTTGTTATGTCTACCTGCAATGTAGTTGGAGCTGCAAGATCTGGTCTTAAATGAGCTGTTTCAGATAATGTGAGTGGTAGTACTCTCAGGGCTAAGTAAGCCCAAGCTGACCTCCCGAGGACTGCGGCTGTGCTGCTGCTATCGGAGGGATTCCTTGTTTGCCTT
>NW_009263856.1:0-254 GCF_000687185.1 Egretta garzetta | reverse complement strand
CAGCCATCTGACATGTGACACAGTGTTGTACAAGGGTCATGAACAACAGCACAAACTCTCAACAGAAGGGGTATATAACCAGAAAACTAGGTCTAACAAGGGTTTCTACTAGAGAAATAATAAGAATTATGGCCTAAGATAAAATGTGAGGTATGTGCAGAAGAAGTGAGGCAGGTTATTGCCAGTGAAACAGCATCCATTGCCTCAGTTTCCAAAGGGAGTCCTTAATTTCCTTGTTCCTCATGCTGTAGATG
>NW_009263855.1:0-254 GCF_000687185.1 Egretta garzetta | reverse complement strand
TCTCCAGGAAAGCAGGGATCCATCACACATAACGGTTACTTGGGAAGACCAACCCCACCACTCCGAACGTCCCCACCTTCCCTCTTCTTCCCCCCAGCTCATATACTGAGCATGTTGTCATATGATCTGGGATATCCCTCTGGCCAGTTGGGGTCAGCGTTCCTGGCTGTGCTCCCTTCCAGCTTCTTGTACATCTGGCAGTGCATGGGAAGCTGAGAAGCCCTTGACTGGTCTAAGCACTACTTAGCAACAAC
>NW_009263854.1:0-254 GCF_000687185.1 Egretta garzetta | reverse complement strand
CGTCACCTCCCAGATGTGGGACCAGGGCCACCATCACCTCACGGATATGGGACGAGGGCCACCAGGGCCACCATCACCTCCAGACATGGAACCAGGGCCACCATCACCCCATGGCCATGACACCAGGGCCACCATCACCTCATGGACATGGGACCAGGGCCACCATCAAAAGGTGGTGGCCACGTCTTTATGGGTTGGAGTAGGGGGGTGGGGGGGCACCCAAAGGGTGGTGGCCACGTCTTTATGGGTTGGAG
>NW_009263853.1:0-254 GCF_000687185.1 Egretta garzetta | reverse complement strand
GGGAAAAAAGTAATTTTTACATCTACGCACACATAGCTGTGCCTCAAACACAATGGAGAATTTAGCAGCCTGGTAGCAGATAACATTTCATTTTCCTTTGACCTGTGATTCGGTGGCTAAAGGCCTATGTAAATGAGCATGCGCTATTTTCCAAGGCATCTGTTTTTCATCAATGCTAGGGTAAGAATTTTTGGGAACGCTTCAGAAATTTGTCTGATGACAATGACTTTTGTGTTAGCTAGTTGTCTGATTTT
>NW_009263852.1:0-254 GCF_000687185.1 Egretta garzetta | reverse complement strand
TTTTGTCAGCTAAAGTTGCCAAAAGGTCACTTTGAATTCAGTCCGACAAACCTGAAACCTAATGGAGCAATTTAATGGAGCTTTAAGGTGTTTTTACCTGATGCTCTAATTCAAGCTCCTGTGGAAGAACAGTATTTCAGGGGAAGGAGCATCCAAGAGAGCAGCAGCACAGTATCATTTAAGAAAAAGAAAAGTCCTTCCATTTTTGACTTGTCATGTATTTTCAGAAGCAGCAATGCATATTGAGCTACAGG
>NW_009263851.1:0-254 GCF_000687185.1 Egretta garzetta | reverse complement strand
CCAAACCCTGCCACGGAGGTGTCTCCTCAACCCACCACCTCCTCCCTGCCACGGGGCAGCATGGGGACACAAGCGGGGCCACGCTCAGGTGTGCCACCTGCAAAGGCCTTCTAGTTCCCCATTTGGTACCGCACCAAGGTGTTGGGAAACCCCTGCCCAGGGCAGAGACAGCGCCAGCACCCAACCGCAGCAAGGGGAGAGCCCGGAGGCGAAGGCCTTTGGGGGCAGGAGGTCTAGGACCTGGGCTGGGGTTT
>NW_009263850.1:0-254 GCF_000687185.1 Egretta garzetta | reverse complement strand
TGTCCTCTGTGTATGTGAGGTGAAAGGACTATGTGCCAGCTTCTGGGGAGCAGTTTCCAGTTTGCTGGCCCTGGTCCTCATGGGACACTTCAACCACCCCAGCAGCTTCTGGAGGGACAACACAGGAGACATAAGCAATCCCGGAGGTTCCTGGAGGGTGCCTATGATAATGTCTTCCTGTGAGTGACAGAGGAGACAACGAGGAGAAGTGCTCTGCTGGTTCTCATCTTTGCCAGCAAGGAGTGGCTTGTTGG
>NW_009263849.1:0-254 GCF_000687185.1 Egretta garzetta | reverse complement strand
TTTTTTTTTTTTTTTTCTCTTGTCTTTGGTTAGGAACGGAAATTCCCTGCCATGAAAACATGACGAAACCCCAAACCAAAACATAGCTCAGACCGAAACCTTAACCTGATTCCCCGGGGATTCTGTGTGGAGCAGGTCCCAGGGCTGGGGCTCACCCATACACAGCCCTGGGACACGGGACCGTGCCTGGACCCCGGCGCCGGCACTGGCCATGTGCGAGGCGAGGGGATGTTGCGCTTTGGGGATCCCTCTCT
>NW_009263848.1:0-254 GCF_000687185.1 Egretta garzetta | reverse complement strand
TCCATATTTGTAGTTTGAGCTAGAAACACTTTTTAGTTGTTTATGGTAATTGTGTATGAATTATGCTGTTTGAGATTTCGCTTTTATTTGGTAGAGGTTCCTCTAACCACCCATCTCATTTTTCAGGTATGGAAGCCTGGAGACCTCAAGCTGTGAAGAAGTTGGAAGCCAGAATTCCTCCGAATCCAAAGCAGTACTCAGGACGTAAGTGTGATTTTGCACTGTAGAGCGAGCCCTCGTCAGGGTTCTGTATT
>NW_009263847.1:0-254 GCF_000687185.1 Egretta garzetta | reverse complement strand
GGGAAGAAGATGGAGGGATGGAGCAGCTCCCCTCGCTCTGCATTAAGCTACGGGCAATCCTCTTGCCTTGCAGGACTCGCTCTGTTCTCCCTCAGCACAGGAGAAATGCTGAGGGTTTCTGGCATCCAGCAGCTCTCCCCAGCATGGGAGAGGGGGAGGAGGTGTAAATAACCCAAGCAACTCAAACTGCCTCTGCCATCTCCATTCCTTAGCTCTAAGAGTGCAGATGCTGACAGGCCCTTCTGCTTTAGGAG
>NW_009263846.1:0-254 GCF_000687185.1 Egretta garzetta | reverse complement strand
GGATGAGGTTTTGGGGTGGGAGGAAATGATTTGGCCTTGCACCTCCTGGCTTTACAGGTGGGAAATCCGTCGGGAAGGGCTTCCCCCCCCGCTGTTTTCCCGTGGGATTAGCGTTTCCCTGTGGGACGAAGCCTTTTCCCACGGGATTAGTGTTGTTTCCCCTGCGGGATGAGCGAGGAGGCAGGGCAGGATGAGACCCTGCCGGTTCCTGAGGGTGAATAAATTGGGCTGGGGGGGGGCCCAGCGGGTGACCC
>NW_009263845.1:0-254 GCF_000687185.1 Egretta garzetta | reverse complement strand
CCAGGCGCCGCAGGTTGGTGACGTGGTCGCCCAGCGCCTTGATGGCCTTGACCTGCTCGTCCAGGTAGTGGGACTCGAGGAAGTCGCAGAGCTGCGGGGAGAGGGGCGTCAGCCAGGGCTGGGGGAGCTCCCCCCGGGAGAAGGGGGGGGGACACAGCTCAGGGACCCCCCCCAGGGAGAGCAGGGGAGCCCAAGGGGAGGTACAGGGGCAACACCAGCAAGTCCGGGTTGGAGCCCCGAGAGGGGGTGGAGGG
>NW_009263844.1:0-254 GCF_000687185.1 Egretta garzetta | reverse complement strand
AAACACCACTTTCTATTTTGGCTTAATTCTCTTGCATCGCTCATGAAACACAACACCTACTAAGAATAACTCAAAAGAAAATCACAGAGATGTTTGCTATTCTCTAATAGGCTTCAGTCACACTACCCCTTTTCCTTGTTCAAGTTCTATCAGTTCTAAACCAAATCAAACACCTTTTCGGGATCCTCACACACTTGACTACGTTTCATTGTGAACTCCTCTGCCATTTCAGTTTTGTTAGCCACTGAAACTGC
>NW_009263843.1:0-254 GCF_000687185.1 Egretta garzetta | reverse complement strand
GCGGCGATGTTTCACGTGGAGTTTTTAGGGGGGGCTTTACGCCGGTGCCCTCGTGTTTCCCATTGGATGGGTGAGGCTGGACCTTCCAGAGCGCTTCTCCTCGAGGGGAACGGTTTCCCCGCTCGGTTTTTTTACGGAGCGAGAGACTTGACGCTAAGTTTGAGTCTCCGTAGGGAAGAGAAGTGTTGGAAATGCCGCCTGGAAGTCGTCGCGGTAGCGGGGTCGGGTTTTTCTCAGCGGCGGCTGAACCTCAT
>NW_009263842.1:0-254 GCF_000687185.1 Egretta garzetta | reverse complement strand
ACTTCTCCAGGAGCCTCTGGTCAGCCTTTAGCCGAGGAGGAGCCGTCCCATTGCAGGGGGCGGGGGTGAGCAACTGCATTGTGCATCCCTTGGTTTGGATATTCTGTTATTTTAATTCCTTCTTACTATTTTCTTTCCTGTGCCAGTAAACCGTCCTTCTCTCAATCCACGAATGTCACTGTTTTTCCCCCCAATTCTTTCCCACATTCCAGCGGGGAGGAGGGCAGTGAGCGATCTGCTGTCTGGTGTTCAGT
>NW_009263841.1:0-254 GCF_000687185.1 Egretta garzetta | reverse complement strand
GCACACGATTTTCTGCAGGAACTTTTGGGGGGGGGTCAGGGAATTTTGCCCACGCATGGAGCCTTTTGGGGGAAACTGAGGCACAGAGCGAGGTGGCAACGTCCTTGGCCGCTGGTGCAAAGCCCAACTGCCAAAGCAGACCATGTCCAGCCGGGGACACCCAAGGTTGTGGGGACACCCAAGGTCGTAGGGACACCCAAGGTCATGGCCTTGATGCCTTCAGAGCACCCCAAACCAGCCCCCTCACCCCAGGG
>NW_009263840.1:0-254 GCF_000687185.1 Egretta garzetta | reverse complement strand
CCAGAGAGGTTGTGGAGTCTCCATCCATGGAGACATTCCAAAGCCACCTAGACAACACCCTGAGCAACCTACTCGAGGTGACCCTGAGTCAGGTGGGGGGGTTGACTAGATGATCTCCACAGGTCCCGTAAAACTGACACGTTTCTGTGATATTGTGAGTATAAAGGAGAAATGTAAGACAGAAAGACATGAACAATGCATAGCATTGAGGAGAAATATGGTGGGATCCCATGGAGAGGACCCAAGCTGGAGCA
>NW_009263839.1:0-254 GCF_000687185.1 Egretta garzetta | reverse complement strand
CTCTGTGGGGCTCCTGCCCCCATAATGTGGGGCCAAGCAGGACCCCTGCACCCATGGCGTGGGGCTCCTGCACCCATAATGTGGGGCCACGCACAACTCCTGTACCCATGGTGTGGGGCTCCTGCACCCATAGTATGGGGCCACGTGGGTCTTGGGCTCTGTGGGGCTCCTGCACCCCTAACATGGGGCCCTGTGGGGCTCCTGTCCCATGGCGTGGGGCCCTGTGGGGCTCCTGCACCCATGGTGTGGGGCTG
>NW_009263838.1:0-253 GCF_000687185.1 Egretta garzetta | reverse complement strand
CTCCCAGGTTTCTCTGGTGGTGGTGGCATCTCCCTGGGCTTCCCCTCCATCATCTTCTCCTCCCTCTCCCACCACCAGGTTCCCCCCCGGAGTCCTGCCCCATCCAAGTCTTCGTCCTCCCCCCGGCCCCCTCGGACCTCTACGTCTCCCAGAGCCCCAAACTCCGTTGCCTGGCCACCAGTTTGCCCAGTGACGACGGCCTGGTGGTGACCTGGAACCGGCAAGGGGGGGGCAACCTCCGGCCCCACGTTCT
>NW_009263837.1:0-254 GCF_000687185.1 Egretta garzetta | reverse complement strand
GGGCTCAGAGTCGATGTCCTCAAAACACAGCCGTGCTCTTCCCCGGCCCTGCAGACAGAAATGAAAAGGCTTTCATGTTCCGCAGGGGTGGAGAGCACAATTTGCCATGACCTGGCTCCGGCTGGCGTTGGAAAGGTCGCTTTGAGCAAGACGTTGGCTGAGGCCATTGATTTAAAAAAAAAAACCACAACAATAAAAAATTCCCTGGCGCTGTACGGCGGGGGAAAGCGGGGGAGAGGAAGAGAAAATAGCTC
>NW_009263836.1:0-254 GCF_000687185.1 Egretta garzetta | reverse complement strand
GGGACCTGCATCCCTCCCAGGCCCAGGGCAGGGGAGCACCGTGGCCCCAGGCAGGGCAGTGCTGGGGGTCCAACCTCTCCTGCTTGCAGATTTTAGGGGAGCCGATGCAGAAGCGGAAGCTGGTGGCGGAGATCAGCCTGGTGAACCCCCTCGCCGTCCCCCTGGACAACTGTGTGTTCGTGGTGGAGGGCGCTGGCCTCACCGACGGGCAGCAGATCAAGGAGCTGTAAGAGCTTTGCCTCCCTTCCCCCAGC
>NW_009263835.1:0-254 GCF_000687185.1 Egretta garzetta | reverse complement strand
GGAGCACAGAGTGTGGGCCCAACACAAGGGAAAGTAATGGCAGACTGTTGATATGGATAGATGTGTTGTGTGAGAAGAACAAGGACAGATTTGTGCAAGCAATGCCATTAAAGCCCGGGACATTTGTACTGACACTGAAGGAAGTGGTGGCCATTTTGAGATACATCCTGACAAAACCTCTGAGCTTGTCTATGTTGGAGATGGGTGTGTTTGTATGAGACCCCCCCTGTGATTTTATAGCTGTAGGCAATATC
>NW_009263834.1:0-253 GCF_000687185.1 Egretta garzetta | reverse complement strand
GTCTTTATATGTTGATGTAAGACTGCTTTTTGGGGGGCAACTGAAGCTTTTGATAGAGTCCATCCTAAATATTGCCATGGTTCAGTTCTTTGAACCTTTTCTGGAGCTACGACAAGTCCCTTGGAGTTTAGTACAGTGACTATGTTTTGCAAGGTTTGTTCGGTAAATGGTTGCTCTTGGGCAAACAGGATATCATCCATATAGTGGTAAATCATGGTATTGGGCATGGCAGTTCGTAGCGGCATCAAGGCCC
>NW_009263833.1:0-254 GCF_000687185.1 Egretta garzetta | reverse complement strand
CCTCCCTTCCCCCTTTTCCTCCCTTCCCCCTTTCTCTCCCCAGCCTGTGAAGCTCCTGGACCAGTTTATCTGCCCCCACTCAGGCATCATCTTCCACCCCACGCACACAGGTGAGGGGGTACCCTTGGGTGCTGGGAGGGGGGCACCCCTGGGTGCTGGGGGGTGCCCCCACAGCCCCTCACCCCCTCCTGTTCCCCTCAGGGGTCTGCATGAAGCAGCACAAGCTGCTGGCCAAGGCCATCGAGCAGGCGCAG
>NW_009263832.1:0-254 GCF_000687185.1 Egretta garzetta | reverse complement strand
TGAAGCGCCCTTGGAACGCCGGCGCGTAGGCTGCCCAGCTACCAGTGCTGCTAATTTCTGCGACGTATTGGAGCCCCTTCCAAGGCATGAGCCGCATCCATCCCATGCCGGAGCTGCTGAGGGTGAAGCCAGAGCCCTGGCAAGGTCTGGGCTTGGTGCTGGCTCCATGCAAGGACTCCAGGCTTGGTTCAAGGGCTCTGGGCTCAAGGCCGGGTCCAGGTTTGGTGCAAAAGCTCCGGGTTCTGTGCAAGGAC
>NW_009263831.1:0-254 GCF_000687185.1 Egretta garzetta | reverse complement strand
CAAGTTAAATCTTTAATAATAGCCAACACCACATGCATCAGAAGGTGCGAGGACCCTAAAAAACCCCTGGGAACAGCTCATCTACAAATAAAGCTCTTTATAGTGTGTGTGTCCCCCCAGAGTTTAGCTCCTACTGGAAGCCCTGATGATTTGTGCTCTCATCCTACATAGGTGTTTGGGTGTCATATCCATTATATTGGCACAGATGAGATGCTTAAATAGCCCTAGAAATCATTAGTAAAAAAAAAAAAAAA
>NW_009263830.1:0-254 GCF_000687185.1 Egretta garzetta | reverse complement strand
TCCTGCTAGGGTACTTTGCTTCTATTTCTAAAAAGCACAGAGGGATGCTGCAGCTAACATGTCATCAGGGATGCTGAGTGTGAGAACACAGAAACCAGATGACTGACAACAGTGGAAATGTGCTGGCTACTGCTGTGTGGATTTTTTGTGTCAAGTGCACTTGTTTACAGCATGGAAGTTACTTGGTAAAAATATTGAATCCTTCTTGAAACAAGGAAGCTTTTGTTACTCCTCTGTATCTTCCTATTAATAAT
>NW_009263829.1:0-253 GCF_000687185.1 Egretta garzetta | reverse complement strand
AGAGATAAATAGAAATCAGAACCCCGAGCATTTGACCACAGAAATAACGGCCTCTGAAAGCCAGCAGCAGCAACCAGCTCTATAGTGAGGAAGAGTCCAAATTAAACAGATTTTTAATTAAAAATACATTTTATTTTTGGTCTCTATCCTCCCTTGGGAATACCGGGAACATTTTATCTCTATCACAATTCCCTTCCTTCCAGAATTATTCTCGCTGAAGGAATATTTTCTTGAAAAGCAGTCGCTCCTGCTT
>NW_009263828.1:0-253 GCF_000687185.1 Egretta garzetta | reverse complement strand
CACCTTTTCGGCACTCTGATTAGTCCGCTTTATGAATATTGGGTTTTCTTCTTTAGTTATCATATCAAACTCGAATTTAACGGGTGGAACATGCATTTCAGCACATACATATTTTGGGATCGGCTTTGGGGTTGGTATTGGGTTTGTCATTCCCCAACATATACTCTGGCCATCTGGAGCCACACTTTTCTGCTGACCTGGTTGGCAATTGCCCCCTGTTTTCCAATGTATTGTCTCCCCTGAAGGGAGAGTA
>NW_009263827.1:0-253 GCF_000687185.1 Egretta garzetta | reverse complement strand
CCCGGGATCCCCCTGGGTCAGGTGCCCCTGCACACAAACTGGATGCACGCCAGGAATCCCACCCTGTGCGCTTTTGGGCACTGAGGTGACACCCGCTGTCCCCGTCCCCAGCCCTGCACCCGCACGTGGCACACACACACGTTTGCTCTGTACCGCGCCCGGCCATGGCGCTGTGCCGGCAGATCACCGCACCGTGCCAGCTCACTGCACCGCAGCAGGGGACCGTGCCACACCAGGCCACCGTGCCACGCCA
>NW_009263826.1:0-253 GCF_000687185.1 Egretta garzetta | reverse complement strand
TGTACTTGTGTGACCCTGATCATGCGGGGCGTGAGCCTATGTTTTCCTTCTCTTTCTGCTTGAAGTTTACGTGCCCGCAGCACTCTTTCTTGTGATTTTGGTCATCTCTGGCCAGTCTCAATTCACTGGGCTTTTGCTTTTCTAACTGCACCTCTGCACCCTCTGGCAATGCCCCTGTAGTTCTCAAGGGACAATCTTCCCCTTCGCCATCTCTGGTACGCTTCCCTTTTGGTTTTGAGCAGACCCAGGAGCT
>NW_009263825.1:0-253 GCF_000687185.1 Egretta garzetta | reverse complement strand
TATGTCCCTTTTCCGGGTTAAGTGAAGGTGGCCCGTCCACCTTTGCCAAGACCGGTTGGAATTGTCTTTAGCAGGTAGTTTGGTATGACACGTCATGAAAACGAGCCCCTGAGTCCCAACACACTACACATCCAGCTTGTATCGCTTTTGTCACTCCCAGGTCACGGCCATTAGAGGTTTACGCGGGACCAGTGCCCCCTCCACCTCCTTCCTTCCCTCCGATGTTTTATTTACAATCACTCAGTAATACAAT
>NW_009263824.1:0-253 GCF_000687185.1 Egretta garzetta | reverse complement strand
GCCGGGCTTACCCAAAAGCCAGCGCTTGGCTCCGTGGCTTCGGTTCCGGTGATGCCCGGCGCGGCCTTTTGCCGTTGTTTGGGGGCTCTCGAAGCCCATTTCTAGGAAACGGTGTTTGTTTTCTGCTCCGAGGTCCAGAGCAGGATTCACCCAGCCCAGGCCTGGGTGCTCCCATCACCTCGGCCCCGTGGGATGCTGGGGACCCCAGCGCTGTGGACCCCGGTGCTGGAGCAGGCAACGGCTCTCGGTTTGC
>NW_009263823.1:0-253 GCF_000687185.1 Egretta garzetta | reverse complement strand
GGACAATAAGAAAGCGTTGTCCAGGCTGGCTGGTCTCGGGAGCACAAGGTGACCAATAGCCGATGAAAGACGTACGTATTTTGGCATAAATAGAGCCACAAATAGCAAGTGGATTTTGACTTCCCCGCACACTGCCAGGAGGCACTTTTGGTCAGCTGTAGCACCGAAGACATATGGTGCGAATGCAGCTGAAGTAGGGCCTGGTAGCCTTGTAGACGGATATAGTTTTAGAGAAATCATGGTGACAAGCCTT
>NW_009263822.1:0-253 GCF_000687185.1 Egretta garzetta | reverse complement strand
GGGGGCAGGCTTTGTCCTGCCCCCCCCCGCAATGGGGTGACCATGCCACAAAACCCAAGAGCAGGAGCAGGTCTGCCGTGCCAGGGGTGCTGGCAGCCTCCGCAAAGAGGGTCCTGAGTAGCTGCGACTTTGCTTTTTGAGGTGCCCCTGTCTGCTCAGCGCCCGCTGGGACACACATAAACCACCCCCCCACCCCGCACCCATGGGTGGGGGCTGAGCAGGACCCTGGGAGCCTGCGTGGGGCGGGGGCACC
>NW_009263821.1:0-253 GCF_000687185.1 Egretta garzetta | reverse complement strand
ACCCCTCTCCCTGCCCACCCCAGCTGCTCCCCAGCTCATAGCGGGGCTTAACCACCCAGGGAGGGGCTCCAGGCACCAGTTTGCTCCCAGTTTCAAGCATGTGCTGCCTGGCAGGGGTTGAGCCGAGCCTAGGTGCTCTCCTGCTGCCTTTGCAGGCAGGTTTAGGAACTGGCAGCCAGCTCAGGATTTGCCCTGCAGGCAGGGGCTCTGGGTGCTGGAGCAGGAGTTGGGGGCAAAGTGCCTGGGTACCCAC
>NW_009263820.1:0-253 GCF_000687185.1 Egretta garzetta | reverse complement strand
TATTTGTCAATGTGACTTGTTCAACTACCATGCCAATGCTGACAACTGTCTCGCCAACCACTGCATTACCAAATTCGGTTCCCTTACAAATGAAGAAGCTGACCCCACACATTTCTGAAACTGGACCATACGCTATCGAAAATGCGGGTCAGCAACAAGTATCCTTTAATCCCTCATGGTTGCTAGAACGAGGAGAGTTGTCCATGCAGGTACGTGTCTCCTCCATCAAACCGACTGGGGCACCATTCCTAAA
>NW_009263819.1:0-253 GCF_000687185.1 Egretta garzetta | reverse complement strand
GTGATATCCCCCAGCGATGGACTGTGATGTCCCCCAGCGATGGACTGTGACCCGGCAGCCCTCGCTGCTTATATCCGGGCGCCGAGCCTCACCCACTCGGCTAGTGCCTGCACTCCTGCTGAGCGGTTGGCGAGGTTGGGAGTGTTGAGCGAGGCCTTGGTGCTGGTGTCGTGCTCGGGGAGTTGCTTGCAGCTCCCGGTGCCCGACCCCAGAGCCGCTGGAGGATTTTCCCCGGCCCTGCCAGGTCCAGGCA
>NW_009263818.1:0-253 GCF_000687185.1 Egretta garzetta | reverse complement strand
CAGGAATGGATTCCCATCCTGAGAATGAGCCAGCGCAGGTATGAGGAGACCTAACGGAGTGACATCGAGAGAACTCAGTTCAAAGTGCCAAGGTTTTCTTGATAAAGCCAAGGGATTTCCAGTCTGTCCTGTGTTCTGTTCCTCTTTCTGTAGAATCCTCCTTTTCAAAAACAAAATGGTGCCAATTCCAATGAGCAAGATGTGTGGCTCCTGTAAAAGGCCAGGGTTTGACTTAATGCTGTACAGTTAAAGT
>NW_009263817.1:0-253 GCF_000687185.1 Egretta garzetta | reverse complement strand
AAAGGCGAAGCTTTGCGAGAAGCGGAGCAGGAATAGAGGAGATTTGAGCCGGGAACCAATGAGGCAGCAACGTTTGAAACAAAGCAGCCAGTCAAGTGCCCCTGGGTGGCTGGGGATCAAGAGACGGGGAAGGAAGGAGAGGGAAAGGGCAGGCGAGAGCCGGCAGAAAACCCGCTGGCTATCCCGGCAAGAAGAACCGGCCCTCCCAGCCCAGCTTTCCTGGCTATTTTCCCCCGCTCAGGGCAGCAGCCCT
>NW_009263816.1:0-253 GCF_000687185.1 Egretta garzetta | reverse complement strand
CAGTCGGCAGCACAAGACCCCCTGCAGCAGCACAGAAGAGGAGGGGCCGTGCACCCAGACGGGCCCTTTCCCTCTCCCACCGCCACCACTAAAAAATAAACCCCAGCAAGGATTAAAAATAGCCGCGTGACGGCGCCGGGTGACATCGCTGTCACAGCCCGCCCGCTGCTGCCTGCGCAGCCCCCGGGTCCCTTGCAGAGGCGAAACCCTGCAGAGGAGCAGAGGGGAAGGCGGTGGCAGCGGCGGGGGGGGG
>NW_009263815.1:0-253 GCF_000687185.1 Egretta garzetta | reverse complement strand
TTAAAAGGTCCCCACCAATTCGGTTTGACCATGCGCAGCCGTAACGGGGCAGAGCAGCAGAACCCCGTGCGCTGGGGGGAAGCCAGGGTGAGCGAGGTTCAGCTGGGGCTTCTCTGGCCTAATTCAGTTTATTTTAGCAGAGGGGATTGGTAGCTGCGGGACAGGGCGCGAGGAATCCTCCGTGCTGGAGCCCTCCCACCAGATTTGATGTTTTTTAAGAGCCCTGCCCCATCTGAGGAGCAGGCTCAGCTCC
>NW_009263814.1:0-253 GCF_000687185.1 Egretta garzetta | reverse complement strand
TTTCGGAAGGGCCTGCTGGAGCCAGGGGGGGCAAAGGGGGGCATTAAGCTTCCCATTGCAGCAAAGAGGAATTCAGCCCGTCAGCTCTCAGCCCCAGCCCCCAGGTTTGCAAGGGCTTTTCTGCGAGGGGCTGGGGGAAATGGCTGAACTCAGCGAGGTCATTTCTCATCGCTCGCCGAGGCCAAAAGCACCTAATTGGGAACTGATCTCAGCTGCTCGTTTGCCAGGGCTCTGAATTAAAAAAAAAAAAAAA
>NW_009263813.1:0-253 GCF_000687185.1 Egretta garzetta | reverse complement strand
GACAGGTCCAGCAGATTTTATGTTGGTGCTGGCCATAAACAGAGGAGAGGCTGAAGGCATGGTACAAGGTTTTTGGCAGGCCTACTGATAACTCAGATTTGCAGTTTAGGAGCCCCAGTGACTTGTTAAAACTTGAAGGCTCCTTTTCCATAAAACTTTTCCTTGCATCTCCTCCGTCTCACTGGAACAACAAACTCAAGAAGCTCCTCTCCTTTATAGTAATACCTGCCTTAATCTTCTCCTTGAGACATCC
>NW_009263812.1:0-253 GCF_000687185.1 Egretta garzetta | reverse complement strand
GCAGGGATTCATCTCAGACGTGTGTGCACACAGGAGTCAGCACCCTGCAATGGGATCACAGGGACAGGCACTTCTCCGGCAGTGCAATTCCCACCCAGAGCTGGGTCCTCAGACAGATACTCCCTGGAGGGCTGAGCAGAAGAACAGCGCGGCACGCACAGCTGCCGCAGGTGCTTGAAGAAGTCTTGCAGCAGTCACCTTCTCGTTTCTGATTGTGTCAGGGAGCTGGATGCTCTCCCCGTAGCCGGGGACT
>NW_009263811.1:0-253 GCF_000687185.1 Egretta garzetta | reverse complement strand
TCTCATGGGCACAGGAGCAGCCCATCTGGATTTTTCCTGCCCAGCAGATCCTGTCCCTGATAGAGAGCACTCCAGCCTCAGGGAGGACTGCAATTTGCCTAACTCTGGCTCCGCAAGCCAGGGAACCCAAGCACTAACCACCCCTGGCTGCGGCAGGGGAGCTCCATCCTTGATCTTTGCACGTGCCCAATGGTCCTATCTAGCACAGCGAGGAGACGGAAAACGCCAGTGCCTGTATAAAATGGCTTTTAGG
>NW_009263810.1:0-253 GCF_000687185.1 Egretta garzetta | reverse complement strand
CAAGGGCCTCCTCACGCACCCCATCCAGCCGTGGTTACCTCCCCAGTCCCCAGCCCAATGATTAAAGCCTCCCACAGCCAAACACGTGTTGATTGATTGTGCCTGCCCAAGCTAAACAGCCAAGGGTCGTAGATCAAGCTCCCCAAGGCCCACAGACCACCTGGGTCTCCCAAACCACTCCAGCCTCATGCAGCACCCAGCCCACCAGCCCCAGCATCCCCTTGCAGATCCCCTGTCCTGGTTTTGGCTGGGA
>NW_009263809.1:0-253 GCF_000687185.1 Egretta garzetta | reverse complement strand
CCAGCAAGAGAAACCATTTCCAACGAGGGGCGCCGCGGAGGAAAAGCCCTGGGAGTTTTAACGGCGTGCAGCCGGCGACGGCTCTTTTTGGCTTCCCCAAACCCACCGGCACCGGGAAAGAGAGCTTGCTGCTGCAAAAAGGGCGAGCGCCGTTCGGTGACGAAGGCGCCGCTGGTGCAACGAGACCCAAAAGCAAAAGATCCGCAATCTCACCAAGAAATCTCTTCTTTTAACTGCGCCAACCCGGTTTTGC
>NW_009263808.1:0-253 GCF_000687185.1 Egretta garzetta | reverse complement strand
AGAAAAAAGAAAAAGAAGAAAAAAGAAAAAGAAAAAAGATTGAGAAAGAGAGAAAAAGAAAATAAAGTGAAAAAGGAAAAGAAAAGAGGAAGAGAGAAAAGAGAAAAAGAGAGAAAAAGAAAGAGAGAGAGAAAAAGAAAGAAAAACCTTTCCCCAGCCGGGTCCCCGTGTCACGTCCCCCAAGTCCCCACGGCCCTGCCAAGGTGGCACCGAGGACATGAGCCCCCAGGGACATCCCCGGACACGATTGTCC
>NW_009263807.1:0-253 GCF_000687185.1 Egretta garzetta | reverse complement strand
AGAAAAGCTCCAGCATCTCTGAAACCACCCTTCCAGCAGCTGCACGCTACTACTAGAGGGCCCTGAGCCTCCACTAGGCTAAAGAAGCCTGGGTCCCTCAGCCTCTCTATACAGGCCCCAACCACCATCCTGGAAGATGTCTTCTGCAGCCTCTCTAGTTCCTCCCCATTCCTCCAGACCAGGAGCCCCACAGCCAGACACACGAGTCCAGAGGTGGCAGCAGCAGTGCTGATACAAGGGGGATGAGAACTCC
>NW_009263806.1:0-253 GCF_000687185.1 Egretta garzetta | reverse complement strand
CCAAAATCCCCACACTGAGGCCCCAGATCCCATCATCTTCCCGAAATCCCTGACCAAGCACCCCCACCCCACACCCAGACCCCTGCATGGGATGCTCGGGGCAAGGATTTTGGGGATTATGCTGGGATATGGGGAAGATGCCGGAATTTGGGGAAGATAATAGGATTTTGGGATGCAAGGCAGGGGGTCTGGGTTCAGGGTAGGGATTCTGATGCTTGGTGCAATGACTTGGGGGAAAATGTTGGGATTTTGG
>NW_009263805.1:0-253 GCF_000687185.1 Egretta garzetta | reverse complement strand
ACACGCACACAAGCACGTGTGTGCTGGGGGTGGGAAAGGAGGGGAAAATAAATCATAGAAGGGGGCAGAAAAAGTAGAAGCACAAGAAGAAGGGCAGGGAACATTTTGATCGAGGCAACAAAGCTTTCTGACTGGGACCTCCGAAAGTTTCGGGACTAAGGTAAAGCCTCATTTCTCACCTCCTGAAACTGCAGGTAGGTCTATATTGTCCATGTGTATTTTCCAGGCCATTGGAAAATCACCGTAAACCCCA
>NW_009263804.1:0-253 GCF_000687185.1 Egretta garzetta | reverse complement strand
CCCAATTGGTGACCCCAATTCTCACACACACACACCCCGGCACTGTCACCATCATCTCTGCCCGGCTGGCTGAGCCACCCGGGATGGGGCTGACAGTGGCCCGGAGCCAGGGAGCCCCCCAGCATCGTGGCACAGGGCATCACCCTAAGACCACACAGGGAGCCCCTGCCCACCGCTGGGCACAAGGTGGCAGTGGGGGCTGAGGGTCCTGGGGGGTCCCAGGGGTCCCTGGTGCCAGTGGAGCAGCTGCTCA
>NW_009263803.1:0-253 GCF_000687185.1 Egretta garzetta | reverse complement strand
CATCAGGTTCACATATGCCCACTTCTCATGTTTGTCCAGGTCCCTGTGGACAGCATCCCATCCTTCCAGTGTGTCAAATGCACTATTCAGCTTGGTGTCGTCTACAAACTTGCTGCAGGTGCACTCGATCCCACTGTCTATGTCATTACCAAAGATATTGAAGAGTCCTCATCCCAATATGGACCACTGAGGGACACCACCGGTCACTGATCTCCATCTAGACATTTAGCTGTTGACCACTACCCTCTGGATG
>NW_009263802.1:0-253 GCF_000687185.1 Egretta garzetta | reverse complement strand
TGGCACCGGTGTCACCCCAGCTGGTCCTGTGGGGAGCCGGGAAGAGCTCAGCCCCAGCAGCACCCCACTCTGTGGGCACCCCACGAGGGTCCCCAGGCACCGTTTAAATGCCGTCTTGCGCCACACTCACCACTCCAGCCCGTTGGGCATGCTGGGGGGCTCAACCAGCGATGGCCCTGTCCTCTGCGGCGCTGGGGGGGACGGAGGCACCATGGTGGGCGAGGGGCTGAGCTTACCCGTGGGGCAGCGATGG
>NW_009263801.1:0-252 GCF_000687185.1 Egretta garzetta | reverse complement strand
ATAGCCATGTCCAGGCCTTGGGCTCCCTTACCCACCTCTGTCTCAGGCTTGAGATACAGCTTTTCCTCCCAATCACTGCCTAGGCCAGCTTGAAATGTGCTACCAAATCCCCATACACACCCAGGCACATTGGGTGCACTTAGAAAAATGAGAAACACACTCAGGTCCGCCCAGTCACTGGTCCTTAGAGCTCCTACACATACACGTGCAATGCGAACCCTCCAGTTGCTGACAGTGAGATGTATTGCCCCT
>NW_009263800.1:0-253 GCF_000687185.1 Egretta garzetta | reverse complement strand
CACCCGTCAGCTGCGCGCCTGTGGGGGCGTTTGCACGGGCATTTAGAGTCTGCCCACACGTGCCGGCCTTCTGCAGCGTGCCCTCGCTGTCGGCGCTGCCCTCCAGGGCTGCACCTGGTGGGAGGGGGGCAGCAGGGTGCCCGGGCAGGGGAGCAGACCCCGGAGCAGCTCCTCGGGCCCGGCCTGGTCCCTCCGGGGGCAGCCCACGCTCTGGGGCTGCTCCTGCACGGAGAGGACGCTCCGAAGCTGATCC
>NW_009263799.1:0-253 GCF_000687185.1 Egretta garzetta | reverse complement strand
CCGGCCGCCGCCGCCGCCTCACCTCTCCTTCCTCTTGTGTCTCAAACAGCAACCAGGATGACTACCAGCTCGTGCGGAAACTGGGCCGCGGCAAATACAGCGAGGTCTTCGAAGCCATCAACATCACCAACAACGAGAAAGTGGTTGTGAAAATCCTCAAGGTGCGTGTGCGCGCACGTGCTCAGCGTTGTGTTCCTTACCCGCCCTCCGCCCCTCCCTGCCCCCTCCTGACATTTGGGTGAGGAAACATCCG
>NW_009263798.1:0-253 GCF_000687185.1 Egretta garzetta | reverse complement strand
TGGTGATGCTGGGGATGCTGGTGATGCTGGGGATGCTGGGGGTTCTGGGGAGCTGGGGATCCTGGGGATGCTGGTGATGCTGGCCATGCTGGGGATGCTGGGGATCCTGGGGGAGCTGGGGGAGCTGAGGATGCTGGTGATGCTGGGGATGCTGGCCATGCTGGGCATGCTGGGGATGCTGGGCATGCTGGGGATGCTGGGGAACTGGGGATGCTGGGGATGCTGGGGATGCCCCGTCAGGTACCACTGGACC
>NW_009263797.1:0-253 GCF_000687185.1 Egretta garzetta | reverse complement strand
GTGGCACAAAGTAATAATACATCCCTGTTGGCATTCTCAAAGAAAGAGGTGGGTGATGGACACGCCGTTGTTGATACTACTGCAGCATAGCAGAACCGAGTCACTGCACCCTGTTAATTCAGGTGGTGCTGACTTCGCCCACCAGACAGGGTCAGAACATGGTGTGGCAGGAAGCCAATGCCAGAATCAGTTAAAGGTGCAAAATAAAAAGTCAGGATCACAGCCTTCCCTACCGCCTCAATATTTTAGCAGT
>NW_009263796.1:0-253 GCF_000687185.1 Egretta garzetta | reverse complement strand
AGCCTCTCCTCCAGCTTCTTGCTCTTCTCCTGCTCGGCCACGATCAGGCGCTTCAGCTCCTTGCTCTCCCCCTCCTTCTCCGTCACCTGCCGATGGAGGATGGAGACCTCGTGCTCCAGGCTGCCGATCAGGCTGTTCTTCCTCTCCATCTCCTGGACGCACTGGGACACTTGCTCCTTCCAGCTCTCCTCCGACCGGCCTTTCTCCTGTGCCGCGGAGCGGAGGGACGCCAGCTCCTTCTCGGCGGCGGCGA
>NW_009263795.1:0-252 GCF_000687185.1 Egretta garzetta | reverse complement strand
CTGGTGTGTACACGGCTGAGCAGTTCTTCTAGTCACTGCCACAACAGATTCAATTTGGGGCATACTTAGTGCAGCTTTCTATCGGCCTCTGTTTCCAGTAGTCATCATTCACAGCTGCACAGGCTGCTTGCTCCTGAATCATCTCATGGGACATATTTCTAGACTGCTCTGTAACAACTATTCAAAAATAGCAGCTCATCAGCCAGAAGATTCATTGCCCCTTAAAACCATAGGACCCATTTTCAGGAAGGA
>NW_009263794.1:0-253 GCF_000687185.1 Egretta garzetta | reverse complement strand
GCGAGGTGCCTCGGCTCAGAGAAGCTGCTGGATCATGACCAGTGGTGGCCACAACTCAGACCCAGCCCCGGGTGTAGATGGGGCCCTGCCGGAGACCCCCGTGGAGCGGCCTTCTCAGAGCAGCGGGCCTGCGCTCGAGGCCTCTGCCGGGGCTGGGACGCCGCCTGAGGAAACGTCCCGGGAATGAACGCCCTCGCCTCCTCCTGGTGAGTGATTTCTGCTGGATAAATCCTTGAGCAAGCCCTTGCCCCCC
>NW_009263793.1:0-252 GCF_000687185.1 Egretta garzetta | reverse complement strand
AATAACACTTTGAAGTTTTGACTAACAGGTGTGTGGTCCAAACATGTGTCATTCACAGACTCTTGATCTTTTGAAGCATTGGCATAGGACACTTCCATGGCTTTTATTATTTGTCCTAAACTAGGCCTACGAGTGTGGAGAATGTGAAGAGAATTGATGGTGTATCTGAAGCAAAATCCACCATGTTGGTCCCCCTTCTGGATGAAATTAAGGACTTCTGCCGAGTGAATGGTTTGCAGGTATGGCTTAAAG
>NW_009263792.1:0-252 GCF_000687185.1 Egretta garzetta | reverse complement strand
TACACAATTCCAAAATGGGCCACCCAGTCCGATGCTCTTCTGGACCTGGTACTCCCAAAAGAGGAATTGCTGGTGACGGATGTGAAAGGCAGTGTCAGCCTTGAGTTTAGTGACCATGCAATTGTGGTCTTGCAGATCCCCGGGGATATGGGGAAGGAGAGTAGCAGAGCGCAGATCCCCAGACATCAGGGAATGAGAACTTGACCTATTGAGGGCACTGGCAGTGGGAACCCATGGGGGCAGTGTCAGGGC
>NW_009263791.1:0-252 GCF_000687185.1 Egretta garzetta | reverse complement strand
GTCCTCCTAGGTTATTAAGCACTGACAAGATAAACACTGCTGAGGTCTAGATCTAGGCTAAAAAAAGTAATTGTTTTCACAGATTGTTATAAGGAAACATCAGTTGTTATGTTTTCCTTTTCCAGAAAGGGAATCCAAACCACCCTTGATACTATAACTCTGTATGACAATGAAAGCCTGCAGGAAAACATGGAAGTAGTGATCCCGGTATTTAACAGTATGAGAAGATGATGAAGTACTACAAAGTAAACT
>NW_009263790.1:0-252 GCF_000687185.1 Egretta garzetta | reverse complement strand
GTCCCCAAGTGTCCCCCTGTGTCCCCCTCCTGCCATCACGACACGCGTCGCCCCGCCGGCCAGCCCTGCTTTCAGCCCCGAACTGCAGCCCGCCACGCGGCCACTTTGATCCGCTGCTTAATTCCTCCTTCCCATTAATTTCTGATCAGGCTCTGAACCTTCTCGCGGAGATGCCGAGATCAAATGATTAGTTAAGAGCCAGTCGGGCGAGGAGAACATGAAAGGGAGAAGTTTTGTTTAAGGATATTAACC
>NW_009263789.1:0-252 GCF_000687185.1 Egretta garzetta | reverse complement strand
CTGGCCAAGGAGCCAAAGGCTGGTGCGGCACACGCAGAAATGAGCTCAGGTTGTGGGAACGCTGTTCCAGTTAATCCATCAAACTGGGTAGTCTGAGATTTGACTCCCACACTGCAAGGATGTGACGCTATTAATTGAGAAGACCGAATATTTGATGGGGTTTGATCAGGCCAAAACACCAAACAAACAAAAGGCAAGTTTTAGAGGGAGGTGCAAAATTTTAGGTGTCTCTAGTGGCATCCCTTCCAACAC
>NW_009263788.1:0-252 GCF_000687185.1 Egretta garzetta | reverse complement strand
CCGTGGGGCACTGCTGCTACTTGGGGACACTGCTACGGAGCACTGCCGGGGCTGGGGACACTGCCAGGGCAGGGGGACACTGCCATGGGACACTGCCGGGGCTGGGGCCACTGCCAGGGCTGGGGGCCACTGCTGGGGCTGGGGACACTGCCATGGGACACTGCTGGGGCTGGGGACACTGCTGTGGGGCACGGCTGGGGCTGGGGACACTGGCAGGGCAGGGGGACACTGCCATGGGGCACGGCTGAGGGA
>NW_009263787.1:0-252 GCF_000687185.1 Egretta garzetta | reverse complement strand
CACTCTTGAAGAAGTTTTCTCTTCTTCCAAGTATCTTCCTTCCGACCGAATGTTTCCAAAGTATCAACCTTCAATAGTTAAGCCTGTGCCATGTCCAAGAGCTCTTTTTTTTGTTTCCATATCCTCAGCATGGAGTCAAGGGGTTATTCACTGGTCTAACTACTACTCCAGGCACCACCGAATCCCCCCTCATGCTAAATGGCTAAACAACTTACCCCTGGGGCACCATCTTGAAAAATTACCTGCATTTTA
>NW_009263786.1:0-252 GCF_000687185.1 Egretta garzetta | reverse complement strand
GAGGAGGAGCCCCGGAGAAACGACAAGCTCACCCGGAGAAGAGCTGCCTCCATGTTGCCGGTGGCATCCAGCTCCAGCAGGCACTCGTCAAAGAATGTCATGCTGACTGCTTTCCTCCGCACGGCAAGGATGCCGATGCCCTTAAAAGCGAATTCCACCTCCTTGTCTCGGAGGGCCCCAGCAAAGAAAAGCAGGCTCTCGTGGATGCACTGCTCCACCATTTCTCGGCGGAAGTGGATGTCCGCGGCAATC
>NW_009263785.1:0-252 GCF_000687185.1 Egretta garzetta | reverse complement strand
AGGAGACCCCCCCCACCCCCCAGATCCTGAAAGTGACGTTGGGGACCCCCATGGACTCTCTGGTTCCCCGCATGGTGAGGCAGAACCCCCCTAGGATGACATTAGGGACCCCCCAAGAACTCCTAAGGCAGCACTGGGAGGCTCAGGGTGGCCTTAGGGACCCCCAGGATGGTGTGGGGGACACGGCGGGGGGGAAGGGGTGTCCCTGGGGAAGCCGGGACCCCCCACCTTGGCCAGCTCACGCAGAAGGGT
>NW_009263784.1:0-252 GCF_000687185.1 Egretta garzetta | reverse complement strand
CCCCGTTGTGTGCCCACACCCTGCCACGGGGGTTTTCTCACCCCACCAAGGAGCTCCCTGCCCATCCCAGCTCCTGCCCTTGCTGCCACTGGTACCGGACCCATGCACCAAACCCCTTTGGTTCTGCCCAAGTGACCTCGCATCCCTGGAGGTCTCACATCCCAGGGGGCCATAATCGCTGCTGACCAGAAGGCAGGGGGCACGCAGGGGTGCTGCCAGGACGCCCACAGCCTCTGCAAAGCCGCGAGCAAA
>NW_009263783.1:0-252 GCF_000687185.1 Egretta garzetta | reverse complement strand
TTGTCTTGATTTTCTCAGACTACAGCATGGCTGTAGCCCACACTACAAATGCTGTGGTAGAACTTACAGTGCACTGAGTGTTTTCCATGAGTGAAGGGTTTGCCCTTGGTGGAGGCCAATGACATACAAGGGGAACAGGAGTTTGGTTTCCTAGAATCATAGAAAATATGGCAGAAAAGCACCATAAAAGTGTCTTTTATTTCCCCTTCAGCACAAATAATTATTATGTAGGCCATTTTGACTGAAGTTTGT
>NW_009263782.1:0-252 GCF_000687185.1 Egretta garzetta | reverse complement strand
TCATCCCCTTCGTGCCACTCATCCTCAAAGGTGGGTGCTTGGGAGCTGTGGGGGCCTTTGCTGGGGGTGTGGGTGGGAAGGGGTTGGACCGGGGTGGCAGGGGACACATCCAGCCCTGCCCAGGGACCAGGACTCTGATCCTCAAACCGTGTCGTGCCCCCCCCGCAGACATGACCTTCATCCACGAGGGCAATCGCACGCTGGCCGAGAACCTCATCAACTTTGAGAAGATGGTGAGTGGGGCGGGTCGGC
>NW_009263781.1:0-252 GCF_000687185.1 Egretta garzetta | reverse complement strand
ACAGTGTCCTATCTGATGGGCCTTACACGTTTACTAACAGGGCCGATGTAGAGTCCTCAGGGCAAGCTGGCTGTTGGGAAGCCAAGGGAGGGGTGTTCCTGGGGGATATTCAGGTACCAGATGCCTGCTGTTTTTTGGTTGAACATGGATAGATAAATGCGTATGATCACTGCTCTTTTCTGTGGATTCCCAGGATACAATTCTAGGATTAGCACTGATCATATTTTGTAAACTCTGGATTTTTTTTTTTTT
>NW_009263780.1:0-252 GCF_000687185.1 Egretta garzetta | reverse complement strand
GTTTCCTCCAGCCAGACACTAGAAGACTCAAACAAGACCAGATGAAAATAATTAGTCCCTAATTGAGACTACTTGCCTCTTGTGTCTAGAGTAACTTAGCAAGAAAGCTCAGCAGACTTGCTGCAAGAAGTCATGAGAAAATTAATAATTTGTGTTCACTTTCATACATCTGTTGCAATGCTTAACCCTAAACCAAAACACATTAGGCGCACCCATTCCAGGCTAAGGTGCAGAAACATGCCAAATAAAACC
>NW_009263779.1:0-252 GCF_000687185.1 Egretta garzetta | reverse complement strand
AAGGTCTTTTCCAACCTAAGCGATTCTGTGATTGTAAGCGAGCCTTGGGTCTCTCTGCTGCCATCGTGGCCCCAGAGCATCCCTTTGGGCACGTCAAGCTCACAGAGGAGGTGTCAGGAGAGAGGAGCTACAGGAGCCCAGTGCAGAAGGGGCCTAAGCGGTATCGAATGCAATTGGAAAAGCTGGGCTGCCCTGCCATCTTGGTCCCTACCAAGGCCCTGCAGAGCTACTGCCACAGGGAATCAGAGCCCC
>NW_009263778.1:0-252 GCF_000687185.1 Egretta garzetta | reverse complement strand
AAAAAAAAAAGGAAAAAAGAAAATGTACCCCGGAAATTTTGCGAGGTATTCAGGAGGTCAAACTCTGAAATCTCAAAAGGCAAAGGCACGTGGCTAACGCAGATCACTACGGCTACATCCAACAGGAATACCTGATGAGGACTTGCACTGTAAAATTATTACCACAAAAAAGGAATTTCCATACACAGATGATTCATGAAATGAGACAACTTAAATAAACGACCCAAAAGAGAAAAAATAAAAAGAAAAAAA
>NW_009263777.1:0-252 GCF_000687185.1 Egretta garzetta | reverse complement strand
CCCCCCCTGCCTCCCCTGTAGAGAGCTGCCAGCTGGCCAGAGGAGGCTATTCATGGCTGTGAGCCACACCAGCCTGCCCCAGAAGAGCTTGGCCAGGGTTTCCGTCTGGTGGGGTGCCCGAGGGCTGGCATGTGCTTGAAGCATCAGGGATGTGGCCGGACAGAGAAGTTGCAAAGCCTCAGGCTGCTCGTGGTCACACAGAATCATGCATGCAACCACAGAACAGTTGAGGCTGGAAGGGACCTCTGGAGG
>NW_009263776.1:0-252 GCF_000687185.1 Egretta garzetta | reverse complement strand
TTTTTTTTGTTTTTGAAGACCTGCTATGTGAGAGGCCACAGGTGACACGGTGCTGTTCAACGGTCAGATGCAACAGGCTCAAACCTCAACAGAAGGAGCAAAACCAAGAAAATTATATATAAAAAGCATTATCACAAGGAAAAGCAGAGGTGTGGCCTAATGTAAACTCTCAAAGATGTGCAGAGAATGGGTGGCAGATCATTGTCTGTGAAACACCCATTGTGCCAGTTTCCATAGGGCCTCCTTGAGCTC
>NW_009263775.1:0-252 GCF_000687185.1 Egretta garzetta | reverse complement strand
GGACATGGGGACACCATGGAGACCTAGAGACCCTCCCTGGGGTTATGGGTTGGTCATATCGGGACATGGGGACATCTCCCCACGTGTGTGTCCCCCCCTCCCCGTGTCCCCGCAGGCTTCCTGAGCACGGGGGACCAAGCAGCCAAGGGCAACTACGGGCTCCTGGACCAGATCCAGGCGCTGCGGTGGCTCAACGAGAACGTGGGGCACTTTGGGGGGGACCCCCAGCGCATCACCATCTTCGGCTCGGGC
>NW_009263774.1:0-252 GCF_000687185.1 Egretta garzetta | reverse complement strand
TGTTCCCAGCATCCTCATGCTCCCTGTGTTCCTGGTGTCCCCATGCTCCCGGTGTCCTCACGCTCCGCTCCTCATGCTCCCGACATCCCTGTGGTCCCCATGCTCCCAGCATCCCTGGCACACAGACCCCCAGACCCACCAAGTGATGCCTCTTCTCCCCTTTTTTCTCCCCCCTGCCCTGCAGGAAGAGCGACCAAGCCGGAGACGATGACTGCTGAGACCCCCAAAACCAATGGACCCATGCGGGAGCCG
>NW_009263773.1:0-252 GCF_000687185.1 Egretta garzetta | reverse complement strand
CTGAGCTTGGTGGCACAAGCGGACCCTTTATGGGAGCTGGGGAAGGGCCCGGGGAGCCGCGGGGGCATGAGCTCGGCTTTCCAAAATTCCCGATGCGAGGAGGAGAAACGCGAGCGGTTCCGGCATCAGAAGCCGCCCCGCGGCCACAGGCGAGCGCCGGAGGGGGGCAAGGAACAATGAAAAAAACGCAATGATATCGTAATGTCCTTTTTAAGGAGATTTTTTTGGGGGGGGGCGGGTGAAGCTCCTGGA
>NW_009263772.1:0-252 GCF_000687185.1 Egretta garzetta | reverse complement strand
CCACACCACTCAGCTTGGTGTCATCTTCAAACTCGCTGAGGGGGCACCCAATCCCTCTGTCCATGTCCCCAACAAAGCTGTTAAATAATACTGGTCCCAATACGGACCCCCGAGGGACACCACTCATCACTGACCCCAACCTGACCATTGAGCCCTTGACCACAACTCTTGGAGCGCAACCATCTGGCCACTTCCTTATCCACCGAGTGCTCCACCTGTCAAATCCTTGTCTCTCCATTTTAGAGACAAGGA
>NW_009263771.1:0-252 GCF_000687185.1 Egretta garzetta | reverse complement strand
GCTCGGTGGTCTCCGGTAGTTAAAAAAACTCCCAGCCGTCTCAGGGAGGCGGCACGAAAGCATCAATTCAACACAAGGTTCCACCCCTAACATCCCCGAGAGGTGCACACGTTAAGACAGAGCTGCTACAGCAAGTGCGGGGTGGGCACCTCAGGGAGGCAGCATTGCAAAGTCCCACCCCTAAGGTCCCTGAGAGGTACCCGCGTACGACAAGGTGACACAAGAACGGGTGGGCAATACGACACTCTCACT
>NW_009263770.1:0-252 GCF_000687185.1 Egretta garzetta | reverse complement strand
CCCCTGCCCCGGATGTTTCTAACACCACCCCTGGTGGCCGTACCCCTGCCCCGGATGGCATTAATCCCGTCCCAAGTGGCCGCACCCTTGCCCCTCGTGGCTTTAAATCGCACTCCACGTGGCTTTAACCCTGCCCCGACTGGCCGTACCCCTTCACTGGGTGGCCATCCCCTTCCCTCACGTAGCTTTAACCCTGCCCCGGTGTGCTTTAACACCACTCCATGGGGCTTTAACCCTGCCCCGGGTGGCCTC
>NW_009263769.1:0-252 GCF_000687185.1 Egretta garzetta | reverse complement strand
AGCTGGCTCTTGCGAGCACACGCACGCAGCTCCCCGTGTCGCGCCGACCCATCCCCACACAATACCCGGGAAGTGCAGTGCACTCGAGAGGAGGAAGTTATTTTATATTTGAATAATAAAACTCCCACCACCTTTTATCTCCGCCTAAATGATGATCCTGCCCCGTTATCGCAGTGACATATCCAACCCGACAGCCCGGGAGCTCTTCCAGCGGCGCTCACCATGCTGGGGGCTGAGGCTCGGTGGCAGCGC
>NW_009263768.1:0-252 GCF_000687185.1 Egretta garzetta | reverse complement strand
TCCGTGGGCTTTCCCCTCCCTCAGCGGGACCCGTCCCCACCCCGGCACATGGCTCCTGTGCTTTTCAAGGCAAAAATGCCCATTTTCAAGTCTCAAAGTCCTGCCCCGGGTGTCCTGTCACCCCCGCGCGGCAGGGAGAGGTGAGGGGCCGTAAGGGGACGGTGCGCTGCAGCCCTGTGTGCCGGGGGGGGAATGGGAGGGGTGGGTGCCGGAGTGGGTGAGAGCCCTCGGGGCTGCCCCAAAAATGTGCTG
>NW_009263767.1:0-252 GCF_000687185.1 Egretta garzetta | reverse complement strand
ATGGGGCAGTGGCTGCAGCACTGCCAGCCTGCCCTGGGCAAACACGGCCCTGGCACGAAGGGGCACGGCGCTGCCCGCGCTGCCTGGGGACACACGCACCCTGCAACGTCCCTGTCCCTCCGTGGGACAGGGGTGAGGGCAGTGGGAGGGGGCTGGGGACACCTCCCGGGCAGGGCAGGGCGAGGGGCAGCAGGACCAGAGGGACAGGACCTGGGCAGCGGGTCCTGGGGCTGGGTGGGACTTGGGCGATGC
>NW_009263766.1:0-252 GCF_000687185.1 Egretta garzetta | reverse complement strand
GCATCGTTGCAGGCTCTGCGTCCCCCTGCCACTGGCTTTTTTGGAGCGTCTGAAGTCTGCACCTTTCATTTTGGACACGATCTCTTCTCGTCTTGTCCCATGCAGGCGTGAGACACCTGAAACATTTTGGAGTGGTTTTAGAAGAGGCAAATCTCTGCTCTCTGTTGCTCCAGGCATTTGATGCTTGAGATGATGCTCCCACTTGTCTAATTCCCTGCTGTCGTGATATAACCCTGGCCGGCACCTGAGCCT
>NW_009263765.1:0-252 GCF_000687185.1 Egretta garzetta | reverse complement strand
CGCCGAGCCAGGCTGCTGCTTATTTGCTGTTGATTTTATTGATGTTACTGACTTCTTCATGGGGCACTTTGGGGATGTTCGCACGGCGGCGTGTGCAGGCGCTACAAATTGCTTGGCGTTATGCAGCGTTTAACTCGCGCTCTGCGCCGGCGAGAGAGACGCGCGCGTTTTTATTAAGAATCTGTTGCAGTCGTTGCTTTTGTTTTTATGATAAAACACGCAACGCAGTCATCACCGCCGCCGTCCCGCTGT
>NW_009263764.1:0-252 GCF_000687185.1 Egretta garzetta | reverse complement strand
CAGTGTCAAAGGCTTTGCGAAAGCCCAGGCACACAACTTCCACAGCCTGGTAAACTCTCCTTCTCTTCCTGAGTCCCAGCAAAACCTCCCTCGTCAGCCAGGCCTGTTCGTCTTACGGCTCGTTAATAAGGGCAAAGCCTTCAAAGCAGTAAACTCCACGATTTTGTTGTTCTTCTTCTTTCATTGTAGATGTCTACGCTACAGGACCCGACACAAATCCATGTATCGATCACAAGGACAGCAGAACAATGG
>NW_009263763.1:0-252 GCF_000687185.1 Egretta garzetta | reverse complement strand
GTTAATTAACACCCGGGGGGGTAATTAAGAGCTAAACGGGGTAATTAAGACCCCGAGGAGGTTAATTAAGATCCCGAGGGGGGTAATTAACACCATGGGGTTGCAATTAAGATTCCTGGGGGGGTTAATTAGGGGCTGGGAGAGTGATTAAGACACCTGAGGGCTAATTAAGATGCAGGGGGCTAATTAAGACCCAGGAGGAGCTAATTAAGACTCTGTGGGTGGCTAATTAAGACTTGGGGGGGCTAATTA
>NW_009263762.1:0-252 GCF_000687185.1 Egretta garzetta | reverse complement strand
CCCGGTGGGAGGGAGGGCTGTGCCGGGAGGGCTGGGGGAGCCCTGGGGGAGCCCCTGACCGTGGGAGCCACAGCGGTTCCCCGTTGTGCTCAGGGCTGCACATGCCGTCCTGCAGGCACAGTTTGGGACGCTCTCGGACTACTTTGATGCTCTGTACAAGAAGGTGGGCATTGTGCCGGGGATGAAGCCGCCTGGGTTCCCGGTGCTGAGTGGGGATTTCTTCTCCTATGCGGACCGGGAGGATCACTACTG
>NW_009263761.1:0-252 GCF_000687185.1 Egretta garzetta | reverse complement strand
CCTCCCACATGGCCAGGGCGGCTCTGCGACCCAGAGCGCTTGGTCAGCAGAGCTGCCTCGGCCACTGCACCGTGCCTGGGCCCAGGCTGTGCTGCAGCCCTGCCCCTGCCCACCCCCCTCGCTTGGGGTGCCCGGGGACCCTGCCTAGGCCAGTAGGAGGCGGCTGAGGTGGTGTTCCCCACGGGGCTGGGAGAGGCATGGTGGCGGGGCTCCGGCTTGGCCAGCTCTGGCTGCTGCGCGCCTGGATGACCC
>NW_009263760.1:0-252 GCF_000687185.1 Egretta garzetta | reverse complement strand
AGATGAGTTGTCCCCGCTGACTGCAGCCCGCAGGTCCTGGGAGCGTGGGGCTCTGGGCTCCTGGACAAGCACCCCCCGCTCACCGAGGCCCGGGGCTGTGGGTGCAAGAGGAGCGCAGGGCTGTGAGAGCGGCCTGAGCTGAAGGGCCCCTCACCCCCGGTGCCTCTGCCTGCAGGAGCTGTGCTGGTGAGCGGCGTGTACGACCTCGAGCCCATCCTGCACACCTACGTGAACGATGCGCTGAACATGAGC
>NW_009263759.1:0-252 GCF_000687185.1 Egretta garzetta | reverse complement strand
ATCCCTTCGGTACAGGGGATGCGGCCGGCCCTTTGGTACAGCCCGGGGTAGCTGCTCTGAAGCGTGTTACGGAAGCGGTGGATAATCCACAGGCTTCTGCGCAATGGATTATTCTGAACAACGTCTACCCTTAAAAATGTCCTTGCCCAGCACGAGGTGAGGTGAGCAGCTGCTCAAGGTTTATTTTTATCTTCCCCCTTCCGTGGGCGTTAGACCTCTGCCTCCTTTGGGCTTGCCACAGCACCCCTGCAG
>NW_009263758.1:0-251 GCF_000687185.1 Egretta garzetta | reverse complement strand
TTTTTTTTTTCTTTTCCCCAGTTGCTCCCAAGGCCCCAACTTTGTCCCTGGACCCTCAGCAGCAGGACTACAGATCCGGTAGTTGTGTCAAGCTACTCTGCTGCATCCCCTTGCCTCCAGAAAATGTTACTGAAGTCCGGTACTATGCGGACTCTGGACGTACACACTCCATCCCAGTGTCAAATGTGAAAAACTACAGCTATGACCTCTGGATCACAGGAGAGGAGGTCTCTGGGTCTTACAGTTGTGCC
>NW_009263757.1:0-252 GCF_000687185.1 Egretta garzetta | reverse complement strand
TCTGGAGGGCGGTGTTTGGGGGGGTCCTGGGGCTCTGCAAGGGGCCACAGCTGAGTGTGGCACACGGGGGTGCCGGAGCGGGGCTGCCCTGCTGCTTTTTGGGGGGGGCTCTGTCCCCATCCCCTGGGACCAGCTCAGCTCCCAGCTGTGCCAGCCGGGGAGCGGCCCTGAGGTCCGCGCTGCGTTTTGGCCACGGGGCCGGGCTGGGGCTGTGCCCGCTGGTCCGTGGGGGGGCTGTTGGAGCTGTGGCTT
>NW_009263756.1:0-252 GCF_000687185.1 Egretta garzetta | reverse complement strand
ATATTTTTAAGGGCATAATAGCCCATCTTTCTCTTCCCCAGGCAGCGCTGCCAGGGAGCCCCCCCCCAGGGACAGGATCTGGCCCCAGGGCCCAGAGAGACCCTTGGGTGGGGGGTGGGTGCTGTCCCGGGGTGTGGATGCCAGCTCAGGGCACAGCCCCATAAATGAGTCCCATAGGTGGCCCCCGATGTGGGAGCACCCACAGGCACCCAAAGGCTGGGGGGGGGAAACTGAGGCAAGGGGAGGGCAGGG
>NW_009263755.1:0-252 GCF_000687185.1 Egretta garzetta | reverse complement strand
TGATGGGGGGCGGGGGGGGACACTTCCTAACACACACACACACACCCCCGCCCTGCCCTACCTGTGCGCCCTCCGGCCCGGACACCCTCGGGTAACCCCTTTTTTTATTTCTCCTCTCTCGCAGGCAACTACAAGAACCACAAGCTGACCCACAGCGGGGAGAAGCAGTACAAGTGCACCATTTGCAACAAAGCCTTCCACCAGATCTATAACTTGACTTTCCACATGCACACCCACAACGACAAGAAGCCC
>NW_009263754.1:0-251 GCF_000687185.1 Egretta garzetta | reverse complement strand
GGGAAGTCCAGCGTCACCTTTCATCTGATAGACTTTCTCCCATATGTCATCCAGGTAGGCTTTCAAAACCCAACTGAACGGGAACTGGCAGAAGAGGGAGGTGTTGGGGTCTTCGGTCATCGACAAGACGGAAAACTTGGCGCCTGCCGCCCTTGAAGTCAAACAGCGCAGAAAGAAGCATTAAATTGGGCAACAGACTGTAGGTGCCTGGGGATGGACCAGCTCAGAGAGGGTCCCAACGCCCACTGAGG
>NW_009263753.1:0-251 GCF_000687185.1 Egretta garzetta | reverse complement strand
TGCCTGCGTGGGGCAGGGATGCATTTGGTCTCTCCCTCCATGCTGTGGCATCTTAGGACAATCACCCCGGAGATAAAGTCTTCATTATCTCAGGACCTTTGCTCCCCACAGGCGATAAAGGAAAGGCCCGAGAGGCTCAGCTTCCCATGAAACGGGGGTAAGTAGCCGGCCATCCTTAAATGGCAGGGGTCAGACAGCAGCAGCCCCGCATCGGAGTGTGATTATTTTGCCCTCAAGGTTTACCCTCAATT
>NW_009263752.1:0-252 GCF_000687185.1 Egretta garzetta | reverse complement strand
CTGGATGGTAGGCATGCGGGGGCTGTAGCGCCGGAAAGGTTCCCCCTCAGGACCCACCAGGAACTTCTCGAAGTTCCAGGAGATGTCGGAACGCCGCACCGGGCTCCAGGTGACGAAGCGGGGCTCGGTCATCAGGTGTGCCGCCTCGTCGGCCGGCGCGGGGAGGTGAGCCTTCAGGTAGGCGAAGACGGGGTGGGTGTCCTGCCCGTTCACCTGGCACTTCTGGAAGAGGGTGAAGTTGGGCTCGAAGCC
>NW_009263751.1:0-251 GCF_000687185.1 Egretta garzetta | reverse complement strand
CACCGGTGTCATTGAACTTAAACGGGGCTCTTTGAGCGAGAAAAAGAGCCGACCTATAATTCGATCTTGTCCTGTATTAGGACCTCATTAAACACAGAAAGTCGCTTTTGCACAAATGCTTCCATCAGGCATGTAATCTCATTACACTCATTAGAAAGTCAAATGTTAGTCGGACTTCAGCTTAATTATAAGTTATGGAAGTGTTGTACCGTTTCCTTCTGTGTATAGCCCTGTCCGTCTCAATTGGCTTT
>NW_009263750.1:0-251 GCF_000687185.1 Egretta garzetta | reverse complement strand
TTGATCCAGAGTACTGTAAACAGGGAAATACCTTGTGATTATTCCTAGTAGATACAGAAGAAGAAGAAAATATTGAAATACTGCATATAACTATACACAACTATACAGCTAGACCAACCTCATCTATCCAAACTGGTTTACACTAGTTTCCACATCTACGGGCTAGATCTTTCATAATTGTTGGATATTTTATGGAAGTAGATTATGTAGTTAGACAGCTGATAGACCTCAGGCTATTAAATTGCGGAGAG
>NW_009263749.1:0-251 GCF_000687185.1 Egretta garzetta | reverse complement strand
TTCCACTGCCTTATCAAACTCCACAAGAGGAATATTCACATAATCATAAATGAACACACTTAAATAATTTACTGAAAATCAGACTACTCATGATCTTGAAAACATTTGCTCAAAAAAATGGGCTGCAAACCTGCTATTGCTAAAACAAGTATATGATACAAGAAATTCTGACACACTCACATTGAATCGTATCTACATAAGCCTCCCTAAGGCTTTTCTGCTTTCTGACAGAGGAAGTTTGGAAAAATTTA
>NW_009263748.1:0-251 GCF_000687185.1 Egretta garzetta | reverse complement strand
CTCCATCTTGGGAGGGATTGCCCTCCCTCATGGTTGCCATCTTGGCAGAGTCTGCCCCCCTGCTGGCCGTCTTGGGAGGGTCCATGCTCCTTGGCCACCATCCTGGGAGGGTCCACACTCCTTGGCAGCCATCTTGGGAGGGTCCACGCTCCTTGGCTGCAATTTTGGGAGGGTCAACCCCCACTTGGCTGCTGTCTTCAGAGGGTCCTTCCCCACTCCACAGCCATCTTGGGAGGGTCTGCTGCCATGCT
>NW_009263747.1:0-251 GCF_000687185.1 Egretta garzetta | reverse complement strand
CCTGTTTTGTTCCCAGGTGCGTGTTCCTGTGTTGCTACCAGGCTTGTGTCCTTGAAAGAACAAGGCAGCGCTATCAAGTGAATGCACTTAACTCTCCCTTCCCTTCTTCTATGCTTTTCAGACCAAAGCTGTGATTCTTCCTCCATATGCTTTCCCTAGGATGGCGCTGATCGTTACTGCAGCTGAAGGCAAAGGAAGAAGCAACACAGACTGGTCCGGAGAGCTAAGAGGCTGTGTAGGGCTTTTTTTTT
>NW_009263746.1:0-251 GCF_000687185.1 Egretta garzetta | reverse complement strand
CCAGCGGGACCGAGAGCTCGGGGACGCGCAGCACGAGGCACCCGGCACCTCCGAAACATCGCCCCCCCGGTCACGCACCCTGGCTCAGCCGGAGGGTTCCATGCATTTACTTTATTATTGTCAAGTTGACGAACAGTTTCGGTTCGGCGGGGTCGGGTAAGGCCATTTCCCTCTCTTTCCCCCTCCTCCTCCCTTTGCACGGGAGGCTCGGACGCGGCCCGGACGCACGGACCCGCACACAAACCGCTCGC
>NW_009263745.1:0-251 GCF_000687185.1 Egretta garzetta | reverse complement strand
GCCCCCGTCCCCTGCCCCACGCACCCCTGGCCCACACAGGGCTGCAGGATGCTCCAGCCAGAGCTGGGGCTGCCCCAGTGCCCCTGCCAGCGCCGAGGGGACGCGGCAGGTCTCACCCTCCTTCCTGCGCAGGAGAGGCTCAGCCTGCGACCGTGCCCAGGACGGGGCCCAGGATGCTCTGGGATTGCTCCCGGCAGTGGGGTCCAGCCCGTGCCCCCAAGCTGGGCAGCACCAGCGCTGGGTGCAGGGAG
>NW_009263744.1:0-251 GCF_000687185.1 Egretta garzetta | reverse complement strand
GAAAAAAAAAAAAAAAAAAAAAAGAGAGAACACAACACACACACACACACACCCAAACCCACGCACCTCAGATTCACGGACGGAAAAACTAAAAGGGACATTGTAAAAACTCCTTCCAGACTTGGCTGTTCCCCAAGCCCGGCCTGTCCCCGTGGCAGTGCACTTGGAAGGACCCTGGAGCAGAACGTCCAACTCCAAAGCACCGAACCCCGCGTTACTTCTGCTCCTTCCCTTCCCACCCCCACCATCCC
>NW_009263743.1:0-251 GCF_000687185.1 Egretta garzetta | reverse complement strand
CGTGGCTCGTGGGGCACCGGGGCGGCTTGGGCGGCAAATGGGGCAAATGCTGGCATTGAGGCAAGGAGGGATTTGGGGGCCGCTTCAGTAAAGCTCTGCTCTCCGCTGGGCTGCGGCGCCAGCGAAGCTCCGAAGCCTGCGCAGCGTGAAGGCGTGAGGCAGGAGCGCTCTGCGTTTGAAGCTCGCCACCTTCCGCTGTTGGAGTGAAGAAGTCGGCAGCTCCCGTGCCTCCCTGCTGTCCCTACAGTGGC
>NW_009263742.1:0-251 GCF_000687185.1 Egretta garzetta | reverse complement strand
GCCCCTAATAGTGGCGTCCCACTCCCGTAATGTGCCTAATAGGGGGATATGGGCGCCGTAATGTTCCTAATGGGGGAGCCCCAGGTGCCGTAAGGCCCCTAATAGTGGCGTCCCACTCCCGTAATGTCCCTAATAGGGGGGTACGGGCGCCGTAATGCTGCTAATAGGGGAGCCCCTGGTACCGTAGCGCCCCTAATAGCTGCTCTAGGGCCAATATGGGGGTCTAAAGTACCCTAATAGTGGGGCTTGGG
>NW_009263741.1:0-251 GCF_000687185.1 Egretta garzetta | reverse complement strand
AATCCAGCAGTATGGGTGTGACTGTGCTGGGGTATAGGAGCCCTTCACTTTGCCCTGCTCTGGTCTGCATTCCCGTGCTGTGTGGAGGTGTTTCTGCTCCTTTGCTCTTCCTTGGGCTTGTCTCTGGATGGTAATTGGAAGAGACATCCAGCACAGATAGGGCCTTTCCAAATGACAGGCGATAATCTCTAGGGGTAGGTGTTGCTTAAGTGTGTTGGTTAGGGAAGCCCAGAATGCAGACACAGTCTCCA
>NW_009263740.1:0-251 GCF_000687185.1 Egretta garzetta | reverse complement strand
AACTGGGTGATGGAGCTGCTGTTGGACATCTGTCTCTGGGCATGGTGTCCTGTTCTTGAAGAGAGAATGAGGAGTTAAGGGAGACTTCTCTTAGGAAAATCAAAACCTTTCTCCTAGACCTTCACCCCCATTCTCTGGGCCCAAGCCCATCCCTTTCCAAGGACAACTTCCTTCAGCTCTGTGACTTCAGCTCTGGCTTGTGCTTGCTGAGCATGCCATGAGGAGCAGGGCCTCTGCCCACTGGCTGCTGA
>NW_009263739.1:0-251 GCF_000687185.1 Egretta garzetta | reverse complement strand
AAAAACAACATGTGTAAGAATATATAATATAGCCAAAATATTTATAGAGAATGCCTGAAATGTTAGAAAGTGAACATTGAGCAACTCAGAGAGACGGTACAAAGAAAGCGTGGATTTGCTAAAGGACCTTTAGAGAAAATACTAATTGATTTTTAGCGAACTTCCAACGGTCAGCAGATATAAATATCGCTTAGTACTAGTAGACCATTTATCATATTTTGTTGAAGCCTTTCCCGTGAACCCAGCCACAA
>NW_009263738.1:0-251 GCF_000687185.1 Egretta garzetta | reverse complement strand
TGGAGACGGAGGAGGAGAAGGTGCTGCCCTTCTACCCTTCCTCGCTGGCAGAGGGGGAGCAGCGAGATGCCCAGCGAATCCTCGAGGAGACGCCTGTGGAGCCCCTGGCCTGGGTGAGGAGGCAGTGCTGGGGTCCCAGATGCCACCATGGGGGAGCGAGGGATTTGATCCAGCCTCGGAGGCAACCTGGCTGGCTCCTGGGCAGGCTGGGGACCTCCCCCCATCTTCCTCCCTGCCTCTCCCCCAGGCCC
>NW_009263737.1:0-251 GCF_000687185.1 Egretta garzetta | reverse complement strand
AGGCTTCTCGCGGGGGATATTATTGCCCGCATGACTGAGTCGCTATTTGAGCAGCAAACTCCCCCTGACCTCCTTTACTTTTATGGGCAGCTTCGTAAAATTGGATTTTATTAGACGTCAAATTAAAGCTCCTAATTGTGCCGGGTTTGTGTAGCAGCTGCAGAGCCATGGTAACGCTGGGAGATGCCAGAACAGCTCCCCGGATATATCGATTTGCGTTTTTAGCCTCCTCCCTCTATTTCATCCAGATT
>NW_009263736.1:0-251 GCF_000687185.1 Egretta garzetta | reverse complement strand
CAGCTCCTCCTCCTCCCCGTGACACCTCTCCCGGGTAATTGAATCAAATTGTCAGCAAAGAGGGGATGATGATTCAGCTCCCACCGAAGGCTAGACTATTACCTAGCAGCTTAATAATGAAAACTGTCATCATTCCTGCAATAAGGAAAGATAAATAAGTTATTAAACGCGAGAGCCCGCCACCCTCCCTGGGCAGGGCACCACGCCAGAGGAATATTAACTCCTGGCCACAGCCTATCTGCTTGGGGAAC
>NW_009263735.1:0-251 GCF_000687185.1 Egretta garzetta | reverse complement strand
GTTTAGAAAAGCCAGTGCTTGTTGCTCTACCTCAGTTTCTCTTTTTCTGAGAGTAGGTTGAAATGCTTTGGAGGTCTGGGGAGGCACAGACATTGCCTGAGGTTGTGGGGGAGAAGGAATAGAAGTCACATAGGTCACAGGAGCTGAAATGCAGGAAAGCAGAAATGAAGCTAGAAGAAGCTATGACTGGAGGAGAGTCGCGTGGGCGGCACCTGCAGGACCTCTGTGAGCACAGCTGATGGAAGTTTTTG
>NW_009263734.1:0-251 GCF_000687185.1 Egretta garzetta | reverse complement strand
TTTTACAATTACAGAGAACACTGCGGGAGCGGTCATTTCCATGTTGTATCATTCACATAAGAAGTCACAAAATGAATCTAGGCCTCGGAGAAGGAAATGCTAGGGCAGATGCTTTAGTCACTCTATCTATGCAAGCTCCAGTAGATTCTTTTGCCATGGCTCGACAAAGTCATGAAATGTTCCACCAATCTGCCAAGGCATTAAAGAGGCAGTTCCAACTCTCTTGGTCAGACGCCCAAGGAATAGTAAAG
>NW_009263733.1:0-251 GCF_000687185.1 Egretta garzetta | reverse complement strand
CTTTCCCCGGGTCAGGGTTGTCCCCGGGGCCTGTGACCTCCCCGATCTCGGCGGCTTTAGGTTGATCTGAAGCCCGGTGTCTGCCCCACGGGATTCCCCCTCGGAGCGTTCCTCAGCCCCGTCCTTGCCCCCGGCACGGCTGCTCTGCCCCGAGGGCAGCACAGCAAGGCCCTGCTCCTGGTGTTTCAAAAATAGTTTTTTTTAATTGAAGCGACTGGTGGTGGATCATAAAGCGCTTTTCTAACGCGCGG
>NW_009263732.1:0-251 GCF_000687185.1 Egretta garzetta | reverse complement strand
CATGATGGGGGTGCAGGGTCGGGCTGGGGGTGCCCACCCCTGTTAGATTCAGGGGTGCAGGGTCAGGGTCCCCACCCCATCTGATTTGGGGGTGCCAGGTCAGGGTGCAGGGTCGGGGTCCCCACGCTGTCTGATTTGGGGGTGCAGGGTTAGGGCGCCCACCCCTGTGGGGGATGGGGGTTCAGGGTTGGGGTGCCCACCCCCATCTGATTTGGGGCTGCGGGGTTGGGGTGCTCGCCCCCATGATGGGG
>NW_009263731.1:0-251 GCF_000687185.1 Egretta garzetta | reverse complement strand
ACAAACAGACACATTTTGTTGCACAGCCCAGATGAAACGGTGAACACAAACACAGCCTGAATTCCTTACGATCTGCCGAGGGAGCGGGTGACAAACACGGTGCTAAAACATTTTATTAAAGGTATCTATTGTTAAATTAAGTCTGCTGTCTGGACAATGACTGTTTGTTCTGTTTTCTCGTAGTGGAGTTTCAAAGAGCACTATTATTTTACTCTTATATATTATTATTAAAAAAAAAAAAAAACAAAAAA
>NW_009263730.1:0-251 GCF_000687185.1 Egretta garzetta | reverse complement strand
ATAAAATGATTGGAGATTATTCAGAAATTGTCTTGGATCTTGGAGCAGCTTGTGTTGCTAAGTGAAAGTAACTTCCTAATTTATGCTTAACTTCTGAGGTAGGGATGTTTATAGGTAATAATGTAATAATTGCTGACACTGTTGCAATGAAGGAAAAAGGGCTGAAGTTGTTATGAGCAGTAGCTCTAATGTTTCTTTCCAGTTTTATTTGCTGATAGCAATCCCTTAAATTATGAGTTGCCTGATGCCAC
>NW_009263729.1:0-251 GCF_000687185.1 Egretta garzetta | reverse complement strand
ATGATCAATAAAAAGGGAACCAGTTTCCTACTGACCCTCATTACGCACTCAAGCCCATAGCTCTTAGGACACTTCTCTCAGTCAAGACCATTTACAGACAGCTCCAACTCAATCAAGTGCTCATGGCCTTGCCATGACAACTATTAAGAATCTCCATTCAGAGGATTTGTTTATATTTGATTTACAGCCTAAAGCACCCCATGGTCTGCAGAGATGTAATTTCCTTACCGCTGGCCAGAAACTTCCTTATT
>NW_009263728.1:0-251 GCF_000687185.1 Egretta garzetta | reverse complement strand
AACAACACTGGGCTAAATTCCAGTCAGCAGGGACCTCCTCAGACCCCAAAGACCTTTAGTAGATGGTCGAGAGAGATCCTGCCATAACACCTGATAGCTCCTCCTTCAGTACTCTGGAATGAAACCCATCAGGCCCCGTAAACCTGTGAACAGTCAGCTTATACAAGTGGCCCCTTATTATTTCGGCGTCCACTGAAAAAGGGGTCAGGGGAAGCCTGCTGGTTTGCTGCTGCCTCCTTACCTCAAAATGA
>NW_009263727.1:0-251 GCF_000687185.1 Egretta garzetta | reverse complement strand
ATTACGTCAATATATTCTAGCATTATATCAATATATTCTACCATTACATTCTATCTCTATATTCTAGCTCTATATTATATCTTCATATTCTATCATCACATTATAACGTTATATTCTAGCATTATTTTCTACCTTTATATTTTATTTTATACCACTTAATTTGATTTTCAGCAAAGCCCGGCGATGACACCTTCCCCTCTGCTCCTTTACTTCTCGGATAGGGGATGAACTTTCTCATCCCCCCCCACCCC
>NW_009263726.1:0-251 GCF_000687185.1 Egretta garzetta | reverse complement strand
ATTAACTCTATCCCACCTGAAACCAGGACAGTTATGTATTCTCTGCATCCTGTGCCTGGGAGATTTTTCTGCAATTGCCTAGCAAGAAGGTAGAAGTTAGCTATAGGAGAATCACAGCAAATGCCCCTCTGGGCCAGAAAAACAATGGTTAATCCAGCCTAATATTCTGTCTCCAAAAGGGTTCTGAGGGGGTCAGGAGAGGGGTCAACAAAACCACTACCATGGACTTCTGGAGGGCAGATTTTGGCCTG
>NW_009263725.1:0-251 GCF_000687185.1 Egretta garzetta | reverse complement strand
GTCCCCTTTTCCACCCTCCAAAAGGTGCTGCCAGGGCCCACTGGCATCCCAAAGGCCAGGCCTCATCTCTGCCTCCCCGAAGCAGACAGCCAGAGCATGGCCATGCAGCAGAGACAGCTGGGAAACTTGACAAAACTCCTGCTGGGACCAGCCTGCTTGCTCAATGTTCTAGCACTCTTCAGATTGATAAAGTGTGTTTTTCCTGTTTCACGTGTCATTTTGGTACCGAGGGGATCCAGGGAAGCAGCAAC
>NW_009263724.1:0-251 GCF_000687185.1 Egretta garzetta | reverse complement strand
CCATCCGGCAAACCTGGGGCAACGAGAGCTCAGTGCCGGGGGTCTCCATCCTCCGACTCTTCCTCCTCGGCGTCCACCCGGTGTTCCGGCGGGAGCTGGAGCCGGTGCTGGAGGAGGAGAGCCTTCTGCACCACGACCTGCTCCAGCAGGATTTCCTGGACACCTACAACAACCTGACGCTGAAGACGCTGATGGGCATGGAGTGGGTGAGCAAGCACTGCCCCAACGCCAGCTACGTGGTGAAGGCCGAC
>NW_009263723.1:0-251 GCF_000687185.1 Egretta garzetta | reverse complement strand
GGGGGGGAGGGGCCACCCTGCAGAGGGGCACGGGGGCACGGGCAGGGTTTGGGTGCTGCCAGGGTGCAGGGGGAGGGGAGGGCGGCAGAGCCGCGTCACGAGCCGGGATATTTTATTCCAGGCAATTTCACCCCAATGGATTCCCGCTCTTGTCATGCAAAGGGGCCGGCACGTGACGGCACTGGGAATATTATCAATTAAATGCAAACCAAGATGGAGCCGGGGGAGAGCGGGGCTGCAGCCAGCGGCGC
>NW_009263722.1:0-251 GCF_000687185.1 Egretta garzetta | reverse complement strand
GACAGGGGTCATGGGCCAGAGATCAGGGGTCACGGGGTCATGGGCCAGAGGTCAGGAGGTCATGGGGTCAGGGGTCACAGGGTCATGAGGGCACATGGGGTCATGGGGGTCATACAGGGTAACAGGGGTCACAGGGTTGGGGTCAGGGGTCACAGGTCATGGGGTCAGGGGTCATGGGATCACAGGGTCATGGGGCACATGGGGTGACAGGGGTCATGGGGGTCACAGGGTCAGGGTCGCAGGGTCATGGG
>NW_009263721.1:0-250 GCF_000687185.1 Egretta garzetta | reverse complement strand
TGATGGACGGTTATAGGCTCTTCAGGAGGGATCGGCAGGGCAGGCGAGGCGCGGGTGGGCGCCAGCTGTAAGGGAGGCGCTGGGTTGTACGGCGCTTGCAGTTGGTGACACCACGGTTGAGAGCCTGTGGATAAGGATGAAGGGGAAAGCAAATAAAGCGGATGTTGTTGTGGGAGTCTACCAGTGGCCGCCCATCCAGGACAAGACCACCAATTAGTTATTCTCCAAGGCATGAAGGGATCTCTCTAGA
>NW_009263720.1:0-250 GCF_000687185.1 Egretta garzetta | reverse complement strand
GTGCCCTTGCCACAAACAAGGCTACTGGTGTCCTGGGCTGCGTTAGGAGGAACACTGCCAGCAGAGCAGATCAAGGGAGATGATCCTTCAGCTCTGGCAAGGCTGCGCCTGGAGTCCTGTGCCCAGTTCTGAGCTCCTCTGTGCAAGGGAGACATGGACATAGTGGATGGAGTCAAGCAACAGGCCACAAAGGTGATGAAGGGACTGGAGCAGCTCATATATGAGGAAAGGCTGAGAGAGCTGGGACTGT
>NW_009263719.1:0-251 GCF_000687185.1 Egretta garzetta | reverse complement strand
AACCCTGTAGCACACCTGAAACCAGGCTGGTGAGCAGGGCAAGGGGACTGGGGCCAGGGGCGAGGGGGAGAGCAGGGCTGGGACTGGGTGCCGGGGAGGACACGGGCCTGGGCTGGCTGTGGGAGGGGAGGTTGTGTGATGTGAGCCCCGCTGGCCAGCTGTGAGCCCCACCAGCCAGACAGCAAGAGCAGGATCGGGCCCTTTGCATCCTTCATCCCCCAGTATGGGTATGGGGGTGCTGGTAAAAGCGC
>NW_009263718.1:0-250 GCF_000687185.1 Egretta garzetta | reverse complement strand
TTAAGACCTGGAGGCTCCAGCCTCCGGCTCGGGGTCCCCACCGGTTGGCCATGCCCTGCTCCAGCAAGGTGCAAACCACCCCAGCACCGAAGCTGTTAAGGGCCTTTCTGGTTTTGGGAAATAACACGTGATGATGAGTTTCGCGTGGGATGGAAGAAGGCTGGGAAATACCGTGCTTTGAGCCCGCTGAAACTCCTTTGTTCCCCAAAAGAGGGAAGAAAACTATTTAAAATCAGTGCTATCCCACCAA
>NW_009263717.1:0-250 GCF_000687185.1 Egretta garzetta | reverse complement strand
TCTTCATGTTGCCTCCCATTGCCTTGTCCTCCTATTCCCACTCTTGCCTCCCGTTGACTTCTCCTCCTTCTCCTGTTGTCTCGTCTTGCCTCCAGCTGAGCTCTCCTCCTCCTATATCCTCGTGGTTTTTTTCCTCCTCCTCCTCCTCTTGTTTTCCTCCTTATGTTTCCTCTTTTGCCCCCATACGGACTGCTCTTCGGTTGCTTCCTCTTGCCTTTTCTTGCTCCTCCTCCTGTTTCCTTCTTTTTGC
>NW_009263716.1:0-250 GCF_000687185.1 Egretta garzetta | reverse complement strand
GATAACCTAGGAAATCTGGGCTTGGTTTCTGCCTTTTGTAACGTCAGGCTGCGGCTAATTCAAGCCAGGCCAGATTCTGACCGCAGGTATGCCAGTGTAAATTTGAATGGAGTCGCTTACGTCTTGGTTTGGCCCGATCTGAATGGAGTTACTTCTGGCTGATGCCAAAGGGGCTGAGGTCAGAATCTGGCCCATCCTTTCCTGCGCGCAGTGTAATTTGTATGCGTCTCCTGGCACCGCTGGGGTATCG
>NW_009263715.1:0-250 GCF_000687185.1 Egretta garzetta | reverse complement strand
TGTTCAGATACAATTATAACCAACACAGTCAGCTGTGTTATTTGAGGTGGAAGGATGTTCTTTGACTGTAATACCTCTTCGTGTTACTATGTCTTAATACTCCCACTCCCTTCTATATATAGGTCGTGCAGTAAACCAAAAAGCACATGTGCTATTCTCTCATTTGAGGGTTTTACGCTAGGTGTTTTGTGAACCATGCTGCCTCTTAGTTGTTCTGGTATAGGAAATATGTGGGGTTTTTTGTTTGTTT
>NW_009263714.1:0-250 GCF_000687185.1 Egretta garzetta | reverse complement strand
GGAGAAATGGGCCAACAGGAACCTCATGAAGTTGAATAAGGAAAAGCACAAAGTCCTGCACCTGGGGAGGAGCAACCCCAGGCACCAGTATATGCTGTAGAGCACCCATCTAGAAAGCAGCTTGGCAGAAAAGGACCAGGGAGTTCTGGCGAACACCAGACTGAAGATGAGCCAGCAATGTGCCCTCATTGCAAAGAAGGCCAATGTTGTCCGGGGCTGCATTAGACAAAGTATTGCCAGCAGGTCGAGG
>NW_009263713.1:0-250 GCF_000687185.1 Egretta garzetta | reverse complement strand
CTGCCACCTCAATTAATCCCTCAATCTAATTTCTGCCAGAGTGCCACCCACAGCCTCGATTCCCAATGCCACTAATGCCTGCCCTGACCAGCACCGGCCCCAGCAAAGGGACCCCGCAGCAACACCCCTCTCCGGTCACTACTGGGGTGCTGAGATGGAGCAGCACCAGCACCAACCAGGAATGGTGCCCGAACCACCGCACGCCGCCGGGGAGAAGAGGAAAATCCTAAATATAATCCCAAAGCTGGAA
>NW_009263712.1:0-250 GCF_000687185.1 Egretta garzetta | reverse complement strand
ACCCCCAAATTTTGGGCCAAGACTCCCAAATTTTCATCTGAAACTCCTAAATTTTGGCTCAAGAATCCTGAATGTTGGGTCTTAAACCCCAAATTTTGGGCCAAGGCCCCCAAATTTTGGCCTGAAACTCCTACATTTTGGGCCAAGGCCCTGAATTTTGGGCCAACCCCCCCAAATTTTGGGCTGAGAATCCCAAATTTTGGGTCAAAACCTCCAAATTTGGAGCCAAACCCTCCAAATTTCAGGCAAA
>NW_009263711.1:0-250 GCF_000687185.1 Egretta garzetta | reverse complement strand
AGAGAAGTGGTCCACTCTACCGGGGACACAGAAGCATGTCTGGGACAAAACTGAAATGATTACTGCAGATGAGAGAAATCCCCCTAGAGAAGGGGCAGAAGCCCTCTGGAGACAGACCTCCCAGTTGATGAGCCTTGTAGGGAGCAAGGGGTGGCACAGAGCCCAGTACTCATCGTAGGATGTGGTCAGCATCAGTAAATACTCTGTCCATGTAAAAGGTGCAGGAGACAATACTAACACCATGGTGCTG
>NW_009263710.1:0-250 GCF_000687185.1 Egretta garzetta | reverse complement strand
TGTTGCTGTACCCAGTACTGAAGAATGGGGATCAAACACAACAGAACCACTTGGTTTCCAGCCTGGTCAATATTTAGAACTTCTGTTTTCTCAGTAGTGGTGTGTGCCTTTTTCTCCACTTCAGGACCTGCCCTGGCAGGCGGTGGCTGCCAAGCTCCTGACGAGGGAAAAGAGCTCTTTTTAGCTACTGCAGTTTGATAAAACCAGCATTGCTGGGAGCTGTGATTAAGCCCAAGAACGACAGCTAATA
>NW_009263709.1:0-250 GCF_000687185.1 Egretta garzetta | reverse complement strand
CCGACAGACTGGTGTAGTCGGCAGGATCTTAAATCAGCATTCGCAACACCAAGGCGGTCAGGGGACTGATACTCATAGAGCCTCAAAGGAGGCTGGGACCAGTGGGTTTGCTCGGTCTTAGAAGGCCACAGGCAGACCTCAGTGCCATCTTCACTTGGTGGAAGGTGCAGTGAGGCATCCCGTGGAGCAGCGTGGATGTCGAGGGATGCACAGAGCTCTTCCACTTCTCCGTGGGCTTGGGAGCAAGCTC
>NW_009263708.1:0-250 GCF_000687185.1 Egretta garzetta | reverse complement strand
TTTTTTTTTAATGCATGGAATCTTATTAAGACATAACTCAGATTTTGCCCGGCACTTCAGTGAAATTGCTCCCAATCTGCACTCCTACAAGCAGATCCAGTTATAGCCCCAAAAGGCAAACTCAAAGAATCAAATCCATTTAAGTTATATTGAGATTCGATTGCTATTCTATTAAATTCAGGATATCAAGTAATGATAGATAAAGCAATTAAGATAGTAGAATAGAATAGACTATTTCAGTTGGAAGGGG
>NW_009263707.1:0-250 GCF_000687185.1 Egretta garzetta | reverse complement strand
CAATTTTGATAAAATATTATTTCCATGAAAAAGCATTAAGAAGAACAGTTGTAATCTAATAGAGAATGACTGGAGACAGTCTCTGCTGGTTTTCTTTTCTTTAACCAAAGGATTTTTCTTTTTCAATTTAAATAGCTAATAGATTACCTATTTTAACTGATTTAATAAAAAATCAATTAATAAAAATTAATAGATAAAATATATAATAGAAAATTAGTAGTGACACTTTTCAATAGAGCCAAAATGAGTA
>NW_009263706.1:0-250 GCF_000687185.1 Egretta garzetta | reverse complement strand
GGCGAGCCATGGGGTGCCAGGAGCGGAGGGCACCCAGTGAATCCCCACGTCCCTGCTTCCCAAACCCCCAGTGCGGAGCTGCATGGTGGCAGCAGGCCCAGAGCGGGGTCAAACCCTGCAAGTCGCTTTTGGGGTTGTTGATGCCCACCTTGGGGCCACCAGCCCCGTCCCCATGTACCCGGCCAAGGCCTGGGGACGGGCAGGGCTCCTGCCCCGGCTGCTCCTGCTCCCTCCCCGGCCGCTCTCCCGG
>NW_009263705.1:0-250 GCF_000687185.1 Egretta garzetta | reverse complement strand
AGGGGTTGAGGTCATGGAGAGCCCACCAAGAAGCAGGTCGGTTGACCCTCAGAATGGTGGGGAGCACCCTTGGGTGTCCCTCAGAGGCTTGAGGTCATGGAGATCCCACCAAGAAGGTGGTTTCCCCTCAAAACGCTGGGGAAAGCCCTTGGGTTCTGAGGTCCTTTTGAGGTCCCACCAAGGCGGTGGTGGTTTCACCCCCAACGTGGGCTCCAGGTAAGGGGTGGGGTGGGGTTGGGGACCACCCCTA
>NW_009263704.1:0-250 GCF_000687185.1 Egretta garzetta | reverse complement strand
TGAAATGGACATCATGTTTAAAAACTGTCAAAACATTTTTCAAGCAGTCCTTTTCACTGATAGTTAGGATGAATTAAACTGCCACCTCAGCTCCCTTGTAGAAGCTGAAGTAAAATGATATTCTACAAGATCCTGCTTTATTTTCTTCCTCCTGTTACTGGAAGGTAACTCCTCCTCCTCAACGAAGGTAGGCTGGAGAAAAACCAGAACTGAAGAGGGTGTGCCACAAGAACAGGACAGAGCTCTTCCT
>NW_009263703.1:0-250 GCF_000687185.1 Egretta garzetta | reverse complement strand
TTCAGTTTAGATTGGCCTGGGTTAGCATAGTTGAAACCTAACTAAAATCTGTCTATTTTCAACAGATGAGCAGAAGGCATTTCCAATTCAAGGGACTGTGTTTCAGACAAGTACCTCTCCAAGCTACCACAAGAGGCAGAAGAAACGCTGTTTGTCTCTGAAGAGAGAAACATCACCTCTATTACGATTCACTTACAGAACACCAGAACCAGTTTTAGTACTCAATATAACCTTCACAAAAAGGCCAAGA
>NW_009263702.1:0-250 GCF_000687185.1 Egretta garzetta | reverse complement strand
ACAAAGCTGCACTCCCTGGAGTGAGAGGGACATTACACCGATCTTCAGGCCTCCTGTTGCTACACTTAGCAGAGTAACAGGGGTGACAGCTTGAGGCTTCAGAGCGGACATCAGCCTGCGATGAATGGGCGTAGCTCCATACCCCTGTGTGCTGGCTGTTGAAGATGTAGAGCTGAACTGGGCAAATCCCCCGTCACAAAGCTGTTGGCATGTACAGCATTCAGCTGGGAGCTGGCTGGTTGGTTGCGTT
>NW_009263701.1:0-249 GCF_000687185.1 Egretta garzetta | reverse complement strand
GCCTCCTTTCAGGCAGTTGTAGAGGGCGATCATTTCCCTTCATAAACAAAATCCTGGATTTTTGTAAACCCCCGTCATTTGTAACAATTTGTGCCATTCTAAACAAAAGATTCTTTCACTGTTTGGGGATTTTTGAAAGTACATTCCTTTCTCACTGAACAACTGAAAAATATGTATCTAAGTATAAGTGGTTTTAGCATTTCCATGTACTTGGAGAAAGACGTTTTGCTGTCGTTATGTGATGAAGAT
>NW_009263700.1:0-250 GCF_000687185.1 Egretta garzetta | reverse complement strand
CCTGCGGGAGGAGACAAGTCGTTGGGGCGTTATTTCGCCTTGCAGGAAGGTGGGAAATTGCTCGGTAACGCCTGGCTGCGTTCGGGTGGGACGGGCTGTGACTGTGGGTGCTACGGCCCTGCAGCTCCCCAGGGCTCGTCCTGCTGCCCTGCTCCCTCCTGCCTTCCCCAGGTGCCTTTGCAGCAGCGCCTGCGTCCTGAGAGGTTCTGCCTTTGCCCTCCTCGTGTTTTAAGTGGAAATTCGGCCTTTT
>NW_009263699.1:0-250 GCF_000687185.1 Egretta garzetta | reverse complement strand
GTGTGTGTTTGTAGGAGGGTTTCCTCCATCCTGGCTTGGCATGGGTTGTCCTCCTGGCTGGTTTTGGGGGGTGAGAGGCAGTTTTCTTGTGGGGCTGAGCACGTTGGCACGCAGCGGGGAGGCTGCTGGAGGCTCTGCAGCACCGGCGTGGTCCGACTGTGCTCAGAAACCAGCTCAGCTGTGAGGCTGAAACCCACAGCCTATGGCCTGCGGAACCCTGACCCCACTCGGAGCCTGCAAAATAGCAATG
>NW_009263698.1:0-250 GCF_000687185.1 Egretta garzetta | reverse complement strand
GCATTTTATCCATGGTTTTGTGGTTGTTCCTGCGTTCTGCCTGTGTCGGCTCACACATTTGACGTAGTCGGCAGGATATTAAGAATCCACCTTGGTATCAATTATAAAGTTCCTCCCTATTGTCCCTTACAAATTTCCAAGCAGCTTTTCTCCCCTTGCTTACTGCCTCCAGCGACTCCACCAGTAACAGATGCCATGTTCTGGGGACGCACCTCTTCTGAAAGTGCAAAGGTGAGAACTTTTTGAATCA
>NW_009263697.1:0-250 GCF_000687185.1 Egretta garzetta | reverse complement strand
CTCAGGCACGTTGCACATCTCTCTTTGCAGGACATGCTGTCGGATGCTGAGGAAGCTGCAGAGGAGAGCAGCTCTGCCGTGACGGCCAGCAAGAGCCAGCTCCAGCAGGCAGGGCAGTCGGAGGCATCAGAAGACGACTCGTGCCCCATCTGCCTGGGAGAAGTCAACAACGCAGCCTGCGTGGCCTTGTGCTTCCACCGCTTCTGCTTTGGCTGCATCCAGCGGTGGGCTGCCACGAGAGCTGTGTGCC
>NW_009263696.1:0-249 GCF_000687185.1 Egretta garzetta | reverse complement strand
AAAACTGAACACAGTATTCGAGGTGCAGTCTCATCAGTGTGGAGCACAGTTATTCACATGTGTAAATTTAAGCATATGCTTTGCCCAGAGCCTGTGTTGCAAGCAAAGAAAATTGATCAAAGCAATTTTAAAAAGTAAGTTTTTGTGTTTTAATGTAATGATGCGCTTCCAGGATGGATATACCTGATCAGTTTGATCAAACAGCGATCTTTATGTAAAGCCCAGTGTATTTTAAATCTAACACCTTGC
>NW_009263695.1:0-250 GCF_000687185.1 Egretta garzetta | reverse complement strand
ATAATAAATTAACCGAGGAATATATTAAATTTATAATATATAAACCGAGGTATATATTAAATATATAAACTGAGGAATATATAAAATACAATAAATTAAGCGAGGGACTGTGGGGCAGCAGGTGCTTGGACACCTCCCTCGTCTCCCGCTCCAGCCCCCAGGCTCCGGCTGGCGAGGGGGCAGCTGGCACGGGGGACAGAAAGCAAAGCCCGGGGGTCCCTTCCTGCGGCGCAGGAGCAGCGGGCAGCAG
>NW_009263694.1:0-250 GCF_000687185.1 Egretta garzetta | reverse complement strand
AAAAATCAGAGAAACATTCAGGCAGATTAAAAACACATATTAATGTAACGTACAATTTGGAAGGAGGAGTTACAGAATAAATCCAAACCACATGGACAGTGCCCGAGTGCCAGTTGTATCAACTTGGTTTTGCTTACCCTTCCTCCACTCACACCTTGGAAGTTAACAGTCCGACCAGCAATACCTGGCTCCTGCCTATGCTGGTCTAACTCATCTCACAGCAGAAAGATAGGAAGCAAAATGAAAGCAA
>NW_009263693.1:0-250 GCF_000687185.1 Egretta garzetta | reverse complement strand
CTGCGTCCCCCCCACCCCCCTCCCCGGGCTGTGGGTGCCGGCCTCCATGGGCCCTGGGTGCCCGGCTCTGTGCAATGGGGGCACCCAGCTGCCCGCCGGGGGGGTTGCCCTGCTCCCCGACCCCTCCTGGTGCCGTAACCCAATCCCCTGGGCTTAAATACCCCGACCCCGCGGCCCCGCTGCTCCCCGAGGGGATCCAGGTGTCCAGCTTGGCCCCCAGGGATTAATGGCTGGGGGGCGGGGGGGGGGG
>NW_009263692.1:0-250 GCF_000687185.1 Egretta garzetta | reverse complement strand
CCACCATTGGGGTCCCCATGGAGACCCCCCCCAGCAACACTCCCCACACCCAGGCAGCTTTTTAAATGCTTTTGTGTTTTGATGGGCCTCCAGTCCATCCCCGCAGCATCTGACCCACGCTCCGCTTCTACACCATGAAGACAGGAAAAGTCACATTATTATTATTTATTTTTTTTAACTAAAATACTCTCCCAGGCCGGAGCATGGCTCTTGCCCGAGAGGTGGCAGCATGCGACCGTGCTCAGTGGCA
>NW_009263691.1:0-250 GCF_000687185.1 Egretta garzetta | reverse complement strand
GGTGGGGTGGGGATTTTTGGGGTCCCCCTGACCCCCCCTTTCCCCCCCCCAGGGACCCCGAGGGGGCGGTGGCCCACGCGAAGGAGGTGATCTCGGACCTGCTCTGTAACCGCATCGACATCTCGCAGCTCGTTATCACCAAGGAGCTAACGAGGGCGGCCAGCGCCTACGCCGCCCCCCAGGCCCACGTCCAGCTGGCCGAGAGGTGCGCACCCCAAAACTGGGACACCCCCAAAATGGGACACCCCCA
>NW_009263690.1:0-249 GCF_000687185.1 Egretta garzetta | reverse complement strand
GTGCCCCACGGGTGCCCCATGGGTCCCCAGGGTGCCCCACTTTGTCCCCAGAGTGCCCAGCGGCGCCCCATTCTGTCCCCAGAGTGCCCCATTCTGTCCCCAGGGTGCCCCATGGGTGCCCTACTCTGTCCCCAGGGTGCCCCATGGATGCTCCATGGGTCCCCAGGGTGCTCAGCCATGTCCCACTTTGTCCCCAGGGTGCCCCATGGGTGCCCCGCTCTGTCCCCAGGGTGCCCTGCTGTGCCCCAT
>NW_009263689.1:0-249 GCF_000687185.1 Egretta garzetta | reverse complement strand
AATTTGAGGAGCTGCTCGGTGACTTTGGGGGCGCTGACGGCCAAGCGGAGGCAATGGATGTTGAGTTCCGGAACGACGTATTCCAAGGCGTCTTTTAAGGGAAGCCCCCGGAGCGTCCCGTGTTTGGTGGCGGTGGGGGTGGCGTCTTCTAGGATGGAACCGCGTAAGGTGACGAGCTGGGGAAGAAAAGAAAAAAAAAAAAGAAATAAATTAAGGGAAGGTGGTGGAGAGCCTCTAGGATCTGGAATT
>NW_009263688.1:0-249 GCF_000687185.1 Egretta garzetta | reverse complement strand
TAAATTTGCTTTCAAAACAGGAGCTGCCGGTGAATGAGCCCTCGATTTCTAATGGTTGGAAATATTTTGTACACTCTGCTGCTCCCTCTGTACCCCTTTGTCGGGGCCGAGGTCCGCAGGCTAAAGCGCGTCCCAAAAGACCATCTGTAGCTCCCGGCTTTACAGAGGAGTTTAAATAGGGGGATGAATGAGCGCAGGAATTAATGAATGATAAAGCCGTATGGTCTCAGTCAGCCTCCTACGCCTGCA
>NW_009263687.1:0-249 GCF_000687185.1 Egretta garzetta | reverse complement strand
TTTGGGGTGTGCAAGGTGGGACAGTGTTTTTGGGGTGTGCAGGAAGGCACCACAGTTTGGGGGTATGAGAGAAGGGACCATGAGTTTGGGGTGTGCAGGGAGGGACTGTGCACTGGGGCATGCAGCAGGGATGTGCATCCAGGACATGCAGGAAGGCGCCGCGCTTTCGGGGCATTCAGGGGGGGCCGTCGCACCCACCGCCCACCTCCTGCCCATCTGTGAGCGTGGAAGAAGTCGGCGGTGATGGCG
>NW_009263686.1:0-249 GCF_000687185.1 Egretta garzetta | reverse complement strand
GCCCTGCAGCCCCTGCCTGGGGTCCCAGCTCAGGACACCCCCTGCTGCCCCATCTCTGGGCTCAGCCCCGCGGGGGACAGGGGCCAGCATGTGTCCCCCCAGTCCCCTGGGACCCCTGGCGCGGTGCTCACCTGTGGTCACGGAGGGTGGCTTGGGTGCCCCCGCGGCCACCCACGCCCCCATGGCCTGGGCGCCAGGGCCCTGCTGCTGCTGCTGGTGGAGCTGGAAGGGGGGGAGGGGTGGGCAGGG
>NW_009263685.1:0-249 GCF_000687185.1 Egretta garzetta | reverse complement strand
ATGGGAGAGCCCGGCTGGGTCCTGTGCCCCGGTGGGACGGGGTGGGTGTGCCCAGGGTGCCCCTGCACCCCAGGGTGCCCCCGCTTGGGCAGGGTGCTTCCCTGAGCGGGGGATTGGGCTGCAGCGTGGGCTTGGGGTCTTTGACCTCCCCTGGGGAGGGGACGTGATGGGGACAGGCAGCTCTGGGGACACGCGCTCCTCCTGTCCCACGCTCCGGTCCCTGTCCCCATCCCGGCTGCCTGCCCGGCC
>NW_009263684.1:0-249 GCF_000687185.1 Egretta garzetta | reverse complement strand
GGGGCAGGGAGAGGCAGAGCTGTCATTCATTGCTGTGCTGGCTGAAGGCATCTCATTATACATCAAGGGGCTATAGGCATGGGTTCAAATATTCTTGCAGCCCATTTTAGAGCCAGGATTCAAACTTCAGTAAAGTATATTAACCCATTTGCATTAGCCTGCCCATCACGACAAACCATGCAGCCTCTTATTTTGCTTCTTGAGAGTTAAACTCACATTCCCTCTGCTTTCCCAGGGTGGGACTGCTCA
>NW_009263683.1:0-249 GCF_000687185.1 Egretta garzetta | reverse complement strand
CTTTAACAAATATCTGTTTGTTTGCAATTCAATGTGCTTATAAAATATTACAAGATATTTTAACCTATATTTCTGTTAAACACAACCAAAGATACAGGATATCCCCTGTGACCTTTATTCACACAGTTGTATGAACTTATCACACCAGCTTCAGTTCTGAAACCATTGACAATGATTAAACTGTAGATAATGTCAGTTTATCTCAAGATCTTAAAAAACAACTGGTTACTTGCTGGAAAGCATCTCTGC
>NW_009263682.1:0-249 GCF_000687185.1 Egretta garzetta | reverse complement strand
TTGCTTCTGGTGCTAATCCCACATCGCCGAGAGGCGTGGGCTGCTCGTGGTCCTTGCTCGGGGTCCCTGGGGACCCCCTGAGTGCCCCCCCGCCCCCCGGGCTCTGCTGGGGACAGCGTTGCGTGCCCCTTGCTGACTCTGTCCGTAGCCCGTCCCCTGTGTCACAGGAACGGCGCAGCAGGGCTCACCTTGCCCGGGAACAAACCCAACCCAGGTGCCTGGCCACCTCCAGGGGTGGGGAAGGGAGCT
>NW_009263681.1:0-249 GCF_000687185.1 Egretta garzetta | reverse complement strand
GCCGGGCCGTGCGTGGCCGCGCCCGGGCGCCCGGGGTCCGCGGCGATGTCGGCTACCCACCCGACCCGTCTTGAAACACGGACCAAGGAGTCTAGCACGTGCGCGAGTCAGGGGCTGTCCCGAAAGCCCGCGGCGCAATGAAGGTGAGGGCCGGCGCGCGCCGGCTGAGGTGGGATCCCGGGGCGTGTCGAGCGAGAAGCCCCGGGCGCACCACCGGCCCGTCTCGCCCGTGCCGCCCGGCCGGGGAGG
>NW_009263680.1:0-249 GCF_000687185.1 Egretta garzetta | reverse complement strand
AGCTTTTCATCAGCTCCGTCGCAGCGCGATGCCTTCAAAGGTGGCGACGGGACCTGTCTGCTCGGCAGCAAGAAGCGCTCGTTAGCGCTGTCAGCTCATCAGGGGGAAGGCTGGGATGCAGTGAGGGGGGTGGGAACAACTCCCCCCCCCCATCCCTCCCCAAAGCCCTGGGGGTGCCGCAGCTCTGCAGCATGCTTTGGCAGGGGGTCGCATCCTGCCTGGTGCTCGCTGCTTTTTAAAGAGCTGGAG
>NW_009263679.1:0-249 GCF_000687185.1 Egretta garzetta | reverse complement strand
TTTTGTCGAGCTTCTGGTTTTCCGACAGCATGGCAACGAACTCCAGGGTCATCATGTCCCGGGGTGGGCAATGGCCACCAAACAGATACTGGCTGGGCTGGCAGCTGAGTGGGAAAGGGGTGGTGAGTCCTCAACTGTGTCCCACAGCCACCCAATCCCCGCCCTTCCCCATCTTCACCCAGCTCCACCACTCACAACCACGTCAGTTGGCTCTTGGTTGACATCGCCGGAGGTTGCGCGTTGTCTCCT
>NW_009263678.1:0-249 GCF_000687185.1 Egretta garzetta | reverse complement strand
GGAAGGAAGGAAGGAAGGAAAGACAGGAAATCAAGCGGGACTTCCGGATAGCAGAGTCACCTCCATGGGTGCGCGGCCTCCCGGGGGTCCGTGCTTCTGGGGTCTGTGGGGGTGGGTGAGCACACGCAGGGGTCGGGGTCGCACAGGGCCCCCGGCGGCCTCCCGCGGGGTCAGCGATCGCGCACGTGGGGCCTGAGGCGGCGGCCTTTTCTGTAGAGCCCAGCCCGGCACACGCGCACACGTGTCGCG
>NW_009263677.1:0-249 GCF_000687185.1 Egretta garzetta | reverse complement strand
TGGATAGCTGTTAGACACCTCCTGAATGATCTGCTGTGGGATGCGCCAGCTTTTGGATATTCACCCATGAACACCAGCTACAATGCCCTACACCCAGAGACTTACCCTGTAGAGTGCTGTGAAGGTCTCTCCCTGCAGTGAGCTCTCAGCATCCTCCAAAAGCACACTGCCTGTAACATCTCTCCTACCTCTCTCGCTTCTCCTGAGTGTCCTCAAGCAGTGCCCTCAGCCCTGCTGCGCTTTTCAGAG
>NW_009263676.1:0-249 GCF_000687185.1 Egretta garzetta | reverse complement strand
TTGTCCCCAAGGGGTGACACCGGGTGACGGTGCCAAGTGACGGTGACTTTACCGGGGTGATGGAAGCGCAACTGTTGCCGGACGCTGCCGTGGGGGTTGTGGGCGGAGCAAAGGACGGCCAAGCGGGGGTCGAGCGTCCCCCGAAGCGTGAGGACCCCGGTGACGGTGACGACCCCGCCCGTCCCCCGGCCCGGGGTGGTGACGGTGTAGTCGCGGTGCCCCTCGGTGACGGTGACGTTACGGGACGGG
>NW_009263675.1:0-249 GCF_000687185.1 Egretta garzetta | reverse complement strand
CCACAGCATTCTGCTTAAGAAACTGGCTGCCCACGGCCTGGACACGCATGCTCTTTGCTGGTTAAAAACCTGACTGGATGGGCCCAGAGAGTGGTGGTGAATGGAGTTAAGTTGAGTTGAAGACTGGTCAGAAGTGGTATACCCCAGGGACTCAGTTCTGGGGCCAGTCTTGTTTAATATAATTATCAATGATCTGGATGAAGGGATCGAGTGCAGCCTCAGCAAGTATGCAGATGACACTAAGCTGGG
>NW_009263674.1:0-249 GCF_000687185.1 Egretta garzetta | reverse complement strand
ACAAACCCACAGGAGGTGGGATTCCTCTTGCCTACAAAAAATAGGTACCTGCACGTGAGTTCCCTTGCTCAGCAATGGAGAGGTACGCTAGGAGGGAGATGCAAACGTCTGGTGACACCTGAGGTGCCAGAGGTGGTCAAAGACACGAGCAGGGAGCTAGAAACTGAAATGGAGTAGCTCATGGAGACTGGGCAACACCTGAGGGCATCTTCTTGAAGGCTGTTGAGAATTCCCTTTGGCCAAATGCAA
>NW_009263673.1:0-249 GCF_000687185.1 Egretta garzetta | reverse complement strand
GTCGCCCTGCGCTGGATGGGCTACGACCCCCACGTCTCGGTGGTCTCCAGCCGGGTCCAGCTGGACACGAGTGGGGCCAGACACTACCTGAACCTCACCACCTCCTTCTCCTGGAAGGACCACTCCAAAAAGCTGCTCTGCGAAGCTTCTGACGGCTCCCAGAAGGCGACTGGGGAGGTTGTCCTGCGCGTGAGACGTACGTGGGGTGGCCCCGCACGGGGGGCTGGCCAGGAGGGTGGGGGGCCGGGG
>NW_009263672.1:0-249 GCF_000687185.1 Egretta garzetta | reverse complement strand
CAAGCCAGGGGTTACTTAGGTAAAGTCAACCCTAAATAGTCCACTGGACCAGATGGGATGAATCCAAGGATGTTGAGTGACCAGGCCAATGTTGTAGCAGGGCTGCTCTGACACATTTTGGAAGGTCATCGTGGATGGAGAAAGCAAAAGGCAAATGTTGCATGCACCTTCTCCAGAGACCCAAGGACTGAGCAGGGGAATGATAGGCTGCAGTGGCAGAGTCCAGGGGCTGCGTGAGTGGGCAGCAGC
>NW_009263671.1:0-249 GCF_000687185.1 Egretta garzetta | reverse complement strand
CATGTTTGTGTTCCTGGGACCACTCAAGGGCTCACAGTCACCTGCATGCTGGGGCAACCTGCTGCATTCAAGCTCCAGTCATGCCAAGCCTGACCACCTCTGTCTGTCACCTTCCTTACAGAGCTGGACTTTGCTTCCATCAGCCTGAACAGCATGGATGCCGTTAGCGAGAGAGACTTTGTGGGTAAGCACAACTTGATCGCTTCTTCCCAACACTATTTTAGAAGCAGGCTTCCAAGTCCTTTCCAG
>NW_009263670.1:0-249 GCF_000687185.1 Egretta garzetta | reverse complement strand
GTCTCTCAGAATCAGCCTACGCTTACGCTCCCCACCTGGACCTTCTCCAACAAAGGAACAGAACACAAGAGAGGCTTCGGGCTGTCACACAGACAGAAAAGAATAACTTACATCACTCTGAAGGTCGTACACTTTCCTGGCTTGTACAACATCGTTCTGGTCCGGCAGACAGGTCCAACGATGCAGAGGGTGCTTGTAATCAATGTCGCTGACCAGCTCCTGACATTTCTTGGCCAACACGATTCCCAG
>NW_009263669.1:0-249 GCF_000687185.1 Egretta garzetta | reverse complement strand
GCCAGAAGCCAGCGCTCCCAGCACCCGGCCCGGGGTGGAGGAGGAAAATCCTGCCGGGATCGAGCCCTCGGAGGAGCCGGCGTTGAACGGAGACCTCACCCCGTGCCCAGGCAAGACTTGCGCACCGCTCAGTTCCAAAAAAAGTTTATTTTTAATAACGCCTGGTCTGAAATTTACAGCACGTCAGAGGGGTGGGGTGGGATTTTTGGTAAGAAATCAAACAAAAACCAGAAAAAAGGGGGGTGGGGG
>NW_009263668.1:0-249 GCF_000687185.1 Egretta garzetta | reverse complement strand
GGTCGCTATGTGCCCTGGGGAGGACACTGGCCACACACGGGTCCAGTCTGGCCCCATTGCCCTCACTTGCTGGGTGATGGGGCCAAATGGGGCAAGGCCAGGGGCTCGGGGAGCCTGGGAGGTATTTGGGGTCTCAGGGCACCCTACGGGGATGGGGCCTGAAGGAATTTTGGGGCAGTCCCAGGGGAACCAGGGATAAATGTGGGTCTGGGGGTTCTGGCGGGGCGAGGACCTTGTGTGCACCACGAG
>NW_009263667.1:0-249 GCF_000687185.1 Egretta garzetta | reverse complement strand
GGGACATGGGGATGGGGGACATGGGACACAGGGATGTGGTGGGACATGGGGCCAGAGGGATGTGGGGCTACGGGGACATGGGACACAGGGACATGAGGTTATGGGGTCATGGGAGGCAGGGATGTGGGGAGATGGGGACACAGGGACGCGGGGCTCCGGGGGACGTGGGGCTCCTGGGGACGTGGGCTCTGGGGGACACAGGGACGTGGGGCTCCAGGGGACGTGGGCTCTGGGGGACACACGGACACA
>NW_009263666.1:0-249 GCF_000687185.1 Egretta garzetta | reverse complement strand
ATGATGCTCCTGGGGACAAGGACACCCCTGGACTACCCTCCTGGGCACAGGGACAGTCCCCACGTGACCCTTCTGGGACAGGGACACCCCTGGGTGACCCTCCTGGGGATAGGGACACTGCCCTAGATGACCCCACTGGGCAACAGGGACACCCCTAACAGTGTGCCGAGGGGACAGGGGACACCCCTGGACCATCCACATGGGAACAAGGCCAGCCTGGAACGCCCCCCCTAGGGACAGGGACACCCC
>NW_009263665.1:0-249 GCF_000687185.1 Egretta garzetta | reverse complement strand
TTAAGGCTGTTCTTGCAGCCTCCTCTGAGGCTCAGTCATGTCCTGACTGAAGGAACAGTTCCTATGAGAGAGACAAGATGTAACCAAGACTACAAATGGGAAATTCCACTGGGGCCTTCCCGCCACGTCTGCCCCTGTCGGAGCAAGGCCTCGTCTTTTGCCCCACACGGCCTCCATTTCCTGGACCCATACAGTCATAGAACGGGTTGGAAGGGACCTTAAAGACCCTCGAGGTCCAACTCCCCCACC
>NW_009263664.1:0-249 GCF_000687185.1 Egretta garzetta | reverse complement strand
GCCAGTATTGTGGTGCTCCCTCACACAACACATATTATTTAATTGATGACTAACGTGTTTCATATAAAATGGGTTTTTACTGAGTCTCTTTGATCTGATTTCGCTCACTCATTCTCCACTTCCTTGAGAGTTTTCATTAGGATAATATTTCTTTTTAATTGGATATAAAAAGACTGTGCTTTTTTTTGTTGCTTCCTTTACGTTCTATGTCCTCTAGCCATAGCCTTTTGTCTGTGTGCATAAATTAGA
>NW_009263663.1:0-249 GCF_000687185.1 Egretta garzetta | reverse complement strand
CACCGGTGCTCCTGTCCATCTGTCCAGGAGAAGGGGGCCGGGAGGAGCCTGGGGGCAGGCGGCCCCCGCAGCCCCCGGCTCATCCATAACCAGCTCCCTGCCCACACCCGACCTCTCGCTATAGCAAAGTTCACATCAATTTTCCTTCCCCTCATTTGTCTGTAAACCATGAAGAAAAATCACCGCCGTCTGCCCACATCAGGCCGCCGCAGTGATGTATGGCTGTAATAAAAACCCCATTTTGGGAGG
>NW_009263662.1:0-249 GCF_000687185.1 Egretta garzetta | reverse complement strand
AGGGGCCGGGCCAGGGGGCCAGGCTCCAAGCTGACTTGTGTGCAGCTGGAGAACATTGGGAACTTCCTGCGGGCCATCACGCGCTACGGGGTGAAGCCCCACGACATCTTCGAGGCCAACGACCTCTTCGAGAACACCAACCACACGCAGGTCCAGTCCACTCTCATCGCCCTCGCCAGCCAGGTGACCCCGCTGGGGCGGAATGGGGCCTGAGGTCCTTGGGGGGTGGCTGGGGGGCCCTGGGGGGTC
>NW_009263661.1:0-249 GCF_000687185.1 Egretta garzetta | reverse complement strand
TTTTCCAACCAAACCCTGCTGTGATTCGATGATAAATTTAAGTGCCATGAGTTGAGTCAACATATGGAAAACTTCGTTCTTGTCTGTTAAACCCCAGTGTGGCCCCCACAGCAAGAGCTTTGCTGTGAAAAGCATGGCCTGAGCTGGGCGCGAGGCATCGATAGAGCATCGGGTGTGACGAGAGCCACCCGTGCTCAGCGGGACCTGCGGCCCCACGGGTAACACACCCATCCCAAAGCCACGTGGGAG
>NW_009263660.1:0-249 GCF_000687185.1 Egretta garzetta | reverse complement strand
TGAGAATCATTTTTACTTGTCCCATCATTAGACAGGATAGCCAAACAGTTACAAGGAGGGATCTCCTTTACCTCTGCTGAGGGAAGTGATGCAGATGAGCCACCAATGCATCTCATTTGTGAATTTGTAGTCCTGGGGCTAGAAGGGGACTTAGCCCCCTGCCATACACAAAATAAGCACCTGCATATGATCTCAATGTCTCAGCTCTCATTCCACTTAATGGAGATGGAGGGCAGGACTGGGCTGTTC
>NW_009263659.1:0-249 GCF_000687185.1 Egretta garzetta | reverse complement strand
ATGTCGTTGATGTACCAGGCGACACAGGTCATGGTGTCGATGGCCTCCAGCACCACCTCGTAGTCATCCCCTGACTTGTGCTCAAAGTGCTTGGCGATCTCCTGCCAGCAAAGGACGTGGTGTCGGGGCAGCGCCGAGAGGGCTGCGGTGCCTGGCGCCGGGGGTGTGCCGTGCCGGGGGGACTGGGCTGTGCCAGGAGCCTGTGCTGGGTGTGCACATGGTGACAGGGAGTGTGCCATGCTGGGTGCC
>NW_009263658.1:0-249 GCF_000687185.1 Egretta garzetta | reverse complement strand
CCCTTCGCCTTCCATTGGGAAGGTGGTGGGACATGGGTGCCAGCCCAAGTGTCACATTCAGCCCTGCCATGGAAAAAAATATCAATCCCGAGAAAAAAAACCCGCTTCGAGGCAAATCAGGTTCCCTATGGAAAAGAAGGAGCTGACGCGGGCTGTGAAGCGCCTGGTTATCTGCTGAGGCCAAAAAAGCTGGGCTGGTTTCCCCCTGGGGTGGGGGGCGAGGTCAGCCCGGGTCCCTTTTGGGCGACC
>NW_009263657.1:0-249 GCF_000687185.1 Egretta garzetta | reverse complement strand
CTCTATGAAAAGAAAGGTTAAACTCTGTGAGTTGAACGCACACATCACAAAGGAGTTTCTGAGAATCATTCTGTCTAGTTTTTATACGAAGATATTTCCTTTTCTACCATTGACCTCAAAGCGGCTGAAATCTCCACTTGCAAATTCCACAAAAAGAGTGTTTCAAGTCTGCTCTGTGTAAAGGATCGTTCAACTCTGTGAGTTGAATACACACAACACAAGGAAGTTACTGAGAATTCTTCTGTCTAG
>NW_009263656.1:0-249 GCF_000687185.1 Egretta garzetta | reverse complement strand
ATTTTGGGGGGTGTGTGCACATGTGTGTGCATGCACGTCAGTGTGTGTACGTGTGTGCACATACAAGCCCGTGGGCATGTGGGGGTGTGTGCATATGTGTGTGCACTTGTGGGTGTGTGCATGCATGGCAGCATGTGTGTGCACGTGTGTGTGTGCACGTGGGTCAGTGTGCGTGTGTGTGCACATGAGTTCATGGGGCGTGTGTGTGCACATGCATCTCGCTGTGCAAGTATGTGTGTGCATGAGTCC
>NW_009263655.1:0-249 GCF_000687185.1 Egretta garzetta | reverse complement strand
GCCCAAAGGAGGACCCTCCTGTGCCCCCGGCCAGGCTGCTGGGGGGTCGCCGGTCCTGCTGCCGCTGGCTGGGGTCCCTGAGGGGGGGGTCCCCCCGTTCTACAGAGGCAGAGCCACAGCTTATCCAGGTGATTCGGTGCCTTCCTGACACCTTCTCCCTTTTTCCCCTCCCTGAATGTCCAGGGTCACCCATGGGGTGGGCTCATGTGTAGGGCGCAGGGCTGGGGTGACAGCACAGGCAGGGACATG
>NW_009263654.1:0-248 GCF_000687185.1 Egretta garzetta | reverse complement strand
ATCCATGACCCACAATAACTCATGAGATGAGAAGCCCTTGATTATGATTTTCAAGATTTCTAGTAAGACTGTAAGTCTTGAAAGCCCAACACAAAACCTGTTCCAGGTGGTGTTCTATCAGGGGAACTATGGAAATACTTCAATATCTTTGATCTTTTGCCTGGTTTGAGATGCGAACCATTGAGACAGAATGAAGGGAATTTATATAGGCTTACATAATATTATCATAGAATTGTAGACTGTTTTGG
>NW_009263653.1:0-249 GCF_000687185.1 Egretta garzetta | reverse complement strand
CCCCTTCCCCGCTCCGGAGCAAGCCCCCAGCCCTGCAGGCGGCACAGCACCCGCTGCCCGTACAGATTCCGGGGTCAAATCCATGCTTTTCTACTGGGTTTTCAGCTCCCAATTTCTCTCCCAATATGTTTTTGGAAATCCCTGCAAATCCCCCCCAGTACAGCTCGGGGGAAGAGGCACCGGACAGCTCTGCCGCCCCAGGCTCCTGTGCCTTCCTGGGATCCCGGGAACCACGCACCGGGGCCTCCC
>NW_009263652.1:0-248 GCF_000687185.1 Egretta garzetta | reverse complement strand
TCCCCTCCCCCAGCTTTTTGCTCTCCTGCCGATGCCAAAGACCCAGCCGGGCTCTTGTGCTTTCACTCGCAGCTGCAGCTGCCGATTTTCGCTGTAAGCCCTTGTGCCTAGAAGGCCCAGAGCGAGGGATTCTGGGACGCGGTGATTGAAGACAGCACCAGCGCGGAGACCATTGCTCAGACTTTCCCTGTCTGTCGCCCCAACGCTCAACCCACAGAGAGGGAGGGGAAAAAAAAAAAAAAAAAAAA
>NW_009263651.1:0-249 GCF_000687185.1 Egretta garzetta | reverse complement strand
CTCCTTTATGAGAGCGCCTTTCGCCCGGGCATGTTTAATCATAACCGCTTACGCAATATTTTCTTTGGGATAGATTCACTCAGCCTTATTACATATCAATTATTTCCTTACAACTTCGTTCCACACCAGCTGCTTTGTTATCTGGGCCTGCCACCCCTTACCCCCCCGGTGTGTGTGGTGGGAAGGGAGGGAGACGTTTGTTTTTCCTAGGATAAAATACTGCTAATAATAATGCAGATTGAGTGGAAG
>NW_009263650.1:0-248 GCF_000687185.1 Egretta garzetta | reverse complement strand
TCCCCCCGCGGCCTGCCTGCATCTTGGAGAGGGGTGTGAAGCAAACATGAGACGGCCCCAAACCCTCGGTCCCATGGTGCTTTTTGGAATAGTGATAATTAAATTCAGACTTTTTTCCTTTCAAAATGCCCTGGAAAAATCCAATCACTTTGCAAATCAAAATAAGCATTTCCAATTAATCCTCTAACTCGAACCACATGGCTTTTAGGGAACGCGGTTGCACTCTGCTGAGACGCTATTTTTAAACC
>NW_009263649.1:0-248 GCF_000687185.1 Egretta garzetta | reverse complement strand
TTCCAACCCTTGCCATTCTGGGATTCTGTAACATCTGCGGGGGGGTTCGAGCACACCTCCACTCCAGGCTTTGCTCCCAGCTTCACTGGCCGCTTGCCCGGCTCCCTTGCGCGTAGGTTTAATTATTCCCTAAGTGATTACATGTCCTTACAATAAGGAGAACCCTTATTGTATTACTACCCTCCCTGGGGTAGTAAATCCAGGTCCAATTCGTTGCAGGGATTTACGCTGGGGAAGCAGAACGGTGA
>NW_009263648.1:0-248 GCF_000687185.1 Egretta garzetta | reverse complement strand
GTGATGTGCCACCCCCAGCAGAGCCTGGAAACCCCCTTTGTTCCTCTCCTCCTACGCTAAAAACACCCCGGAAAGGGAAAAGTTCTGGGCCAAAATCAAGCAAGGAACAAGCGAGGCTTCGGGTGGGTGGCCCCGGTTGTCCCCCTGTCCCCCCGCCCCGGCTCACCCAGGCAGGACGTGGTGATCGACCAGCGTCAGGGAGAGCAGCCGGCAGCGGTGCAGCCCCCCCAGGTCGATCTCATCCCGAA
>NW_009263647.1:0-248 GCF_000687185.1 Egretta garzetta | reverse complement strand
CTGACTGTACACACGCTGGATGGGGTAAAATCACATGGGATCACAGATTTGATGCTGGCGTGAAGTGTTCAGGTAAGGTGTCAGCCCATTCCCCTGCCTTTGAGGCCAGGTTGTGGGGACGGCTGTGCCCTCAAGAAAGAAATGAGCAGATGCAAGAGCAGGGCCCAGTGTGGCCACACACACTGCTGAGCTGGGGCATACCTTGCTGTTTTCACCAGTCCCTGAGGAAAGCCCCGTGAGAGCCCACC
>NW_009263646.1:0-248 GCF_000687185.1 Egretta garzetta | reverse complement strand
ATGCAAGAAAGCCGGAGTCCGGACCCGGCTGCTGCCCAAACCCGCCGAGCCCACCGGGACCGGGAGAGAATCGCGAATTGTGTGGATGGGTAACGTCTGTAGCCGGATTTTTAATTGCTTTTTCGAGGGAGGGAGAATCTCTCCGAGCTGTTGCGAGGCGCAAAGCTCAGTCCCAGGCGTGTCCCACCGCGCTCTCCGCTTCCGCAGGTTTGGGCTTGGTTTTGGTTTGGTTTTGGTTTTGGTTTTTT
>NW_009263645.1:0-248 GCF_000687185.1 Egretta garzetta | reverse complement strand
CAATCCCGCCGCGGGGCCTGTAAAAAAGCTCCGATTCTACATGAAAAGCTCTTTTTCGGTTCACGCCGCCATGGTAAGCGAGCTCCTCTCCCCCCCTCTCTCCGCAGGTGGCTATTCCTCTCAGTCCAACTACAACTCCCCCGGTTCAGGCCAAAACTACAGCGGCCCCCCCAGCTCCTACCAAGCGTCCCAAGGCGGCTACGGCAGAAACGACCACAGCATGAATTACCAGTACAGATAAAGCCGCC
>NW_009263644.1:0-248 GCF_000687185.1 Egretta garzetta | reverse complement strand
GGGAGCCATGAAAAACTGGAGAAGAGCAAATGCCAGCTGAAAGAAGAGGTGGCTACCCTGAGACAGCGCCTGGAGGCTCACAGGGTGGATCACAGCCAAATAGAACAATATAAGAGAGAGGTGGAAGAAGGAGCTTGGCAAGAAGTGAGACAAAAACTACAAGAAGTCAATCTATTTTTGCAGGTAAGTGAATTTCTCTCTTGTCTCTGTCGCGTCTCTTACCTACTTTTGTTGTGGTTGTCATTTTT
>NW_009263643.1:0-248 GCF_000687185.1 Egretta garzetta | reverse complement strand
TGTCACCATTGCCCCCTGTCCCTTCAGTCCCTGCGTTCAGCCAGGCAGAGAGAGGACGGGGAATCCTCCATGCCGTGTGTCCTGTCTGGCTGTCAGTCCTGTCTCAGGGAAAGCAGGGTGTGATTCCAGCAGTCTGTCTGTCTCTCCCTTGCCCTCCCGATGCTCCTCACCCCCTCCCGGGGCTCTGTCACCCAGGGGAGGAGTTCCCCTCCCCGGGCACAGCTCCCACTGGGTGCTCACTGCCCCCA
>NW_009263642.1:0-248 GCF_000687185.1 Egretta garzetta | reverse complement strand
ACCCCAGCACCCCCTGCCAGTCCCTCCCAGTGTGACAGCCCCGTCCCCAGCGCAGGGGGCAGGGGGCACCTCACCTGTCTGACACGCCAGGTCAACGTCCTTTTCAAAATCTGTCTATAAAAATACAGAAAGAGGGGAAAGAGAGAGAGAGAGAGGAGAGAGAGAGGGGGGAGAGAGACGGGGAAATGAATGCATCTTGGCCAGGACGGGCAGCAGTGGGGTCTGCAAGGGGGCTCCAAGGGCGAGCA
>NW_009263641.1:0-248 GCF_000687185.1 Egretta garzetta | reverse complement strand
CTGCTCTCCCTCATCATTTATTCAAATCACACAGTGACACCAATCGCTCTTTAGCACTTTCCCTTTTCTTTCTCACCCCTTTGAAAGGGAAAGGGACTGGATCTGACAGCCCTAGGGAACCAGACCCTCTCACCTTCCACATGCCCTGGCCGTGGCCTCTGTGGAACTTGCTCGGCTCTTCGAGTTCCTCCACATGCTAAAATTTCCCCAGAGAAAAATGGAGTCTCTTGAGTCAAGGCTCTGGGGGG
>NW_009263640.1:0-248 GCF_000687185.1 Egretta garzetta | reverse complement strand
GCTTGAGGCCTCCCCGGGGCCCCTGTTCCTCCCCCGGGTTAACGAGCTTTTCGTTAACGACTTTCCCTCGTTAACGACTTTCCCTCGTTAATTAAGTTCTCATTAATGAGTTCCCCCCATTAACGACTGTCCCTCATTAATGAAGCTCTCAGTAACGAGTTCCCCCCCATTAACGACTTTCCCTCATTAATGAAGCTCTCATTAACGAGTTCCCCCCTCGTTAATGAAGTTCTCACTAATGAGTTCCG
>NW_009263639.1:0-248 GCF_000687185.1 Egretta garzetta | reverse complement strand
GGGGCTGCTCTCAAACCATTCTCCACCCAGACTCTACTTGTGCCAAGGATTGCCCTGACCAAGGTGCAGAACATTGCCTTGTTGAACTTCATGAGGTTCAGACAAGCCCTGACATGTTAACTCTGGATGGCATCCCTTCCCTTCAGCAGTTTGACCTTGCAGTTGCTTGCACGTACCTGCAACTACCCTTGACAGCTTAAATATCACAAGTGCTATGTCTGAACAGCCCAGTCCTGCCCTCCATCTCC
>NW_009263638.1:0-248 GCF_000687185.1 Egretta garzetta | reverse complement strand
GCTCCAAGGGATTTGGGGAGGGGAAGGCGCCTTCCAAGACGTCCTCCAAGATGGAGACGTGGCCATGGGGTGTCACCATGGTCCTGGGCCAGGATGGGGACCTCGGGGTGGGCCTCCAACATGGAGATGTGGCCCTGGGCCAGGATGATGGATCCCAGTTGGGTCCTCCAAGATGAGGCCATGGCCTTGGGGTGTCACAATGGTCCTGGGCCAGAATGAAGATCCCAGTTGGGTCCTCCAAGACGAAG
>NW_009263637.1:0-248 GCF_000687185.1 Egretta garzetta | reverse complement strand
TTTATTACTGATAGACACTTAGCAGCTATGCAGTCAAAACAATGTTTTGCCCCAGAGGAACAAATGCAAAACAGCTTTAAGGAATGAAAATAAAGCATTGCCAAATTGTATGCAAACTATTTCAGATTGGTTCCTGTTTGTTTTTTCCACAAAGAATTACACATTGCATTATGTATGTTAATACAATGCATTTTCATTAAATACAAAACAATAAGGTGACGAAGTAAGGAGCAAATGGAGTTGGATGC
>NW_009263636.1:0-248 GCF_000687185.1 Egretta garzetta | reverse complement strand
CAGCCATCTGACATGTGACACAGTGTTGTACAAAGGCCATAAGCGACAGTACAAACTCTCAACAGAAGGGGTATATCAGCAGAAAACTAAGTCTAACAAGGGTTTCTACTAGAGAAATAATCTATGGCCTAAGATAAAATGTATGGTACGTGCAGAAGATGTGAGGCACGTTACTGCCAGTGAAACAGCATCCATTGGATCAATTTCCAAAGGGAATCCTTGATTTCCTTGTTCCTCATGCTGTAGAT
>NW_009263635.1:0-248 GCF_000687185.1 Egretta garzetta | reverse complement strand
GAAGTAGCAGCAGCTGGTTAGGGTACCCTTGGAGTCCCTTGCAAGGATCATCTCTAGGGAAGCTGTGAGTTTCCCAAAGACATTCCTATTTTTAAATTCCTCCCTCTGAAGCCAGTCTCTGCATCCACCTCCTCTTTATGGAGCTTCCTCAGGAGTTCCCTCTTCACCCAAGCTGGTCTTGTGACCTAGGTACTCACCACTGCTCCTGGTGGGCGATTCTGTCATTAAGGACCAGCTGTACTGAGTGG
>NW_009263634.1:0-248 GCF_000687185.1 Egretta garzetta | reverse complement strand
TCTGCCACGGGGGCGAGATCCCCGGCTCGGCTCAGAGCCAGGAGGGGAGAACGTGCCCTGCCCACACCAACTGCCCGCACCAACTGCCAACTGCCCGCACCAACTGCCCGCACCAACTGCCCGCACCACACCCTGTTTGCCCGTCCTGTTCGCTTCGCTCTGGGTCACTCACGCTGCCTGGGGGCTGCTTTTGTACGTGAGGGGATCGGGCCGCCATCACGCCTGATTCTGCCGCCGCTGAGGCGCGG
>NW_009263633.1:0-248 GCF_000687185.1 Egretta garzetta | reverse complement strand
ATGGGAATGGGATGGGGATGGGATGGGATGGGGGTGGGGATGGGATTGGGATGGGGATGGGACCCTGGGGGTGGGGATGGGACCCCAGGGATGGGGGTGGGGACCCTGGGGCTCAGGATGGGACCCCAAGACTGGACTGGGATCCTAAGACTGGGACCCATGGGCTTGGACGCCGAGGATGGGGCTGGGATCCCGGGGCTGGGACCCCAGGGATGAGCTGGGACCCTGGGGATGGGGATGGGTCCCCA
>NW_009263632.1:0-248 GCF_000687185.1 Egretta garzetta | reverse complement strand
CCCCTCGCCTGTGCGAGCGTGCGTGGGTGAGCGAGAGAGACTGCTCCGTGCCTGCCCGTCGCTAGGGGGTAGTTAGCGTTAATTCTAAGCCTTTTCACAGGTGTTTGAAAGACACGGTGGGCATCTGACAGTATTTCTGACACAAAACACTCGCCGCTTTCCAAGGACCTCCCTGGAAGCGAGAGGCAGAGCCGGCCCGGCTTGCGGGTGACTCCAAGCGGATGGCGGCGGGGCGGAGCAGGTAGTTC
>NW_009263631.1:0-248 GCF_000687185.1 Egretta garzetta | reverse complement strand
GCATCCACCACGCGTGGGTGGCCCTTGCCCGTGTCCTTGCCAGGACACAGCCAGCATCTGCCCAGCCTCCTCCCGGCTGCCCTGGGGCCACCGCTGGGACGGACGGACAGACAGACGGCCTCAGCCCAGCTCCAGGATGCTTCAGCTTTTCATTTTTTATCATGTGTTGGCCAACGTATCGCTCGGCTTTGGGCTTTCTGAGCTCACTAATAATTGTTCCCAGATGAAAAGAAATAAAGACTCGGTCC
>NW_009263630.1:0-248 GCF_000687185.1 Egretta garzetta | reverse complement strand
TCTCTTTTGAACCAGTACAGAGGACCTGGACTGGCGTGTGCTTTCCTGGGCACTGCCCTGGAAGCATGGGATATGAAGAAGGCTTCTGGTTTGGGAAGAGGCAGAGGTGCTGGTGGAACTGTCTAGTGTCATCATGAGACTTCTCACAAGCATCTTGGAAGGGCCAGAGACATCAGGAAGGTTCTGACATGCACAGAAAAGGCAAATATCAAGCTCATCTTCAAGACAGGCAAGAAGGAGGATTGGGA
>NW_009263629.1:0-248 GCF_000687185.1 Egretta garzetta | reverse complement strand
ACACACACACACAGGTTTTGCAAATCCTTTTAAATTTGAAAACCAGAGCTTAAACTGAAGGAACTTTCTCTTTGAGCAGCTCTCTGCCATAGCTGTAGAGGCAAGGCACAGTAGTAATGATATCTCACTATTTCAAATTATTAAGGCTATTAAGATTTTTTTCCTTTGAGATGAAGTGTTCCCATGTGGCAGAGTTTTGCCATTAATCCAGGTGGAAGAACTTGTACACCTGTGTGATCCCATGCCTT
>NW_009263628.1:0-248 GCF_000687185.1 Egretta garzetta | reverse complement strand
TGGTGAAATGCTCCCAAGCTATGCAGGGGGGTGCAGAGCTGGGAACGGTGCTGAAGAGAAAGGGAGGGGCAGCATCCCCCGCTTTAGCTGGAGGTAGCCCCTCTGCGGTTTGGTACAGCACAGCGCCCAGGCTTGTGCACCGCCTGGGGTCCCCCATGCCCTTCTTGCCTTGGTGTCCCCCTCTGCAGCCCCGTCAAGATCCGGGACAGGCGGCAGCCATGAAGATCCTCTACCTGCTCTTCCCCTTC
>NW_009263627.1:0-248 GCF_000687185.1 Egretta garzetta | reverse complement strand
TAAAAGCAGCTCACGACTTGTGTTGCTTTCCGAGATGTTTAACTCACAAAGCTTAGCAAGCCCAAGCAACTGGCTCACTCTATATGCCTTCCCTTCCTGCCGTACCACCATTTGCCACGGTAGAGCGGGAAGCTCAACTGGCAGTTTGGAGCCATCACAGCTCCTAACAGCACACGAGTAAAAACGCCGGGGTCACTGGCATTTATTATGAATGCGTTCCTGCAGGCACGTGATGTTGCAGAAGGTCT
>NW_009263626.1:0-248 GCF_000687185.1 Egretta garzetta | reverse complement strand
CCAGGGATCATGAAATTAATATTAATGAGGGGGAGGGCATCCCAGGGATGACAAAATTAATATTAATGAGGGGGCTTTCTGAGGGAGCATTAAATTAATATTAATGAAAGGGCAGTGCATCCCAGGGACAGCAAAATTAATATTAATGAGGACAAGGGCCCTCCCAGGTAGCACAAAATTGATATTAATGAGAGGCAGGGCTCCCAGGAACTGTGAAATTAATATTAATGAGGGGGAGGGGCCTCCCC
>NW_009263625.1:0-248 GCF_000687185.1 Egretta garzetta | reverse complement strand
GCTCTCCGCCGTTATCCCCCCCTAGGCTGGGTTTTTCTGGACTGAGGGCTGAGTTGAGATCAGCATTAAAATCTGTCCCGTGGTCCTAGTAGGCAGGGCTGCAGAGCGGAGCTGCATATTCCTGAAGGCAGCGCATTACGGAGCGGTGAGGGCCTGGCAATCGGCGAGATCCTATCTATCCGCTTTTTCAAGCGGTTGGGTTTGCTATCAGTCCACCGGTACCCGGGGGCTGCCCTGGATGAATAAGC
>NW_009263624.1:0-247 GCF_000687185.1 Egretta garzetta | reverse complement strand
AGATGACACCAAGCTGAGTGGTGCAGTTGATAGTGCTTGAGGGAAGGGACGCCATCCAGAGGGACCTGGACAGGCTTAAGGAGTTGAGCTCATGCAAAGCTCATGAGGTTCAACAGGGCCCAAGTGCAAGGTCCCGCACCTGGATCAGGGCAATCTCCAATACCAGTACAGACTGGGGGGGAGAATGGATTGAGAGCAGCCCCGCAGAGAAGGATTGGGGATACTGGTGGATGAAAAGCTGGACATG
>NW_009263623.1:0-248 GCF_000687185.1 Egretta garzetta | reverse complement strand
GGCACTGTGGCGTTTAACCTCATCCTCCGGCGGCGCGTCCGGAATCCGGGCTCGGAACGCCCAAGCCGACCCCGGCGGTACGTGCGGCCGTTTGCGTTTCAGATATTCGTTAGCAGCGCGGGAAATAAAGCGTGGGTTCGTTCTTGGGTTTGGGGGGTCGTTTGCTTGGGAACACCGGGTGTGTTTCCGGAGGGATCCTTAAATCCTGGCACGAGCGGACAACCCCAACTCTCCCAACTCTGGCCTCA
>NW_009263622.1:0-248 GCF_000687185.1 Egretta garzetta | reverse complement strand
ACCCCACATTGCTATGGTGCACCCTGCATCACCGTGGTACACCCATCATTGCTGAGGTGCACCCCACATTGCCATAGTGCACCCCTCATCACCCTAAAGCACCCTGTATCGCTGCAGAGCATCCTGCATTGCCCTGGTGCACCCTGCATCACCCAGAGCACCCATCATCTCTGTGGTGCACCCTGCATCACCATGGCACATCCATCTTTGCTGCAGTGCACCCCACATTGCAGTGATGCACCCCACAT
>NW_009263621.1:0-248 GCF_000687185.1 Egretta garzetta | reverse complement strand
CAGAGTCACTTTAGAGCTGTTCTCAGGGAGATGGTCATTGTGTGTTCCCAGGTCTGAAAGAGCTGCTGCTTCCCTGAAGGGAGCCCTACCGCAGAGATGCCCCAAATACACCCAAAATGTACCCAAAATAAACAGTCGCGTATTTTCGCCTTCACAGTGTTCTTTGGGACGGCTGCTCCGAGGGTCCCTGCCTGAGTGTCGCCTGCAGAAGCGAACGCCAAAAGGATTTTTAAAAGTAAATTCCCTTC
>NW_009263620.1:0-248 GCF_000687185.1 Egretta garzetta | reverse complement strand
ATAATTATTCCCACACTAGAGGGACAAATCCTCCCTCGCAGTCAAGGAGTGACAAGGAACCCCAGAAGTGACACGCTAATCCCCCAGCCACTTCACCTGAGCCCATCTTTTGAAAGCCTTCCTCTACCAACCACAAGCAAGACCCTCGGCTAGCGTAGGACGTGTCTCTCAGCAAAGTGGCACGGCCCTCTGACTAAATCCATCCCACCCTGAAGGCCAGGCTGCCTGCTGGGGACTGGAAGGGCTTC
>NW_009263619.1:0-248 GCF_000687185.1 Egretta garzetta | reverse complement strand
CTTTTCTTTCTCTGAGAAGCCAGAGCAGCTTTTGCCCCAACCCCTTCTCTCCCTGACCCCAGGGAAGACCTGGGACTGATGGAAAGTGGCATTAAAGACATCTTCTGGGAGCCTGCAGTGAATCCCAGGCCATGTTAGGACAAGCAGATGTTCCACTCGCACGTCTCCATCTCGCTGTATGAAGAGCAGTGTGGGAGTCTCTGTCTCTTTTTCCCCCCTTGTTTTTCCTTTTTTTTCCCTTTTTTTTT
>NW_009263618.1:0-248 GCF_000687185.1 Egretta garzetta | reverse complement strand
GTAGCTCATCTCCTTCACCTTCCCTGGAGGGAGCGGGAGGGAAGGAGAAGCTCAGGACAGGGTGGGAGGGAGGGAGGGAGAAGCTTTCCCACCCAACGAAGAGAGGGACGCCGGGTGGATTTTCACCAGAATCCAGGACGAAGCGCACGCCGTCGATGGTCACCGAGGTCTCCGCGATGTTGGTGGAGAGGATGCACTTGCGGACGCCGGGAGGGGGCACGTCAAACACCTGAAGAAGGAGAAAAGAC
>NW_009263617.1:0-248 GCF_000687185.1 Egretta garzetta | reverse complement strand
GCAGAACCCCGCGCCGCTGCTGGCTCTGTACGTACCTGCACAGCAATCACCGACAAAACCTCCACTGAAATGCGATTAAATTCATCGAAACAGCCCCAGGCGCCGGTCTGGGCCAGGCCCTTGTAGATATTGCCGCAGGACTGGAGAGGAAGCACCGGAGACGGGCGTCAGGCTCCCAGCCCTGACATGGTGGCTGCAATGGGGGCATTTGGGGAAGCTCCCGTGCGGGGAGCTGCTGGTGCTTTGAT
>NW_009263616.1:0-247 GCF_000687185.1 Egretta garzetta | reverse complement strand
AAAACAAAAGGATTTTGCGAAGCAGAAACCAGCGGGCGGGGAATTAATTGCCTTCCACCCCCCCATTTTTCTAAACGAAATCACCCCCAAACGAAGGCAAAACGCTGCGGGTATTTTTGCGGTTTTGTGTATTTCGTTTTTAACGAAAGCGGGAGGAGACGCCATCGGCGTTATTTCATTTTTTACGAAGGGGAAAGCCTTATTTTTCGTGATTTTTGCTGCCGGGGGGGCAACCGTCCTCGCCTTC
>NW_009263615.1:0-247 GCF_000687185.1 Egretta garzetta | reverse complement strand
CCCCTGCTCCCCTTCTTCCCTGGGGCACTAAAATGCTTGGGCTTCAGCGACAGCAATGTCTGCTCCCGTCAAGCCCCTCGTGGGCTGTTACCTGGCACCATGAGAGCAAAGCAGTGGGGCGACAGCTGTTCTTCTTTTTCAGGTGCGTTTCAGCGTGATGAGGTTCAAGCAATGAGGTCTGCAGTGTGGTGGTGACCAGGGAGTAGTGGGAGATTGCGATGCACTTACAGCTCCAACGCCTCCTATA
>NW_009263614.1:0-247 GCF_000687185.1 Egretta garzetta | reverse complement strand
TAGGTTCCGGAGGAGGCAAACTCCAAATCTTTTCCACTTAGAGATGAATATATTTGGTGTATCAGAAATGACAACCCCACACCTGCAGACAGCCCCAGCATCACTTTTACAGCTTCATCAGTGTTGAGCTGATGGTCCCATCATAACCTGTAAACACGAGGATGCCCTTGGGCAGTGCCCTGCTGCTGGAAGGTGTCTGCAGGGCAGAGCAGGTGGGATGGGCTCTGTGAGCACTGGCAGGGAGGAG
>NW_009263613.1:0-247 GCF_000687185.1 Egretta garzetta | reverse complement strand
TCAGACTACCTCTATGCCATCTGCAGTGCCCGATGTAGGTGCCTGATGGTACCACAGAACGAGAGGTGACCCAACCTCAAAGACAGCCCTTATTATTTCACCTCAATTGCTGCTTCCCTCTCGAGTGAGGTGAATCCTGCTCACCCGCAACACCCTGTCCAATGAGCAAGGATGGGCAATGACACTGTACACAGGGTGATACCCATGGCCAGAGCAGCTCCTGCTCACCTCTCCCTACCTCCTCTCT
>NW_009263612.1:0-247 GCF_000687185.1 Egretta garzetta | reverse complement strand
GCTGGGGATAAAACAAGAATCTCTCCACGTAAAAAACTTAATTAGTTCTACGTTATGAATTGTAATTAGCAGAGAATTAATAGTTAGTTTTATGTATTCTTGGTCTGCAAAATTAAATCACGGTATTTTGAAATATGTCTTAAATTATTTCCTTTATGTAACTTCAAAAATATTGCAAATAATTAAAATCTTTCTGCAATTTGCTTCATTATTCCTTGAATCCGTTTTTGCAAGAGCAGTGTGCTGT
>NW_009263611.1:0-247 GCF_000687185.1 Egretta garzetta | reverse complement strand
CAGAGGGGCTTGCTCTGTGGCTTCTGGAAGAAGGCATCCACTTGACTCTTCCTCTCCTTTCCTCTGCCCGCAGAGGTGCTGAAATTTGGAGGAGACATCCTGAAGTTTGCCGGTAGGTACTTGGAACCACGATGCCCCCGGGTCCTCATCTGCAGCATTCGCCTGTTGTGGCGGCCACTTGCTCTGCTCTCCTTCCCAGGAGGCTCCGTGCAGCGCCTCGAGCCAGCTTTCTGCTCACGCACCCCCC
>NW_009263610.1:0-247 GCF_000687185.1 Egretta garzetta | reverse complement strand
GCAAGAGAAGGAACAAAACTTAGGAGATTAGGGGAAGGGGCTGAAAATTCTCCCTCCCTTGGCTCTCGGTGACAGAGAAGGTGCCGCCAGGCATCGCCACGCTGTCCAGTCCTTCAAGGTGCATTTGAGCCAAAGTTCCCTTTCCCATCACACCTCGGCAAGTCAAATAAAATGACAACATCTGTGCAAACTCCCTCGAAGCTGGCTCTGCTGCGGAGCGGAATGGCCATTTCCCCAGCCCAGCGAG
>NW_009263609.1:0-247 GCF_000687185.1 Egretta garzetta | reverse complement strand
AAATTGGAGGACCATTGCTGAAGACCAACACTGGAGCCTGGGCTGAAACCCTTCATTCATTGAGGCTCAACCCTCACACGTTGAGAAATGCTGAGACATTTGACATATTTCACTGACCTAAAGGGGAATTTTTAACAGGTAAATCTTTTTATATACATAGATATAAATATAATCATGTCTGTGTGCGTGCATCTGGGAATCAATTTAAATAATGTGTGTGAATTAATTACAAAGTGAGTCCTAGGCT
>NW_009263608.1:0-247 GCF_000687185.1 Egretta garzetta | reverse complement strand
GACCGAGAGGTTTTAACTCTCTGCTCAGGAGGCTAATTTTGGGGAAACAGTTACCTCGGAAACCTTTCGGGGGGAAGGGAAGCTGCAGCTCTGCAGCGCACGCTGCTCCCTTTCAAGCTTCGTCTGCCTCCCACATGAAAAGTTGCTTTTAGTCTTCCTCTGCTTTGCTTGCTTTTTTTTTTTTTTTTTTTGTGGTTCCAATGGCAAAATCGGAGTAATTTGATAATAATAATTTGTTAAGCTATAT
>NW_009263607.1:0-247 GCF_000687185.1 Egretta garzetta | reverse complement strand
GGGATGCCAGAACACCTCGGGATAAAACCCAGGGAGAGCTGTAGCGGTCCCAGGAAAAGATGCAGGAGTTGTGGGGGACACTAAAATGGGGAATTGCGAGGAGAAAAAAAAATCCCAAACCCGTCCTGTCCCCCCGGGGTGATGTGGGGAAAACCCAAGAAGGAATTAGGAAAAAGAAGGTTAAAAATAAAGCGCGCCCAAGCGCCATTTCTGAGCGTTGCTCCCCAAAGCGCGTGGTGCTGCGCTT
>NW_009263606.1:0-247 GCF_000687185.1 Egretta garzetta | reverse complement strand
CCCAGACGGCTCGAAGGAGGCAAATCCTGCTTGCTGAGGCCAAGGAGCTTTTGCCTTCCCCTCAAAGCAATCCCAGTTCAGCTCCTCCAGCCCTGGCCGGGAAGGTGCTGGTGCTGACGTGCTTTTCTGGAGGAACCCCTCCAAGTTCTTCCCATTTTGCTGCAGGTGGGACCAGTCTCCCTGCAGCCGCCTCCTCTCCGTCCCCGGGGGGGTCGCTGCGTGAGGAAAATAATACTACAAAGAAACA
>NW_009263605.1:0-247 GCF_000687185.1 Egretta garzetta | reverse complement strand
GCTTGAAGTTGGTCCCCTCACAGCATCCTGCTCCTCCCCGGGATGGCTGGCCAAAAGGCTCGCCCCCACCTCCCATCCTGCCCTGCCTTGCACCCACGCAGCCATCGTCACAGCCCGGGGGGGTGGCAGGCCCCCGGGCACAGAGTCCTTGCAGCGTGCACCCACCCCAAGCCCTGCAGAGGGGGTGCTGCGGGGCACAGGGTGGCACGGGGCGCTGCGGAGCCAGGAGCTGCGGCGCTGGGGAAGG
>NW_009263604.1:0-247 GCF_000687185.1 Egretta garzetta | reverse complement strand
CCCAAGGTCCCCAAGGAGACCCCAAGGTCCCCAAGGAGACCCCGATGGCCCCTTGGGTGCCCCAACATCCCCATGATGTCCCCTTGGGTGCCTCAATGTCCTCAAGGACCCCTTGATGTCCCCTTGGTGCCCCCAATGTCCCCTTGGGTGCCCCAATGTCCCCAAAGACCCCTTGATGTCCCCTTGGCACCCCCGATGTCCCTTTGGGTGCCCCCATGTCCCCATGATGTCCCCTTGGGTGCTCTCC
>NW_009263603.1:0-247 GCF_000687185.1 Egretta garzetta | reverse complement strand
TCGTTTCAGAGGCATCTGAGACTACATCACCGCGTGCAGGTTTTGTAGAGGAGCGGGTGCCCGCTCACTGCGTTACCTCCCATGGAGGGGGCTGTGACCATCATGGCGAGCGCTAGGGAGCACCCCCTCCGCTTTGGGTGTTGTTGATTTTACAACCCAAAGTAGACTGTCGAAAGAAATGGCAGCATTCGTCTCGATGTCTACCCTGCCATCGTGTGTCAGCTCAGAGGTTTTGAAAAGAATAATT
>NW_009263602.1:0-247 GCF_000687185.1 Egretta garzetta | reverse complement strand
CGCCTCTCCATCCCAGGCAGGAGGAGAGGGAGCTGGGACACGGGTGTCCCTCTCGGGGCACGGTGGGGGCCACACCAGGACCTGCCTGGGGTCTCCGTCCCAGCAGCACCGGCGGAGGACTGAGGTCCCCCAGCACCCCAAAAGGGGAAGCATCCTGCTCCGGGGTCCCCGTGCTGCTGGGACCTGACAGGGCTGCTGCGTGCTGGCTGCACCTAGGGGAAGCTTGGCTTTATCTCAGGCCTTAAAA
>NW_009263601.1:0-247 GCF_000687185.1 Egretta garzetta | reverse complement strand
GCCGGGCCCCAGCCAAGGGGCTTTGCGACCCCCTTTGTGGCTGCCTGTGAGGGGTATTTGGGTGCGTGGAGGGGGAAAAGCTGCCCGAGTGGGCTTGGGGACGGATCCCCTCCAGCTGCAGCATCTCTGGTGGGTCCCCAGGGCATCCCTGAGCCCACGCAGGAGCAGCATCCTGCAAATGCATCCCCAGCACCCACAAACCAGCCCGGCTGCACCCCCGGCAGAGCCATGCCGTGGGCAAGCAGCC
>NW_009263600.1:0-247 GCF_000687185.1 Egretta garzetta | reverse complement strand
GTCCCTGCCCGCACCCCACAGGTTCCCCCCCCTCCACAAAGGGGGGTGTTTGCTCCATTTTGGAGTCTCTCTGCCCGGGTCTGAGCACCCCGAGACTAAGCCAAGATGAGATCCCTCTCTGGGGATGGGGGCCACCCCATGGCTCTGGCCCCACGGCAGTTGTGGGGACACAGCGTGATACCACCATGGCCAGAGGAACCCCAAGGGACACAGCGTGATGCCACCATGGCCCAAGCGACCCCAAGGG
>NW_009263599.1:0-247 GCF_000687185.1 Egretta garzetta | reverse complement strand
GGGTCCATCACCCCGACCCTCGGTAGGGCTGTGCCGTCACCGTCACCACCAGCGAGTCCCCAGCGTGACTCGGAGCCCAGTGCACGCGCGCACCCTTGCCGGCATGGCCCAAAATGTCAGGAATGTTTTGTGGTGAGTCTGGAAAAAGGGTCATTCACTCACTGGATTTTTCTCCCCCCCCCTCCCCGTTTTTGCTCTTTTCTTCACTCTGTGTTGTGGGTTTGGCCAGGGGCCAGCGGCAGGCGGG
>NW_009263598.1:0-247 GCF_000687185.1 Egretta garzetta | reverse complement strand
ACATGCTAGCGCAGCAGGACGGGTAGGTAATTTCTAAATCAATAAATATGGGGGGGGGTGCAATCAAAACTTTGGAGCTCTGCATGGTGCTGGTAGGTGCCTCATGTTGTGGGAAACCAAAAATCCTCACCACCACTTCAGCACCCTGCAGAGCTTTGGGGTGCCCTCACCCCCCAGCCCAGCATCAGCCCTGTGCCCTTCCAAGGCTGCCCCAGCCGGGCTTCCCTCCATCCCCCGCTCCCTCTGC
>NW_009263597.1:0-247 GCF_000687185.1 Egretta garzetta | reverse complement strand
CTTCATGGTGGGGTTTGGCTGTGGGTCCATGGTCGTTGGGGGTCTCCATGGTTGGATCCATGGTCATGGGTTCATGGTGGGGTTTGGCTGTGGGTCTGTGGCCATTGGGGGTCTCCATGGTTGGATCCGTGGTCACCACTTCTTGGTGGGTTTTGGCTCTGGGTTCGTGGTGGGTCCATGGCTGTTGGGGGTCTGCATGACCATGGCTCCATGATTGGGTCATCACTTCATGGTGGGGCTTTGTGGG
>NW_009263596.1:0-247 GCF_000687185.1 Egretta garzetta | reverse complement strand
CAGCGGGAGCCCCAAGTGGTGACAACCACCGTGGGGACAGGCCTGGGCTGTCCCCAGAGACCTGCTCCTCTTTTACATCTCTCCTGCTGCTGCTGCTGCGGGGGTTCTGCTGCGGCCAAAGCTTCTCAAGCAAAGATTTGGCTGCTGATGGGGAGAAACCGGCTGAGCCCCCAGCGGGAGACGGGGGACGGCGGGGCAGAGGATGGGACATCCCGGGTGCTGGGGACAGGAGCATCCCAGGCACTGG
>NW_009263595.1:0-247 GCF_000687185.1 Egretta garzetta | reverse complement strand
GGGGGGTGATGGGGTGTGAGTGTGCAGGGCCCCCGTGCTGGGGGTCTCCAGCCTGGGGGGATGATGGGGTGTGAGCATGAAGAGCCCCTGTCCTGGGGGTCCCCAGCCTGGGGGGGTGACGGGGCATGAGCGTGCAGGGCCCCCATCCTGGGGACCCAGCAGATGGCACTGCCGCCTCGTGCAGGCGAGCTGGGGACAGAGCTGCTGCCCGCGGTGACATCCCGGGGGAGCGGGCACAGGCTGGCTG
>NW_009263594.1:0-247 GCF_000687185.1 Egretta garzetta | reverse complement strand
CCTCTCTCCGGCCACCCGCTCTCCGTTCCCTTCTCCGTGCCTCCGCTTCTCCCTGCACCGAGCGATTTCCCGGCCCGGAGCAGGTCACTGTGCTTCACCCAGGTTATTTCGGAGGGGGTTGGCAGCCCCAGGGCCTGCACCCCCGCCCAGAGAGAGCAGGTCCCTGTGCCAGGCAGGCAACGAGACCCCAAACCCTCCCACCGGCCTCCTGCCAACGCCGACCGGAGAAAGGCGGCTTCCCCTCGGC
>NW_009263593.1:0-246 GCF_000687185.1 Egretta garzetta | reverse complement strand
TGTTTCTGTTGAAGTATATACAGACATAAAGTTCTGTGGTCTTAACTTAGCATTATAGATGTGATAGTTTTTTATAGATATTAAATACAAATGAGTCTTAAGGAAGAATATGAAAGAGAAAAAGCCGTTGGGGGCAAAGAAAAAGGGTATTTCAGGTGTGAATAACAGTTTTGGAAAATACCTCAAAGATTTGAGGAAAAGTAGATAAGGTAGTGTCCAGGTTTCAGCTGGGATAGAGTTAATTTT
>NW_009263592.1:0-247 GCF_000687185.1 Egretta garzetta | reverse complement strand
TGGCCACACTTCTTTTGATGCAGCCCAGGATATCATTGGCTTCCTGGGTTGCAAGCACACATTGCTGGTTCATACCCAATTTTTCATCCACCAGCACCCCTAAGTCCTTCTCCATGGGACTGTTCTCAATTCATTCATCCTCCCAGTCCGTATTGGTATTGGGGATTTCCCTGACCCAGGTGCAGGGTCTTGCACTTGATCTTATTGGACTTCATTATGTTCACATGGGCCCACTCCTCAAGCCTGT
>NW_009263591.1:0-247 GCF_000687185.1 Egretta garzetta | reverse complement strand
ATTTATATATATATATTTATGATTTTTAGATACTGTGTATGGTCAGACATCCCAGCTCGACTCGGGTTTTGCGACTCTTCCTCCTTCCGAACAGAACGAGATGCACGACGACACCCCGACCTTCTCCGCACCCCGCGGGAAGAGCAAAACCATTTTGGCAGCTTCACCAGTGGAGAAAGCAGTCCCGACCCGGAGGCTCTGCGAAGCGAGCGTTGTGGAGAAGCTTCTCATCCTTTTCTTCTCCCCT
>NW_009263590.1:0-247 GCF_000687185.1 Egretta garzetta | reverse complement strand
GGTGGGGTCTCTGAGAGGACTGGAGGCTGAAGGGTGTGGTCTACTTCGAGAAAAGGAGGGATGGGGAGGGGAAGGGGAGTCTGTCTGCCTTGCATAGGTGAGAGGAAAGCAGGATGGTTGTTCGCCGTCTGGATGGATGGAAAGCAGAAGGGAAAATGAATGAGAGCTCTTGCGAAAGGGCATGTCAGAGCTTCATGTCAAGCGTGGGGCAGGCACATGGAAAATACCTTGGTAAAAAAGGAAGAGA
>NW_009263589.1:0-247 GCF_000687185.1 Egretta garzetta | reverse complement strand
CTCTTTCACTTTTGCTTTGTTTGCCTAGCTCTTATCTCACTTTTTCCTTCCACAGCAGCTTTAAAAATGTACTGTTGTGTCTCTCAGAATGCTCTCTAACGGATGCTGCTGAGTAGGAATAATCTTACTGCAACATGGTTCTGTTACTGCATGACAGGTTGTGACATATGATGTTGTAGCAATTCAGCGAAACATCTATGTCACAGCAGCCACTTGCTTCAAGATGGAGAAGTAGATCTCTTACATC
>NW_009263588.1:0-247 GCF_000687185.1 Egretta garzetta | reverse complement strand
CCTTGCACGCCCACTCACGCCCCTTTGCACACCAGCTCAGGTCTCTTTGCATGCCTGTTCACACCCCTTTGCACACTCATGCACGCCCCTTCGCACACTCACTCATGCCCCTTCGCACGCACACTCACGCCTCCTTGCATGCACACTCATGCTCCTTTGCACGCCCACTCACGCCCCTTTGCACACTCACTCACGCCCCTTTGCACACTCATGTGGGCCTCCTTGCACGCCCACTCACTTCTCTTTG
>NW_009263587.1:0-247 GCF_000687185.1 Egretta garzetta | reverse complement strand
GACTCACCTCCAAAGCAAAATATCCTGCCTAATGGCACGGGTCGCATTTTGGTTTCTGTCAACACTGCCATTTCATTTCCTCATTTCTGACATGCCTGGTCTCCATGCAGGCTCCTTTCATGTGCTGGGATGAGAGGCCCAAGGATATCCCGGGCAGGGTCGCGTCAGTGAGGAAACAAGATGCCTCCTGAGTGCTGGAGGGGTCCACCTGCCATTGAATCAGGCAAAGCATGCAGAGGGCAACAAG
>NW_009263586.1:0-247 GCF_000687185.1 Egretta garzetta | reverse complement strand
CCCCCAATGTCCCCACCCCCATGTCCCCATCCCCGTGTCCCCCATGTCCCTGTCCCCATGTCCCCTAGTGTCCCTGTCCCCAATGTCCCCATCCCCCCCATGTCCCCATCCCTGTGTCCCCCAGTGTCCCTGTCCCCGTGTCCCTGTGTCCCCCTATGTCCCCAGCTCCGTGTCCCTGTGTCTCCGTGTCCCCCAATGTCCCTGTCCCCGTGTTCCCCCAATGTCCCCACCCCCATGTCCCCATCCC
>NW_009263585.1:0-247 GCF_000687185.1 Egretta garzetta | reverse complement strand
AAGAAACCTGGGGAGCATGGGTCTGCCTCCACCATATAAAAAAGCCCTCGGGGAACTGCCTTGGAGGAATGTGGTGCTTTTACGTGGAACTTCAGGTCCCTTTTACAGGAGCCCCAAAGTATCCAGGAGATGCCTGTGAGGAGTCCCGGGCAGGTACCATGCTTGGGCCTACCTGCAGCATGCACAAAACTCTATGGGGCTGTTATCCAAGAGTTCTGCTCCCTCCCGAGGTGGCCAAAAGACACCA
>NW_009263584.1:0-247 GCF_000687185.1 Egretta garzetta | reverse complement strand
TTGCTCCAACATCCTCCAGAAACCTATTGGTCTGTTTTCATGGTGCTGTGTTCCCCTTCCAAGGAACGTACAGGGTAATTAACGTCCCAAGAAAGAGCCTCCACTCACTGATCTGAAGACTTCCATGAGTTGCTGAAGTAAGAGCTTGTCCACCTCATCCCCTTGATTGCAGGGTCTTTATCTCCAACCACCATGTTTCCCTAACTGGCCTCTCCTCTGATCCTCACCCACAAGGCCTCACCCAACC
>NW_009263583.1:0-247 GCF_000687185.1 Egretta garzetta | reverse complement strand
CCATGGTCATTGGAAGAGACATGGGTCAGTGGAAGATTGTGTGGTATTGGCTGAGTATGCAAAGAGTGGCCTGGACCTTCCCCTGGGGACCTGTGAGTAACAAGCGAGGTTGGACACTGGCTTCCAGTTGATGAGGCAAGCCATTGACCAGCTGAGAGACATTTCTGGGCAGGCTAACAGCCCCCTGGCCAAGGCTCCGGTCTCCTGTTACCACTCCAATGTGTCCTTGCCCTTCCATCCTCCAAGC
>NW_009263582.1:0-246 GCF_000687185.1 Egretta garzetta | reverse complement strand
CCCCCTGCCATTCTTTCTGATGAGGAATAATTTGTTCTGAAGATACGAAGGAAAAAAATATCTAATTTTTGGAGAAGTGTCACCGATAAAGGGGCACCGGGGGAGGCAAGATGTGGGCAGGTGGACACCAATATAAAGGTCTTTTCCGCCGAGACCAGCAGTTGTGTTATTGGTGAGAACAGCCCCATGGGACTCCCCAGCCCAAGCCATCACTGCAGACCCCGACCTGCACATCGCGTCCCTGGG
>NW_009263581.1:0-247 GCF_000687185.1 Egretta garzetta | reverse complement strand
ATCTGGATCTTGTCATATTGATGTCCTGCTTGTTCTACCAAAAAATAGATTAAATAGAAGTAAAACGGACATGGAATAAATATTCTTGTAACTGCAACATGACTATACAGCCTGCCTCCATAAATGAATGAAGTATTAATGCAGTGTTAATGCAACTATTAGATAGGCTCATGACCATTATCTCTAAGGTCACTTAATTTTAGAGAAGGCATTTATCTTTTTCTATTATTATTTAATATATAAAAAC
>NW_009263580.1:0-246 GCF_000687185.1 Egretta garzetta | reverse complement strand
AGCGTGTCGCCTACCAAGCAGCCCTGTCGCCAGCAGGTTCACCCTCAGCACAGGCAGAGCTACTGTAGCCCAGGCAGAGGCAAGCACCGGTCCTGTCCCGCCGCCCCGGGTACCTGCGGGGGCTCGTAGGGCACCATCACGCTCTGCCTTCCCGTCACGGGGTCGTCCACGTACTGGGAGAGGTTGTTGCCTTCCACGCGGATGAGGTGGCTGGCGGGGGCTGACTGGCCTGCAAGGCAAAGCTCA
>NW_009263579.1:0-246 GCF_000687185.1 Egretta garzetta | reverse complement strand
AGACTTCCTGAGGCTACCTCTCACAGAGACTGAACAGGTAAGCGTGGGCAAGGAAAAAAAAGTCTCAGCTGTCTCTTTGAAAAGAGAAGAGACAGAGCGAGAATCGGGTTTTGACATGTGTTATTCCTCCTAGGAGTGTCTGAAGAAGTTTTTCGAGACCAGTGCTGGTGCTCAGAATCAGGAAGTTCTTTTAGTCCACCATCTGCAGCGTGCCAGCTACATCCCAGCGCTACAGCTGAATCAGGC
>NW_009263578.1:0-246 GCF_000687185.1 Egretta garzetta | reverse complement strand
TTTGGGGGGGGGGGGGGTGTTTAAACCCCACCCCAATCTTCCGTGGGATTCTCTGGCGCCTGAGCGAACCGCGCCTGCACCCCGCAGGATTTCGGTGTCTGTGGGGCCCCCAGCCCCGCGTCGGGATGAAGTGGAGTGGGGGAGGGACACGGGATGGGGATGTGACAACAGGACCCGCCGTGCAAGGGAGTGGGGCCAGGACCCCCAGGAGCAGGATGGGACCCCCAGGAACAGGCTGGGACCCCC
>NW_009263577.1:0-246 GCF_000687185.1 Egretta garzetta | reverse complement strand
GGGCGGGGGCACGGGGCAGCCCTGGCTGAGCCCAACGCCTTACGAAGACGTGGAGCATCAGCGCCTTGATGGGCCAAGCCGGGACCCCCAAAAGCAGGGCTGCCTCCGTCAGCCGCCCCGAGCAGCCACCCTCGCTTCAGTTTGGCAACCCCAGCTCCATCCTTGGCTTTTTCTCTCCCCAAAGCCTGGGCTTCTCCTCCACCGCCAGCAAAGGGCTCAACTCCTCTGGCCCCCCGCCACCCAAAA
>NW_009263576.1:0-246 GCF_000687185.1 Egretta garzetta | reverse complement strand
TTTGAGAGGGCTGGTGGACCTATCTGTCTGCTCTGACCATGAATGAGCATACTGCTCTGTTGTCACAGGTTTTTCAGCGAGTGTCCTCAGAGCAGAAGTGATGTGGCTGTGACAGTTAACCACAGCTCGATGAGCTTGCTTTATTAGAAGCATTTTATTTTGCAGGGATCATATTCTCCTCAGTGTAGCTTCTGCAAACCATGAGATCTTATAAGGCTCTCTCAGGGGGAAGAACTGAACACCATG
>NW_009263575.1:0-246 GCF_000687185.1 Egretta garzetta | reverse complement strand
GCCTCTCTCCTCCTCGTCCTCCTCCTCCTCCCTCCTTCCTCCCGCTTTCCTTCCTCTTCCTCCCCCTCTCTGCATGCGCTCTCTGCCCTCCCGGGGCCGCCGCGCTCTCCTCTTCCTCCTCCTCACCCTCCGGGAGCAGAAGCGCGCGGGAAGCGTGGACGCCGACGACTTCCGAGCTCTCCTTATCTCCACGGGATGCAGCCTGGTACGCGCTCTCTGCTCTTCTTCTTCCCCCCACCCCGACTT
>NW_009263574.1:0-246 GCF_000687185.1 Egretta garzetta | reverse complement strand
CCTCCCGCTGCTCCAGCCTTCCTCAAGCGCCCGTCCCCACCCGCTCGTCTCACCCGCGCTTTTCTTCTTTCTCTTTTTTTATTTTTTGAAGCAGAGGAAGACGATGAAGAAGAGGCAGAAAAAATGCAGAATGGGAAAGACCGAGGTAAGGGGATGGACGGCTCCTGGCTGCGAAGCACTTTCGGGTTTGCTCCTTGGCAGGAGGTGGCTTTGCCGTCTCCCTGCGGAGCCCCGGGAGAGCGCGCC
>NW_009263573.1:0-246 GCF_000687185.1 Egretta garzetta | reverse complement strand
TAAAAGAGGTGAGAGCTCAACTTGAGTGATTCTGCAGGCTGATGCAGAGGTGAATTGCAAGCAAACTCATAGAACTTCTACTCACAGAACTTTCTGCTGAGTGTTTCTGAAACATCACCCGTCAGGGCAGAGAGAAGATATAGACTGAATAGCAGCACTGTTTCTCCAGCTCCTCTTTTGTTTTGGAAAACAAAAAAGCCTTGAACGCTTTCGTTCATCTTCAGTGTGGAGTACCAGGTGCTGCTT
>NW_009263572.1:0-246 GCF_000687185.1 Egretta garzetta | reverse complement strand
ACTTCCTGGGAAGTAGGGCTTCAGTACATGTAGCATTTTCTCTGGAAGACAAATGTAAATAACAAATGCGCCCACTTCCTCCTCCTTTCCCGTAGCTTTTATTGCTGAGCAGATGTCATATGATAGGGAATACCTCTTTGGTCAGTTTGGGTCAGATGTCCTGGTGGCGTCCCCTCCCATCATCTTTCCCACCCCCAGCCTACGGATGATGGGGGGAAATGTTGGAGAGACAGCCTTGGTGCTGTG
>NW_009263571.1:0-244 GCF_000687185.1 Egretta garzetta | reverse complement strand
TTTTTTTTTTTTTTTTTTTTTTTTTATTTTGTTATTTTGACGGTTCATTAGCCCAGCTTCTGCCGAGTTGGTGTGCTTCCATAATTGAATCCCCTGATCTCCTTCTAGGAATTTTGGTTCTCCCCCCACCTCAACAGGCTGCGGGCAGAGAGAAGGACAACCCGGCTCCTTCGGAGGGCGTTTCTCCCGCACCTGCAGGACTTCTTCTCCGAAAAAAAAAAAAACCAAAACCAAACAAACAAAA
>NW_009263570.1:0-246 GCF_000687185.1 Egretta garzetta | reverse complement strand
GCCCACCTCCAAAAAGTAAGTATAGCAGCCTAATGAAGTAGTAAGAGTTAGAGAATCGTTATGTTTGTAAACCCCTGGTGTGAATGAGTGTTCAGTTTAAAAATGTCATAGCCTATAGTTTAGAAATAGATATTTCACTGTATCTAAAAGGCATTCAAACATTAGAAGTAGGGTTTGGTTAGTTAAGCCATAGAGAAAACCCAAAGTGGAAATATTAAGTTTGAGATAATTTTCAGTTTTCCTATT
>NW_009263569.1:0-246 GCF_000687185.1 Egretta garzetta | reverse complement strand
GCTCCCGCCCCTGGGCCAGGGGGGCTGTGCCGGCCTCCACCACAGCCTGGGTAAACATGGTGGGGGTAAGGGTCGCTGTGGGGGGCGGCCCCTCCTTGTCCTCGCCGGGGGTGGCCCTGCACCCCAGGCCTCTGTCCCTCTGTCCTCAGTGCCCCGTGGCCACGGGCAGGACACGGGCAGTGTGTAACAATGGCCCAGGGATTGGGGCTGTGGGGGGCCCTGGGGGCTGAGGCTGCCACAGTGGGG
>NW_009263568.1:0-246 GCF_000687185.1 Egretta garzetta | reverse complement strand
GTAACCTGTGAGCGCCGGCGGAGACCCCGCTCAGGATGCTTGGGATTTCGGGGCTCTCTGGTTCTTGTCATGGGCAGAGGGGGAATACGGCCTGGTATGCTGCAGCCTTGAACTTTTGATTTATTCAGTGGGGGACTTAACCGTTTCCATACCCAGCTGCGAGTGCGGCCGGGGAAAAGCCCCCTTCGGCTTCCGTCTCGTCCCGTCAATTATTCCACATCATTTTAGCTGCGTGGCCAATGCGTT
>NW_009263567.1:0-246 GCF_000687185.1 Egretta garzetta | reverse complement strand
CCTGGGTGAAGCTCCAGGGTCCCATGGGTGAAGGTCCAGGGTCCCATGGGTGTAGACCTGGGCCCCCCTTGGGTGAAGACCCAGGACCCCTGGGTGAAGGTCCAGGACCCCTGGGCGAAGGCCTGGGCCCTGGGGGACCTCGCTTTGCGCCTGAGCACCGGCCCCACATTTTGCTGTCAAATCAGGGGAAAATGGGTCTAAGGCTTGGGGGGGCCCCCCTCGATCCCCAAATTTTTTGACCCCCTC
>NW_009263566.1:0-246 GCF_000687185.1 Egretta garzetta | reverse complement strand
GGAGGGGAGTTGGGGGTCCCCCTGGGGGGGGTTGGGGTCCCTGGGGGGGTTTTGGGGCCCCCTGGGGGGTTTGGGGACCCTGGGGGGGGCAGGTGAAGTCCCCTAGGGGAATCTTGGGGTGCAGCTCAAGCGCAGCGCCCTCAGCAGGTCCCTGCGGGACCTCTCCGACGGCGGGGAAACCCCGGGGGGGGGATTTTGGGGTCCCCTGGGGGGTTTTGGGGTCCCCTGGGGGGGTTTAGGGTCCCT
>NW_009263565.1:0-246 GCF_000687185.1 Egretta garzetta | reverse complement strand
GACACACACACACAGCTCCTCTGCACCCCCAGCCACAGCCCGGGGGGGGTCCCACCTCCCACCCAGCCCAAACCCCGATCCCCCAGCCTCACACACGGCCCCAGCACCCCGGACCCCATGGACACAGCAAACCCCGCTGCCTGCACCCTGCCTGCACGGCCCCAGCCAGGCAAACACCACATGCCAAAATCACGTCTTCCTCCTCACAGAGCAGGGGGGGAACGTGGGAAGGGCCCTCGGAGCCCC
>NW_009263564.1:0-246 GCF_000687185.1 Egretta garzetta | reverse complement strand
TGCAAAACCTCCTCAGGTTTGGGGGAAAACATCCATGGATTTTGGCCATCGAGGCCAAAACAGGCCCCACTTTGAGGCAAAACCAGCCAGAAAGGGCAAAGCCAGCCCTGCTTTCACGTAAAACCAGCCCAAAAGGGTAAAGCCAGCCTTGCTTTGGGGCAGAACTGGCCCAAAAGGACAAAGCTGGCCGCACTTTGGGGCAAAAAATGGCCATAAAAGGCAAAGCTGCGCCTAAAAGGCCAAAGC
>NW_009263563.1:0-246 GCF_000687185.1 Egretta garzetta | reverse complement strand
GAGATCGCCTTCCCGCCTACCATGTGCCCCCAGGTATGGGCAGATGAGCCCACACCCCTTTCGGGGGCACCCCCCATCACAGACCAGGAAGGCAGTTAATCGGCATCAGCCACTGGATGTACCCCCCCGCCTCTGTCCCCCAACATGCATGGCCCAGCTTTGCGGGGCTTTGTGTTCACTACCGCTTCGCTGTGGTTTTTGTCTCTCCAGACATGCACTGAATGGGTATGGGAGAGGGAAGCAGAG
>NW_009263562.1:0-246 GCF_000687185.1 Egretta garzetta | reverse complement strand
CAGGGAAGGGAAGGGCAGAAAAAATAAATCGCTGAGGTGCTGCGCTGGTTCGGTGAAATGGGGAGCCACTCGGCAACTAAATTTGATAATGCTTTTGTCCGCGGGTCAGAGGTTAAATATGTTCACACTAATCCCCTTCATCTAGAATTAAAGGACAAGAAAGATTTCTCCGTAGCTTAGCGAGAGGGCTTTTCTCATCGCTCTTTAAACAGTATTTGCAGAGGAAAGCGGAAGGCCGGCCATTGG
>NW_009263561.1:0-245 GCF_000687185.1 Egretta garzetta | reverse complement strand
CCAACCCAAAACATTCTATGATTCTATGACATGGTGGGGTGGCATCCTTGAAGAGGATGGCTTGTTCTGGCTGGGCAGGGGTCCTGTTATGTGTCTGGTGTTGTGCAGAGCAGGATGGAAGTATTGCTGTTCAGGAAGGGATTAATATTAAGAGGTTTGACTCCTTCGTGGCTCTGTCAGAAAGCAGGTGGAAAAGAGACTTTTTAATGTCAGATTTAATGAGGTGGTGAAAGTCACTGCTACCA
>NW_009263560.1:0-246 GCF_000687185.1 Egretta garzetta | reverse complement strand
GAATGACCAGGTGAGGAATTACCTTTTATAATATTTATTTTTTAGCCTAACAACTTGCTGATCAAGGTGGCAATTCCCTCCCACATCGGTCAGGATATAGGAACTAAAACAGCCGGCGTGCGTTGCATCTGACCCTGGACCGGTAAATTGAGCCGTGGTGGGAAACGGGCTCGCGGAGGAAAACCTCAGGCAAGATGAATTGCTTGAATCTGGATATATATATATATATATAAAAAAAAAAAAAAG
>NW_009263559.1:0-246 GCF_000687185.1 Egretta garzetta | reverse complement strand
GGGCAAGCATCACCCCCAACCTAGGCAAGCATCATCCTGATGTGGGCAATTGTCACCCCCAACCTGGGCAAGGATCATCCAGACATGGGCAAGCGTCACCTCTAACCTGGGCAAGCATCGTCCTGACGTGGGCAAGCATCACCCGCAACCTGGCAAGCATCATCCTGACATGGGCAAGCATCAACCCCAACCTGGGCAAGCATCATCCTGACATGGGCAAGCATCATCCTGACGTGGGCAAGCATC
>NW_009263558.1:0-246 GCF_000687185.1 Egretta garzetta | reverse complement strand
TAGCTCACCTGGTCCTTACCAGTACTTCACTCCACATCTGTTTTGATATAGTAGGTGCTTTTCTGTGAGTAATCTTCTTGCACAGATGATCATAAAGATAAAACCATTCTGTAAGATATGGTCATAGAGGCCCTGTCATGGTCCAGACAACTCACCATGGGCTCTGGAGGCAGTGATCAAAGTTATAAAAAATATAAGGAAGATCCAAAAATGCTCAAGACCTCTTCTGAAGAGTGAGTGGCCCTG
>NW_009263557.1:0-246 GCF_000687185.1 Egretta garzetta | reverse complement strand
CCAGGGCTGGGCTGGGCGAGGGCTGCCCCCCGTGCCCATGGGGAGGGCTGTGCAGCTGTGCCTTGCCTGCCCTGTTCCAGCCCGGAGCCCACAGCCTGGAGCTGCATCCTCCTTCCCTGCCCTCAAGCACAGAGCCCCCAGGGGCTCTTGTCTGGGTCCATCTTCCCTCCTTGCCCCCAGGGTGCTAGACACAAGACCCTGGCACGTACAAGCCCTGGCAGCGGGACAGAGGGGTCTCAGCACCCA
>NW_009263556.1:0-246 GCF_000687185.1 Egretta garzetta | reverse complement strand
TAGCATCGCTGTGGTTTGGTGCTTTTTTTCCTTAGCATTTTTGATGTGGTAAATGGAACATAAATAAAATTGTTTTTGAAATTACTGAATTAATTAGGTAGTAAAGCGGCGACAGTGCATAAATTTACTCGGCAATTTTTTTTAAATCCATATTTCCCCCCCCCCTTGCCAATTACAGCCTGTTAATAATACAGAATCCCAAATTGTTATTAACCCCCTGTGCTGGGGGAGGGAGGGGGATAGACA
>NW_009263555.1:0-246 GCF_000687185.1 Egretta garzetta | reverse complement strand
CCATGGGAGGGTGGCCAGATGTGGGGTGATGCCCTGGTGTGGGGTGACACCCCAGTGTGCGTCCCGGTGGGGGTGCTGTTATGAGGGTGGGGGGGTCCAGGTGTGGGGTGCTGCTGTATGAGGGTGCTCAGATTTGGGGTGCAGCTGTTTGAGGGTGCCCAGATGTGAGGTGCTCAGCCACCCAGATGTGGGGTGTCACCAAGGATGTCCAGGTGTGGGGTGTCACCCTATGATGCTGCCCAGAAG
>NW_009263554.1:0-246 GCF_000687185.1 Egretta garzetta | reverse complement strand
TGGGGACATCAGGGACATTGGGGACTTGAGGGACGCTGAGGGCAGGGGGAAGTGGGGACACAGGGACGTTGGGGACAGGAGGCATCTTGGGGACATGGGGGATGTTGGGGACAGGGACATCGTGGGGACATGGGGGATGGTGGGGACATTGGGGACGCTGAAGAGGGGGGACATGGGGATGTTGGGGACAGGAGGCATCTTGGGGACGCTGGGGACATCAGGGACACAGGGAGATGTTGGGGACAT
>NW_009263553.1:0-246 GCF_000687185.1 Egretta garzetta | reverse complement strand
GGCATTGCCTTTCCGTTTGTTGCTCAGGGGCCCTTGAGACTCAGCGCACCCCAGAATGATGTGGGGTGGATGGTGCTTGTGGAGGTTCTTTGGGCCAACTCGCTGCTCCGGGCAGACCAAGCTTCCCAGTTACCTCAGAAGGCTCCAGTCAACTTCTGGACACCGCCACTGTCGGAGGAGAGGTCACTGTCTCTCGGGCGGCTCTTCCAGGACTGCACCATGCCCCCCCATCACCTCTTCTCCCAC
>NW_009263552.1:0-246 GCF_000687185.1 Egretta garzetta | reverse complement strand
GTCCCTTCCCCTATGGAATCCAGCTGCCCCTGTTGGGGACATGTGGACCCCGTCCTGTTCCCGGTGTCCCCATCCTGTTCCCGGTGTCCCCCAGCCAGTCGGTGTCCCTATCCCTTCCCCTGTGGGCCCCGTCCTGTCCCCCATGGAATCCAGCTGCCCCTGTGTCCTGTGTGGACCCCATCCTGTTTCTGGTGTCCCCATCCCATTCCCAGTGTCCCCCATCCTCTCCCCTGTGAACCTGAGCCA
>NW_009263551.1:0-246 GCF_000687185.1 Egretta garzetta | reverse complement strand
CCCAGGGATGGCTCTGACCCTAGATTTTGGGGTGCTGGAGGCCCCCTGCTCTGCGTCACCCATCCCTGCCCACCGCCCAAACGCAGTGGGACAGGCAGGGTCCTCTGGCTGCGTCCAGCACCGTGACACCAGGTAACGCCATGGCTGGCCACGGGGCCGAGTGGGGCTACCCCCCCTGCCCCGCTGGCTCCCCACAGACATCCTGCAGAAGACAACCATCGGCACCAAGGAGCAGTCGGGTTTCAC
>NW_009263550.1:0-246 GCF_000687185.1 Egretta garzetta | reverse complement strand
CCCTGCGGACAGGCAGGCATCAGAGCGGGGCTGCTCCAGGTTGGGGGGCACAGGGGAGGGGGAACAGCCCCATACAGCCCCCAGCCCCCCAGGGGTGCTGCTAGGGGGACCTTACCCCAGATCACAGACACGGGCTTCTCCGACTTGCTGTCGATGTCAGTGCTGTCCGTAAGGGACATGGCTGCGGGATCCCTCAGCCTGGGGGAGCACACAGGGCTATGCTGTGGGGCTCCCCCCAGGAAGGGC
>NW_009263549.1:0-246 GCF_000687185.1 Egretta garzetta | reverse complement strand
GGGTCAGGGCTGCCTACAGCTCCAGATTACCCCCAGGAAATTTCCAAGGTGGCTTTTCAAGAGCAAGGTTAAAGTGGGGATTACCTAGGAGGGAAGGAGTCTGTGCTTTGAGTTTTTTCCTGTTGGTTGTCTGGGTGGGCAGTGGGAGCCTGGAATTTATTCCTCTGCTCTGGAGAAGGTTTGGAGGCCTCAGTTCTCATCAGAACTTGTCTGAGCTGCTCCTGAGCCTTCGCACACACAGAGGTG
>NW_009263548.1:0-246 GCF_000687185.1 Egretta garzetta | reverse complement strand
GTGCATGTGGGTGTGCAAGCGCACACGTGCGCATGTGAGCGTGCATGTGGGTGTGCAATTGTGCACGTGTGCGCAAGTGTGTGCATACATTTGAGCGTACATGTGTGTGAGTGTGCATGTGGGCGTGCACATGTGCATGTGAGCGTATGTGCACGTGTGTGCATATGTGTGTGCGTGTGCAAGCTTGCCTGTGTGCATGTCCATATATGTGACCATGCCCGTGTGTGCAAGTGCGTGTGCGCGAGC
>NW_009263547.1:0-246 GCF_000687185.1 Egretta garzetta | reverse complement strand
GAATGGTCACAATAATAACGGTATTAAGATGTGAACGCGTTCTCTCTCTCTCTCTCCGGGCTTTTTTTTTTTCCCCTCGTCTCTCTCTCTCTGCTTTTTCCCCTTTCTTCTTTCTTTCCGAGATTTTTTTTTTTTTTAGTTTCACCTCTCTCTTCTTCTCTTCTCCTGCAGGAATGAAGCGAAAGACACAAGGAGGAAGGGTGGAAAAAAGAAGAAAAGGAAGGAGAAGAGGGAGATGAAGGGGGG
>NW_009263546.1:0-246 GCF_000687185.1 Egretta garzetta | reverse complement strand
AGACGACGGTCAGCCCCTCGAGCAGCGCGATCTCACCTGTGGGGACAGCCTGGTGTCACTCCCTGCACGACACCACTGTCCCCATGGGGGTGGCAGCCCCCTCCCGCCCCCTCCCAGGGAACACGCACGTCCCCGTCCCCAAAATACGCACTGTCGGTGCGGTGGGTCTTGTTGAAGATGTTCTTCTCGAAGGCTTTCTGCTCCTTAGCGCTGGGGTACGTGTCATCATAGTACTGCAGGGACAGC
>NW_009263545.1:0-246 GCF_000687185.1 Egretta garzetta | reverse complement strand
TTTCACCTTGGTTTGTGCAAAGATATTAAAAAAAAATCTTTCTATATTTTTATATCTCTTAAGAATGTGAAGCATGATATCAGAAGTTGCCTATTAAATTTTTTATTATATTATGTAACTCCTTTTGGGGGAAGTATCTTAAATGAAAGTAGTATGGGCATATGCAAAATTTGTAGCTTGCAGTTGTGTAACTAGAATTGCTCTGCAGAAGCCAGAATTAAAACTGTATTGGTTCAGTGGAAATGT
>NW_009263544.1:0-246 GCF_000687185.1 Egretta garzetta | reverse complement strand
AAAAAATGTGTGCAATAATGTCTGCTTTCTTTTGCTGTGACTCTGATTTGCCTCATTGATCAGCTTGGTCAGTCTCAGAGTTAGCAATTGCTTAGATAAGATTAATTTGATCAGCATGGAAGTGGCCCATTTGATCTTTGGCCTGTTAGAAAGCAGTAGTGAATAATTGATTGAACAATAAGTATGATGGACCTTTTCAGATTTTTTGTCCTCTTATTAGAGAAACTTGGATTAATGGTTTTATTC
>NW_009263543.1:0-245 GCF_000687185.1 Egretta garzetta | reverse complement strand
GGATATGTTAACCTAATGTCTCGGTTTGAACAAAATAGACAAAAGTTTTATGAATTAAAGAAAACTTCTATTCTTCCCACTTATACTTCCGACATACGCGTTAGGCGTAGGAAAGTAAACTGTAGCTGCTATCCATTAGTATGTTTTAAGTGCAAAAAGTGTCAGGAAAAGTGGTGGGGACATTATAAAAAGGAGTTTCCTCCCCGAGGAGTTTGTGACCTTTGCTATAAAAGCGAACGTAAGTT
>NW_009263542.1:0-245 GCF_000687185.1 Egretta garzetta | reverse complement strand
TCTCCAGAATCCTGCCTGTTTGCAGGGCACTGCCTGGGCGCGTATTCTTGTTTGGAGGTGGAAAAGGACAGGTCAGAAGAACCATGGTGGGTCCAGCAGAGGTGATGCTGCTTCTGTCCACAGGCAGATGAGTTGCTAAATGCATTTTACCAGGGTCCTGGACATCCTATTCATGACTCACAGTTTCACTTCAGGAGTCTCAGTGACTTGTCAAAACTCAAAGGTCAAGAGCTTTCCATTTATAC
>NW_009263541.1:0-245 GCF_000687185.1 Egretta garzetta | reverse complement strand
TCTACAGCATGAGGAACAAGGAGATCAAGGAGGTCCTGAAGAAAGTATTTTAACATGGAGTACTGCAGCATTAATAAGGTGTCCAGCATCCTCAGGAAAAGATGTGTTGCTCTTTTGATCACATGAGTCTTTTGTCTCTTTGTTTATTATACGTCTTATATTAGGTTTAATGAATTAATATTATTCTTACCCACCTACAAGTGCATTTTTAGACCTGAAAGACCTCATGTACATATGGAGCGAGG
>NW_009263540.1:0-245 GCF_000687185.1 Egretta garzetta | reverse complement strand
AACACAGTGAGGCCTAGCATTGTAGCAGAGGAGCGACCAATTAGCAAAGCTCCTACTTCCTGGTCGTTTACTCGAATGGGTCCTTGTACTCCAGTTGCAATTCGTGTGGGCTTAGAGTCCAAAAGGGTGCAGTCTACTGCTGTTGCCAAGTCCAATCCGAGGCTGCCGCTGGTGGCGGGTTGGAGAGGAAAGGGTTGTTGTTGCTGGCGACTGGGTACGCGGCCGCATTTTGTGTCAGCGCGGGG
>NW_009263539.1:0-245 GCF_000687185.1 Egretta garzetta | reverse complement strand
GGGCGGGAGAACGCTCGAGCGGACGGTCCCAAGCGGCGAAAGCAAGCGACACGCGAAGGCGCGATTCCGCGCCGACGTCCTGCCGCCCGGGGAAATTAATTCTCAACGAGAGAAAGCCGAAATTCCCGACCACGAAGCGCTTCAGCGCCGCTTCCCTTTTTTTTACAGGTGGAGAAGGCGGGAGCGCGGGAAAAGAGGAGGAAAACCCCGGCTTTGGCTGCCTCGAGTCACGGGACGCGTCTTCC
>NW_009263538.1:0-245 GCF_000687185.1 Egretta garzetta | reverse complement strand
GGGACGGGGGTGGGGAGGGGACAGGGACACTAAGGGGACGGGGACACTGAGGGGACAGGGACAGGGATGGGGACACTGCAGGGACGTGGATGAGGACGGGGACACCGCAGGGACAGGGATGGGGACAGGGACACCGCAGGGACAGGGACACAATGGGGATGGGGACACTGCAGGGATGGGGACACCGCAGGGACGGGGACATCATGGGGACAGGGATGGGGACACCGTGGGGACAGGGACACAAT
>NW_009263537.1:0-245 GCF_000687185.1 Egretta garzetta | reverse complement strand
CTGGAGCGGCTCTGCCTCGCCGGGGCCTTTCTGGAAAAGGCGACAGGAATCGGGAAGCGCGGGAAGTGAGCGGAGGGTTCCTTGGGCTTGGCTGAAACCCCCCCCCAGGTTGCAAAAAAAAAACACCCCCAGTTAAAAATGGTGCGGTTCCCACCTCTCCCTGGAGTATTTTGGGTGAGTTCTCCGTTGGTTTGGGGTTGGGTGGTTTGGTTTGGGGTTTTTTTCCCCTTCCCTGCGATGCAAGG
>NW_009263536.1:0-245 GCF_000687185.1 Egretta garzetta | reverse complement strand
AGGCTAGGGGTACGACTCGCTGGGAGCGGGAGGAGGCGATGTGCCTGCCTGGGCACCCAAGTCAACCAGCGTGGTGCAAAGCAGGACGGGGCTCCCCAGCCCTCGCCAGGCTCAATCAGCCACCGCTTTAACGAGGGCCTGCCTCGTGCCTTAGGCAGCTAATTAAAGAGCCCATGCCAGTAAGCCGTGGCACCAGGTTGCCGGTGGGAGCTTTTCCCAGCAGGATGTGAAGGGGAGAGGGATCA
>NW_009263535.1:0-244 GCF_000687185.1 Egretta garzetta | reverse complement strand
TTAAAAAAAAAAAAAAAAAAAAAAAACCTAAAAGAAAAAAAATCCACCACCCCAACAAAGACCGGGGAGAGCCAGTGTGTAGTACGGAGTTACAAAAAAATCTACACACACACACACACCCCCCAGCTAAAAATGTGCCGTCGAGTTGCGAGGGATGCGCTATTTTTAAAAAAGAGGAGGGAAAAACTTTCGTGGGGCACCCCGGGATTTTCTGTCACTGTGTGTGTATGTGTGTGTAACTATA
>NW_009263534.1:0-245 GCF_000687185.1 Egretta garzetta | reverse complement strand
TTATCAAACCCTTTTTCTTTTTCCTCGGGGGCTTTTTTTTTAACTCGTAAAATGTTGCTCTGGCTTGGAACTTGTCATAACAGGAGCCTGCTTTATTTATTGGGTTATTTATTTCTTTTACGCGCAACAACAATATCCCGAATACAATCCGTTTGAAAGGAAGAATTTCCAAAAACAAGAAAGAAAGGGATGGGACGGGACGGGACGGGGGAGGAGGGGGATGTGAGAGGGCAGGAGGAGGGGGG
>NW_009263533.1:0-245 GCF_000687185.1 Egretta garzetta | reverse complement strand
GATGGAGTGGGACACCCCCCCCGCCCCCATTGCTCATGCTAATTTGATCATCCTATGCTTTAATGGGGGACAACTTCTTGCACTTGGGAGGAGGAACCGAGCAAGGTGTTGGGGTGCCAGGCAGCTTGCAGCCCCCATGCCTACACCTGGCAGTGCAGCCTGGGCAGCCCCAAACCCCCAAATCCCCTGGCTCCTTCCCGTGGGGCTCAGCTAGGAGGAGGAGGAGGAGGAGGAGGAGGAGGAGG
>NW_009263532.1:0-245 GCF_000687185.1 Egretta garzetta | reverse complement strand
AGCCTGTGTCTCTCTCCTCTCACCCAGAAGGAAGCTGAATGCCCTGTCCCTCTGTCGGCCTCTGTGGAATATTTTTGCCCGTGGAATGGCCTCATTAAGGCAGAGTAATTAGCGGTCCCTTGGCTGCCCTCCACGCAGCTGAGATGGAGCTTGCTCCATCCCTGTTCCTGCTCTTCCCACCTCTGGTGCAGCAGCAGGGCTGGCACGGGGATGCTGCGGGGCTGGGCCCGGCTGGGGGGAGCGGG
>NW_009263531.1:0-245 GCF_000687185.1 Egretta garzetta | reverse complement strand
CCCGGGGGGGGGGCTGCTCCTGGCCTCCAGCCCGGGTTAGGTCCAAGCCTCCCCAGTGCCCCAGTTGCTGTGGTGGGAGAGGAGCCCTTTGTAACCAGCATCCATCAGCAGGAGCATCCGCTTAAAATACAGGGAGAAAGGGGAACCCCACGCAGCCAAGGAGAGAGGCTGAGCCAAGCTCAGGAGGGAAAACCTGGGGCAGGGCACAAACCCCAGGGATACCCCGGGAGCTCTTGACGAAGAGC
>NW_009263530.1:0-245 GCF_000687185.1 Egretta garzetta | reverse complement strand
CCGGAGCCCACCACGGAACTCCCCGTGGGGTTAATTCACAGCCGTCTCCTTCCCTCTCCGAATGGGGTCGGAGCTGCCGGTGATTTCCCGGAGCTCGGTGCAGCACGTGCCTCAGTTTCCCCAGCGGGGCAGGACGGGGTCCCCAGGGGCTGGCGGTGACGCGGCGCTGCTGAGCCGGGGGGGGATGGGGATGGGAGAAGGGGTGGGGATGGGGATGGAGATAGGGATGGGAAAAGGGACAGGGA
>NW_009263529.1:0-245 GCF_000687185.1 Egretta garzetta | reverse complement strand
GCCGCGTGGAGGAAGAGGAGGATGAAGATTAAGGGGCTCCCCCTTCCCTGCCCCCGCCTGGGCCCTGGGCTGTTTTCTGGATTTCCTGCAGGTTTTAAAGCTGGTTTTAGGGGCGCTGCAACAGCTTTTGCCACATCCCCTTCCCCGGTGTCTGTCCTCGTGTCTCCATTTCCCTGCTTTACCCCAAGCTCCCTCTTTCCCCTCAGATGTGTTTTTTTTTTTTCCCCTCAGATGTGTTTTTTTTT
>NW_009263528.1:0-245 GCF_000687185.1 Egretta garzetta | reverse complement strand
GGGATTGGGGAGGGGGTTGAGGGCTGGAGCCCCCTCGGGAGCTGCAGCGCTGCTGTTGTGCCCTCTCCTTGCGTACCCGAGTGCCGCCCTGGGGTTTATTAGCATCACACGGCTAACGAGCGCGCTTCGTTAACCGCGGTCACAGCAACTTGACAGGAAGGAGACTCTCTGAGAAATGCAGAGATAGCACAAACGGGGGTTTCCTCCCCAAAACGGGCTGCTCTTTGCCGCTCGCCTCCTTGCAC
>NW_009263527.1:0-245 GCF_000687185.1 Egretta garzetta | reverse complement strand
GACGCTGAAGGTCCCGTTGATGTGGTCGACGATCTTCCCCGTCACCAGCAGGCTGAACTTGAGCGTCTTGATGTTGAAGTAGAAGTCACCCCAGCCAAAGATCTTCTTGGTGCGGCCGGACTTGAGCGAGGGCTTGCGCCGGGCGCGGGGGCTCAGCACCTCCCCGGCCGTCTGGTTCTTCTGCCAGTCCCAGGGGCTCTGCGCGGCGCCTGAGGGTGTCCCCGCACCCCGGGGGGGCTCAGCCG
>NW_009263526.1:0-245 GCF_000687185.1 Egretta garzetta | reverse complement strand
CCGCATCCCCATCCCAGCCTCTTCCCCTTCCCAAGTCCCTCCTGTGTCCCCATCCCGGCCCCAAGCGTCCCTCCAATGTCCCTGTTCCAGCTCTGTCCCCTCCCCTGCCACCTCTGGCGTCCCCATTCCGGCCCTGTCCCCTTCCCATGCCTCGCCAGCATCTCCATCCCCATCCTCAGGTGTCCCAGCTCTGTCCTGTCTTCGTGTCCCCGTCCCCATGCATCCCTCCAGTGTCTCTGTCCCAG
>NW_009263525.1:0-245 GCF_000687185.1 Egretta garzetta | reverse complement strand
TGTATCATCCTGGGCTACCCCATGCAGAATTTTATTCTTTTCCCAAATTTTCTCCAAATTAGTCTCAACCTGTTTCTGTTTGTTAATATATGCACAACAAGTTTGATTTATGACTGTACATAATCCTCCCTCTTTGGCCAAAAGCATGTCTAATCCCATCCTGTTCTGGAGCACTACTTTGTGTAAAGAAGAGATTTCTTCCTGTAATGCTGAAAGAGCATCGGCTGTGGCATTATCAATGATTT
>NW_009263524.1:0-245 GCF_000687185.1 Egretta garzetta | reverse complement strand
GTTTTAGCTGGAGAGTCAGGCACTGGTCTTCTGCGTCCCCCTGTGCAGGTGTGTTCATGGGAATGACTGTCTCAGGTTTCTTCTAATCTGTGAGTCTGTGGGCAATGCAGCCTGTAGGGCTGGAGAATAAACTGGTTTTCTCTTAGCCAGATGGTATCGTTTGAGAACCTGGCTATCTCCTTGAGGTTTCCATAAAGCTGTGAGCAGCCTTCCATGATGAAAACCTGTCCCATAGTACCTTTATG
>NW_009263523.1:0-245 GCF_000687185.1 Egretta garzetta | reverse complement strand
TAACATCATCGTTAAGTAAAAATCCAGTGGAGTGAAGTAGAGAGAGAAACTGCTTATACAGGCTGGCAGGCCCATTCCCAAGCTCTTTCTCTTGTAGCAGGTCACCAAGGCACCCTGTCCCTGGGGCTCAATGCTTCTTCCACAGCAGGGTTTCCTGGTGACCCACTGTTAGAAATCAGTGTATGGTGGCAATATTGTAACATAAAACCACTTGGCAGTATCTGTGGGAGCATCCTGCTCTCATT
>NW_009263522.1:0-245 GCF_000687185.1 Egretta garzetta | reverse complement strand
GTGTCTCCTGGGGAGGGGAAGGACAAGGACTTTACCAAATGAGGAGGCAAGGAGCTGCTGTTACCAGGGGCTGAAGGATGCCAGGGCTTTAATGAGCTGGGAACTCCCTGCGTCCTCCCCTGTACCTCCCTGCGCTCGCCTTTATCGCCGTTCATGCCCTTCGATGTCAGAATCCTTGCTCCTTTCTGGCGGGGCCCAGGAGACCCCCGGCCCTGCTCCCCGTTCTCGGGCAGTGTGCAGCTGGC
>NW_009263521.1:0-245 GCF_000687185.1 Egretta garzetta | reverse complement strand
CAGCCCCCCCAGGGCTCCCAGTATGCCCAGTCCCTCAGCCCCCCCAGGGCTCCCAGTATGCCCAGTGCTCCCAGTACGCCCAGTCCCTCAACCCCCTCTGGGACCCCCCACCCAGGGCTCCCAGTATGCCCAGTTCTCCCAGCCCTCCCAGTGCTCCCAGTACACCCAGTCCCTCAGCCTCCCCAGTGCCCCCAGTATCCCCAGTCCCTCAGCTGCCCAGCTCTCCCAGTCCCCCCAGTGCTTCC
>NW_009263520.1:0-245 GCF_000687185.1 Egretta garzetta | reverse complement strand
TTCCCCCCTCCCCCCCGCCAAGTCCTACTACGATGTTTTTGCTTTTTTGTGTGCCGGGTAACGCAAGCCCTGCTAATTTCCCTGCGAGCAAAGCCCTGCCTCTTTGCATAATTATTCTGCTTGGCAGCTGCCTTCCCTCTGCGAGTTGGAGCCTTTGCTGCCCGCATGGTTGTGGTGTTACTCATCCTCGCCCGCTTCCCAGGGCTCGGGCGCTGGGGACCGTGGCAGCCCTGCCAGGCAGCGGG
>NW_009263519.1:0-245 GCF_000687185.1 Egretta garzetta | reverse complement strand
AAAAAAAAAAGAGTTTATGACCTCTGGAAGAATGGGCAGGCAACTCAGGAGGACTACAGGGCTGTCATGAGGTTATGCAGGGAGAGAATTAGAAGGGCCCAAACCCAAATAGAACTTAATCTGGCCACTGCCATAAAAGACAATAAAAGATGTTTCTATAAATACATGAGCAGCAAAAGGAGGGCTAGGATAATACTTTATTGGATGCCAAGGGGGAGCCATAGTGACAAAGGCTGAGGAAAAGG
>NW_009263518.1:0-245 GCF_000687185.1 Egretta garzetta | reverse complement strand
GGTGTCAGGGCCTCGTGACCCCTGGGGGGGAGCGAGGTTTGGGGCACCCCTGTACCCAGACCCCCCATTGGTGGGACCCAGAGGGGACATTTACCCACCCAAGGTGGCACCTTGAGGATTAAACACCCCCCCCAAAGTGTGACACCCACGGGGGTGTCATGGCCCCATGACCCCTGGGGGGTGGCAGCAAGGTTCGGGGCACCCCCCCTACCCCCCTGCCCCCCCCAGCACTGCGCTCCCCATCC
>NW_009263517.1:0-245 GCF_000687185.1 Egretta garzetta | reverse complement strand
TGCAGTTTCTCGCAGTGAACAGGGTTACAGAAGCCTACAAACCTACAAGGCGCATGAGTTACACAGCAGCCCAGTTACAGCTATCCAGAAAGGTATTAACACTTGTACACCTCTATATATTAATCTTCATAAATACAGTATTCTACACGAGAACTGTAGAAAGACGTCATTCAAGGCTGTTTTTTGACAGAAGCCTGCAAGGGCTTTTGTTCAGATCTCTGCCTTTTCTCTGCCAGTCTGGAACA
>NW_009263516.1:0-245 GCF_000687185.1 Egretta garzetta | reverse complement strand
CGACCACTGCCAGCGCCGGCTCTGCGGGGACAGTGACACCGTGACCGGCCCCGCTCTGGGGGTCCCGGGAGGGTCCCAGCTCTGCCCTGGGGCCACACTCACCCCCAGGGGACGGTGAAGCCCGATCCAGATGCCTTCGTCGCCCTCCTCCTCCTCCTCGCTCTCCTCACTGGGGCGGGAGGAGGAGAGCAGGGTGGAGATGGCACGGTGCTCCTCCACGCTGTGCACCGAGGCCAGGTGGGTCC
>NW_009263515.1:0-245 GCF_000687185.1 Egretta garzetta | reverse complement strand
TTTTTTTTTTTTTTCTTCTTTAAAACCCCCCAACCTTCTGCGTTCTGGGATGAGAGATTACCGCCGTCGTTTCCAGCATTTCACATCGACCCGTTGGGTATTAATTGAAGTGCTTTTCTGTAATGCTAAACTGCTGTAATTTCTCTACTCTTCACCGGCATTGAATCCCACTTCAGTCTTGCTATCGCTGTTAGCGCGTGAGATTTCAACAGCCGGTAATAAAATCCTTTTTGTTTTCAAGTAAT
>NW_009263514.1:0-245 GCF_000687185.1 Egretta garzetta | reverse complement strand
CTTCTGTAACCCTGTTCACTGCGAGAAACTGCAGGCAAGCACGAGGGTCGTTTGGTTTTGGTTTTCAAAGGGATCCCTGTCAGAATCCAGATGGTTTCCAAAAATACTCCGTGCACTGGAGCAGCGCTCCTCTGCAGTGTCTTCTCCCTCATTACACTGCTACAGAAAACTATTGCGGGCTTCCCCCTCCGCAGATTTCACAGCTTGCTAGATCCCATCTCAACAGGCCTCCCAATCCAGAACCG
>NW_009263513.1:0-245 GCF_000687185.1 Egretta garzetta | reverse complement strand
GACCAATAATTTTGTTATAGCATAAGCCAGTATCACACAGTACAGCAAAACGATAACCTTAATCCACCTCCCGGAGGTGACAGACAGCACATAAACACTGACAAACGGTGCATAGGGTGGGTAAGGGGCTACATAGCACAACTCTGAGAACAAGGACCACAACTCTGAGAGCAAGCAAGTCAACATTGTGACCAGCAATTACTAATGCTAATATAATGAATGCTTATCCCAAATTCATTTTAACA